>NC_133149.1:39976132-40287279 GCF_048418815.1 Hemitrygon akajei | reverse complement strand
ACCAATTCAACCTCTCCCTCTAACTCAAGTCGTCAAATCCCAGCAATCATTGTAATTTTTCTCTGTACTCTTGCAATCTTATTGATATATTTCCTGATGGTGGGTGAGCAGAACTGCACTATGTGTGCTGCTGAATCTTATGGTCTTATGGATCAAAGTGTTTTTTGGGAGCTCCATCATACAGTGTTATGATACAGCAATACAGGGTTGGTATAGCAATACTGTACCAATCAGGTCTGCCCTGAGTAAACCGGCGTAGGTGGTAAACTATTCTCATCAAATAGCAGATAAAGATTCAAATGTTGCATTACCTCTTATTTTCCTCCTACCTCTTTGGCCCAGTTAAACCAGAATGTCTCATTCAGCCTTTTATTGCAGGTCGAAAATGTCGTTGCAGCTTCAACCAGAAGCCCAGGTAATGGCACCGAGTGGCATCGCACTGGGAGGGCGAGGGCTTGGAAAGGAGTCCAGCAGAGCTAAATGTCAAAGGGCAACGGTCCCTAGTAAAATACTCCTCAGTCAAGCTGCTGCCCTTGGAACCAGCCGTGCATCTTGTATAGTGATGGTTGTCTGCTGTGTTAGCTATTGCCTCTGGTAAGATTAGCAAAGGGTGGAAAATCAGAAGGAATCCAGATCAAGAGCATCACCACTTGGGAGTGTAAATATGTGTTATTTTTATCACACAAAGCTCATCTCCAACATATGCTGCAGATGTGACATTAGAATTTTCAAGTAGAGCATTGTCAGTTAGACACAGATAAATGGAGCTGTTCTTTTGATCAGACACAATCTAATTGAATCAAGGAGTGGATCTTGTTACCAAATAACTGACTCCTGTTCCATCTGGTGGTTCTTCTCATTTCCAGTTACAGTAGGTAAAAGGACAAATGATCCCAAGATAGATAGCTTTGTCTTATTTTAGGACGAAGTCTTTGGAACTGAGTAGATGAATCTTTATTCAACATCTAACCTGTGCTGTATCCATCCTGTGGGTGCAGAGGGAGTTTTATTTGTGTTGGGAGTGAGGACGCAGCACGAAGTAAAGGCTTTCTTGGGTACTCATGTATTCTAATACTCTTTGGTATTTCCTTCTTCTCCAGATCACCTAATGATGAAGAGGCCCAAGTGGAAACTCTGATCACCAACAAAGGTGAGGTAGACCTAACCAATCCACATGGTGAGACCCAAACAAGGGAATCTTGCAATAGATCCAAATTGTGAAAAGGAGCTGTTACCTTACGAATCGACTAAGATCACTCAAATTACCGGTACCTTCCCAATCAGGAAAGCAATCTAGAACCAGCATGTAAACAAACAATGATGGACTAGAGAGACTCTTTGATCCACAAAGGCTATCCCTCTCAACTGTAAATATTTATACATCGCAGTATATACCCTATCTCCTTTAAAATCTTGTGACTTGAGGGAGACAAAGACAGACGTCTGCTGCTACTTTGATAGGAATTTCCTGTCAGATATTTTCGAACAACCAAATCTGATCCCAGAGATTACATTGGCTCTGATGTTCAAGTACTTCCCTTGGTAATACTGGGCAGCATCTTGTGCTCGGTATTCCTCAGCACACTCAGTACCTGTGTACTTTGGCTGAAACGTGTAATTAGTTTGCTGTTCGGTTTTTTTTCCAAAGTGGATAAGCTCACCTTTATCCACACTTTATTCCATCTACCAGCCTCTCCTTGCAGGCTCTGTGTGTTCTTGCCACGTGCTAACCTACAGCAGCAAATGTGGCTGCAGTACACTTCATTCAAGTCATTAATATAGATTGTAAATAGTTGAAGCCTCAGCACAATCTCTGTAGTACCCAACTTGACAGCCCAAAAATAACCTTCTATTCTATTACTCTTGCTCTGTTTTCTGGTCCGTCAAAATGGTGGAGACACTCAAGGATCAGGCAGGATTTGTGGAAGGAAATCAACTTCCTCTCTTGGCTCTCTAGTCCAGATAAAAGGTCCCAAGCCAGATCATCAACTGTCCATTTCCTTCTAAAGGTGCTGCCTGATCTGCTGTGGCCCCAGTTTTTTGTGTTCCTCCAAATTTCAGCATCTGCAGTCTCTTTTGTCTCCGTTTTCTATTAATCAGCACTCTCTGATCCACGCCCACATATGTCCCCCAACTTTATGTCCTCTTACATAACGTCAAAAATCCTCAGCAGCTCAAGTTAGCATCTAGTGTGGGAGGGATGGATAGAGCAATGAGAATACAGTGATAGTGTGAGGCCAAGGTTGCTGTGAGCATAAACCATTGAAGTTACCTGGTTGATTTAATGAGCCAGCCCTGGCACTCCTGCCTGTGAAATGGAAGTGGCTTGTATGGGACTGGAAGAATAGAATACTGTGGAAAGAGATCACTTTAGGAAATGAGGAGACAAGGACCTGATGTTAAGTGGTAGGATCATTGTCCACTCCACCACAATCCTTTCTGCAACTGAAAACTAACTTGTTTTCTCTGTTTCCTAGTTCTGATTAAGGATCTTTGAGCTGATTCCTTCACACTGTTTTTTTTCTCTATTGATGCAGCCTGACTTGCTGAGTATTCCCAGTATTTTATGGCTTTATTTCAGACTTTCAACGTCTGCAGTTTCTGTGAGTTCCCTGCACTCTTGTGCAGTGATCTTTTATGTGGCAACTTACTGACTTCCTGCTGGAAATCTAAATACACCCCACCACCACCACCTACCCACCCTGCTTGATACATCCTCGAAGAATTCTGGCAAATCCACTTTTTGCTTGGAGAAACTCAGTGTAACACAGTCAGATTCCTCACGTGTTTCACAGCTAGCCAGTCTCTGAGAACCTGTACATTCTACACCAATAATTGAACCCCCTCAACAAGCTCAGTCAGAACACGGAACCACGGTAGCGTAGCAGTTATCACAACTTCTTTACAGCTTGGAACTTCGGTGATTAGGGTTCAATGCTGGCGTCCTCTGGAAGGAGTTTGAACGTCCTCCCCCTGGAATGCGTGGGTTTCCTCTGGGTGCTCCAGTTTCCTCCCACAGTCCAAAGACGTACCAGGTAGGTTAATTGGTCATTGTAAATTGTCCTAAGATTAGGCTCGGGTTAAATCAGGGTTGTCGGGGGCTGGGCAGTGCGGCTCAAAGGGCTAGAATGAGCTGTTCTGTGCAGTATCACTGAATAGATAAATGAAACTGAATCCAATCTCAACCCATCGTTACACTGCATCTCCTCCACGATCTCCATCAGCATAGGAGCACCGCAGGGATGTGTACTTAGCCCCCTGTTCTACTCAGTTTACATCTATGACTGTGTGGCTAAGTACAGTTTCAACACCATATACTGTACAAGTTTGCTGACAACACCACTTTTGTGGGCCGTATTAAAGGGGATGATGAATCAGTATACAGGAGGGAATTGAAAATTTAACAACAACCTCTCAACGTCAGTGAGACCAAGGAACTGATTGTAGACTTCAGGAGAAGGAAACCAGAGGTCTATGAGTCAGGACTCATCGGAGGATCAGAGGTGGAGAGGGTCAGTAACTTTAAATTCCAGGGTGTCACCATCCAAGAGGATCTGTCCTGGACCCATCATTTAAATATAATTTGTGGAGAAAGCGCCTCTATTTCCTCAGGAGTCTGTGGAGATTCAGCATGTCATCGAAAACCTTGGCAACCTTCTACAGATTTGAGGTGGAAAGTGTGCTGACTGGCTGCATTACGGCTCGGTATGGGAACACCAATGCCTTTGAGTGGAAAATCCTACAAAAGTTAGTGGATTCAGCCCAGTGCATCATGGGTAAACTGCACCCCCCCCCCCCAACCATTGAGCATATCTACATGAAACATTGCTGTAGAAAAGCAGCATCTATCATCAAAGATCCTCACCACCCCGACCTTTTCTCAGTGCTGCCATCAGGTAGGAGGTAAAGAGCCTCAGGACTCGCACCACTAGTTTCAAGAACAGTCACTACCCTTCAACCACCAGACTCTTGAACAAAAGGGGATAACTACACTCATTTAAGGACTCTCTATCTTGTTATTTCATGCTTGTTATTTATTGCTATTTACTTATATCTGCATTTGCACAGCTTGTTGTCCATTGACCCTGTTTACAGTTACTGTTCTGTAGATTTGTTGAGTATGCCCGCAGAAAAGGAATCTCAGGGTATTATGTCGTGACATGGATGTACTCTGATAATGAATTTTACTTTACAATTTCAGATATTCCACACCAAAATTCAAAGTTCAAAGTAATTTTATTATCCAAGTACATATACAACCTGAGACTCATTGTCTTGCAGATGTTCACAGTAAAACGAAGAAGGACAACATAATCAATGGAAAAACTACAAACAAACAAAATGTAAAGGAAGATAAACTCTGCAAATACGAATTAGCCAGTAGTAGCTGCTATGATTATTGACAATAAAATATCTCTAAGCATGAGCACTTCATTCATCAGCAGGCAAAAAGCTCAAGATGTGGGTGTTGTGTATTGAAATCCTAAATTAAGATGCCAATCCAGCTGTAACACAGTGAAATACAAATTACAGAATTTCCACAACTTGATTCGTTTTGAGCTTGGATGATTTTGGACATTGTTGAGCTGTGCATATGTTGAATATGAAAGGTAGGAGAGTAAAGAAAGTGAAGCCTAATTAAACTGAAAGTCAGCTGTTCACTATAATGAAGTGAGAGGTTGCACCTGGCCATTGAGATCAGTTCAGCCCTGATGTACAAGTTTCTGCATTTTCAGGTCTGCCCTGTGCTGTAACAATGTGTCATTAACTCCTGTTTCTTTCTCTTTGGTCAAAGCAACAGAAGCAGCAGCCAAGACAGAGAACTGATGAGGACCTACCCTGGTAAGAGACAGACTCCTTTTAATCTCCTAGCCTCTGTTGTCATTTGGTGCTGACAAATTCCCAGAGGACCCTTGGTCGCCTGGCAGAGATTTCCATGGTAGTTCATGGTAGATAGCAGATGGGGTCCAGTCTGTCTGGCTTCCTGAGTTGGGGTGACCTTGCTTCTGGAGTGGAGTTTGTGGCCTCTGTCAGTCGTGGTCGACCATGGGTACTGCGCCTCTGGTAGTCACTGGGAGTGGCCTCTCCAGGGTGCAAGCCAGGACAGAGTTGGTCTGGAGATCCGTCTGTTGCCCATGCAGTGGGACCCCCCTCTCCATGCTGACAACAGGTCCAAAGGAACGACGAGAGTCGATACGGTTTGGTGCCAGCAGCATCACAGGAGTTGCCGTGCCGGTGCTGGGTACAGCAGTCAGCCGCCTTCGGGTCTCCGACTCCGGATTTTGCCTCGGGGTTTACTCCCAAAGCCTTTCCCGTGAGCGGGTGTAGCCGCAAGGCAGCGGAGGTTTGAAATCGGAGTTTCCCCTCTCCTAGATGCGCTACCATCCGTGGTTAACGAACCCCATCTGCCCGGAGCAACTGGTTTTAAGGCGCCAGTGGCCCGCCTTTGCCCCTTCTCCTGTCAGTGAGAACAGCTCCGCCGGGCATAAGAACTATGACACGCGTGAAGGCCAGGAGTTGGACTTGGTTGTCAGAGGCTGTTTGAGACACACGCCATGAAGAGCATTTGTTCAGCAGTGGGAGCTCGTCCCCACTACCACCCTTCGGCTATGACTACCCTTGGGGTGGGGTAAACACAGGTCAAATGTAGAGCAGCTTCACTCCAGTGGGAAGCTTACTGGAGATGAGCTGCAGGGTTGGGTCAGATGCGCAGCTGTCTGGCCCCAGATTGGATCATGACATGCCTGCCACCACGAAGTAGGTAACAGATGGAGGTGAATTTCTAGGGTAGCCAAATTTGAGAAGGTTGTTCCTGGGGACAGATGGAATTAAACATTATTATGAACCCATAGTGATTGAGATATATAAGGGGAGGGGGAACAAGAGGGAGAGATCACATTTCTACCCATATTAAACTATGCTTGACTACATGATGACAAGGACTTTGTAGGCAGAAATTTATGCCTTTTCGTTCAGTATTTTATTGTCCATATAGAGTCTTAGATTTCAAATTGGTGGGGTGAGGCAAAGTTAAAAGGAGATTAACAGATATAAAAACACTATTTCACTCAGCGTTTATAATTGGCGAATGGAGTATAGGATAGAAAATATGTCCACGATGGGGTGCAGCAAAATAAGCTCCCAAACCTCTGATTCTGTTCTGTCACATGGTATACTAATGGAGGGTTTCCAGCAATCAGTTGGATTGAATTTGCAAAGACAGTGAAGTCATTTCCGTGGGAACCAAATCAGAAGGAGAACGAGAGAGAAAAAGTAATTTGCAAAAGTAACTCCCAGCATGTAATTACTTTAAATATCTTAGATCTCTGCTTTTTTGTAACAGGGATAAGCCAATCAGAGACCCAAAGGCTATGAAATGGTTACTTCTTGGACAGGTCTTTGAAGACCCACGGCTTTGCTCCTGACAACTCGGAGACTGGAAGCTTTGCTCAGTTCACTACACGGTTCTTGAATTAAAATGTACGAATACCGATATCAGTAACTGATGTATGAACCTTGTGCTGTACCGTAGATCATCGCATTTTACTGTGTGCTGGTCATCCTCAAAATGTGCAGTTGTGTCGGGTAATTAATAGCAATTGTGTTTAGGTTGATATTTTCCAGTCCTGTCAGATTGTACTTCCGTAACTGTGAGTGGGTGCATTTGTGTATGTGTGCGTGTTTGTATATAAACATGAGTGCATTTGGGTAAATATGAGTAGGTGGGGCTCAGCATTCCTCCATCCCTTCCACAATATGGTGGTGTTGCAGTGATGTCTCTGTGTTAAATAGAGTGTATTTAATCTCAGTGTGAATTGGTCACTGTGTCTGTGTGTGCTGTTATTCAGTGACCTTCACTCGCAGTTGAGCTGGTGTGAGAAAGGACAATTGTAAAATAGAATTGAAAAGATTGCCAATGATACCTTGAAAAATAAAAAGGAGTTACCAAAACTGACAAATAATCAGTTGTTTGTTCTGTTTAGCTCAAATTAAATCATAGAAATCTGTATTTTCTTAAGAAGATATAGGGCCTTTACTCACTGGAATTCAGAAGAATGAAGGGTGACCTCATTGAAACCTATTGAATGTTGAAAGACCTTGATAGAGTGGATATGGAGAGGGTGATTCCTGTGGTGGGAGAGTCTATAACCAGAAGACACAGCCTCAGAATAGAGGGGTGTCCTTTCAGAACGAAGATAAGGTGGAATTTCTTTAGCCAGAGAGTGGTAAATCTGTGAAACTCATTGACTCAGGCAGCTCTGGAGGTCAGGTCTTTATGTATATTTGAGGCAGAGGTTGATAGATCCTTGATTAGTCAGGGCATGAAGGCAGGAGATTAGGGCTGAGAGGGAAAATCGATCAGTCATGATTAAATGGCTGAGCAGACTCAATGGACCAAATGTTCTAATTGTGCTCCTATACCTTATGGTCTTAAGATTTGGTCTTAGGTTATGTTCCAATATGACATGGATAGAAAACTGGTTGGCAGATAGAAAGCAAAGGGTAGCAGTGAATGGGTATTTCTCAGAATGGCAGGTGGTGACTAGTGGGGTGCCACAGGGTTCGGTATTGGGACCACAGCTGTTTACCATTTACGTCAACAATTTAGATGAAGACATTGAGAATAACATCAGCAAGTTTGCTGATGATACTAAGCTGGGTGGCAGTGTGACATGTGATGAGGATGTTAGGAGAATTCAGGGTGACTTGGATAGGCTGGGTGAGTGGGCAGATACTTGGCAGATGACGTTTAATGTGAATAAGTGTGAGGTTATCCACTTTGGGAGTAAGAACAGGAAGGCAGATTATTATCTGAATGGTGTAGAGTTAGGTAAGGGAGAAATACAAAGAGATCTAGGAGTCCTTGTTCATCAGTCACTGAAGGTGAATGAGCAAGTGCAGCAGGCAGTGAAGAAGGCTAATGGAATGTTGGCCTTTATTACAAAGGGAATTGAGTACAAGAGCAAGGAAATCCTCTTGCATTTGTTCAGAGCCCTGGTGAGACCACACCTGGAGTATTGTGTACAGTTTTGGTCTCCAGGGTTAAGGAAGGACATCCTGGCTGTAGAGGAAGTGCAGCGTAGATTCACGAGGTTAATTCCTGGGATGTCTGGACTGTCTTACGCAGAGAGGTTAGAGAGACTGGGCTTGTGCACGCTGGAATTAAGGAGATTGAGAGGGGATCTGATTGAAACATATGATTATTAAGGGATTGGACAAGATAGAGGCAGGAAATATGTTCCAGATGCTGGGAGAGTCCAGTACCAGAGGGCATGGTTTGAGAATAAGGGGTAGTTCATTTAGGACAGAGTTAAGGAAAAACTTCTTCTCCCAGAGAGTTGTGGGGGTCTGGAATGCACTGCCTCGGAAGGTAGTGGAGGCCAATTCTCTGGATGCTTTCAAGAAGGAGCTAGATAGGTATTTATGGATAGGGGAATCAAGGGATACGGGGACAAGGTAGGAACCGGGTATTGATAGTAGATGAGCAGCCATGATCTCAGAATGGCGGTGCAGGCTCGAAGGGCCAAATGGTCTACTTCTGCACCTATTGTCTATTGTCAAAGTTGAGTCCCAATGAGCTGCCCAAATCAAAGGTTTAATTTTATAATAAGATCATAGAAACATTAATCTAGTAAAGCCAAGGAAAACTCTCTCAAGTGTGTAGACTAAGTACTGGTTACAGCCATTGTTGTGTCAGTACTTGTTCCATTATTCCAGGTGCAGTTCCATGAATGGTTTTAGGAGAAGTCCAACTAGTTAGCTTTCAGAGGGTCAAATTGCAAGGCTGACCATCTCTGGAAGATCATCTGTTGCTTTTGTGTTTATATCAAGTGGTTGAAAATGTCTTATATTTTGTTAAAAAAGAGCACCTTGACAAACAAAACACAAAAAGTTTAGGGACTATTTTAATACCCTGTTGGAAGATATGATTGTTCAATACCCTAGTGGAAGATGTGTTCAGATGAAGCATTACACTGAAGCTCTTTTGACATCAGAGATCATATTTGCCAATATATTGTAGGGGGTGAGAGACTTCTTCCATAATGGCTCTGGCCAATATTTATCCCTAAAACAGGTAATCTTTTCCTCATCCTATTTCTGGGATCATGTTATCCACAAATTGACCATTGCATTATCCACCTACTGCTAGTGATTACATTTTTAAAAATGTCATTGTTTGTAAAGCACTTAGGGACATCTCAATGTTATTAAAGATGCAACAGGCATAGCCTTCCTCTAATTTATTGTTCACTGAAGTACATTCAATATGTTATCACAGCTGAGTCTTAATGTAGTTTTAATGCATACAAGATATCAGCACAACTAATTCTTAACAGTCTCATTTGCTTGGTCTCTATGAATTCTATTTCAGTTTGGCTAGATACCCAGAGTGAGGGTATTTAGGACAGGAGGACACAGGTTTGGAGCTTTAGAGGAATCAGAGGTTGGTTGGAAACTGGAATATGCTGACTGAAGAGGTCATGGAGGCAGATACTCCCATAACAGTAAAGAATCCTTTAGATAAATGGTTGCCAAGGTACCGTTGGCTATAGACCTAATGTGGGTTAGTGAGCTTAATGGAAGGAGATACCACAGGGAGTATGAACATGATGGGCTGAAGGGCTTGTTTCTGTGTTGTACAACTCTATAAATCTGAATGAGTATCAATATGCATTAACTACCTGAACAAAATGTTTGAGGTAAATGGGTTAAATTTGTGAATAAATGCTAACCGGGTTATAGAAGGTGAAAAGGAAAATAAATCTGTGGGGATAGCCAGGAACTAACTCAATCGTCCTGTGAGTCTGGAATTTTTAGTGCAACCTAAAGGGCACATTGGAATGGTGTCAATGCATAAGATCAACAGCCATTTTTATTGAAAGATGAAGATTAGCTTAGTACATCGAAACATACAGTGAAATGTGTCATTTGCATCAATGACCAACACAGTCCAAGGATGTGCTGGGGGCAGCCCGCAAGTGTTGCTTCTGGTGCCAACATAGCATGCCCACAATTCACTAACCATAACCTGTACCTCTTTGGAATGTGGAAGGAAACCGGAGCGTCCAGAGGAAACCCACACGGTCACGGGGAGAACGTACAAACTCCTTACAGACAGCAGGTGGAATGGAACCCCAATCTTCCAGCCAATACTGTAAAGCACTACGCTAACTGCTTTATCACTGTGTTGTCTGTACAACAAAATTCACTTGTGACCAAGGCCTCAAAAACATACAACCCCAAATATTCTTCTGAGCTGAGCTTGGGAGGCCAGTCACAGGATGGGTGGCTGCTGGGACAAGTAGTGTCACGCGAATGTGCATGGATGCTGACAGATCTGGAGACAAGGGGGAGGGAGACTGGTCAGCAGTACAGGACTTGAGGGACTGGGAAAAACAATGAAAAAATCAGGGAAATTGGCATTGTTGTGAAAGAGGGAGATAGAGCACTGGCATCAGGAATGGGGTGTTGGAAGCACAGCTTGAGGGAGTAATGTGGGGAAGGGACTGAAGCTTATGGGTATTGTTGGGAATGCTGATTTTGAACAGTTTCCAATTTAAGTACTGAAGTTCTCCCAAGTCAGTCTTATGGGATCATTCTTCCAGAGGTTCCCTACTATGGGCTTCCTCAGACCACATGGTCAAACTCCCCTGCAACCTTGCAAAAGGAGCAACATACAAGAAATAGTGCCATTATATACGGCTTTAACATGGAAATCATATCAGCATTGCAAGGGTGACTCGCAAGCTAAAGAAAAGGATTGGAGTTGACCCAGAAACAGCCGCCAGTGTATTGTGTTCAAGGTTAAATTGATTTTCAATGGCATGAAACTGAAAAAAAAGACAATTATATGAAATAGAATTTCTAAGCAAACTGAATATTGTCCAGCACCTCAATAAATAAAATCTAACATATACAAACAGCTTTCTCTGAAAAAGAAAAGATTATCTTTGTCATGTGTACATCAAAATATAAAGTAAAAGGTGTTATTTGTGTCAAATCAAATCAGCAAGGTTGATGCCGGGAGCAGCCCACAAGTGTCACCATGTTTCCTACACCATTGTACAATGCCCACAACTCACTACCCCTAACCATAAAGCAAAGGTGAATGAGCTGAAATCAGTTAATAGTGTCTGACTATGAAAGAGTGAAGTTTAAAGAGATCTAGGTTAATAGATTCAACACAGTTGGTCACTGTGCTGAATAGAATCAACACCCTGATTCACTGGGGAGTGACAGTGGAGCTCTACACTCCATCTGAAACCACATTCCAGCCATCTTAGTTGAGGGTTATTTGTTGTATTTGTCAGAATTGTCCCAAAGATCCAATCAAATGCTCAATTGTTTGAACAATCGCTGTGGACTCGCTCTCTCAGCAGTTCAGAACAGCTTATTGAGACCAGAGGGAGACTGAATCACCAATCTGCTCTATGTCAAACATGAAACTGAATTTTCCAGCTCTAAATGTTGATTAAATTTTTATTATATTTATTTATTGATTGAGATTCAGCATGGAATAGGCCCTTTGAGTCACGCCGCCCAGCAATCCCCCAATTTAATCCTAGCCTAATTATAGGACAATTTACAATGACCAATTAACCTACCAACCAGTATGTCTTTGGACTGTGGGAGGAATCCAGAGCACCCAGAGGAAACCCACGTGGTCAGAACAAGAACATACAAACTCCTGACAGGCAGCGGCAGGAATTGAACCTGGGTCCCTGGTACTGTAAAGCATTGCACTAACTTCTAGGCTACTGTGCTGCCCCTCTGACCCACCGTCACCATACAACAACTCCTGTCTTTATTCGTTTCCAGCTTTGGAAACTAGTTCTTCCTCGAACATGTGTCCTTGTTGATGTTATCCCTGGAATCAGCAGATAATTGAAACTTGTCAGATGCTTCACGTAAGATGCAAATGAAGTAAAAGAAACAGAACTTTGCAAAGAGGTGAAGTTTGTGGGGAAGGGGGGTGAGTGTACTGTGCACAAGGGATGCCTGGACTGAAGGAGACTGTGTGCAGAGATGAGGATCACCACGGTAGGGAACAGGCAATCAATGAAGTTCAGACATCTCAATTAAGCAAAGTTAAGTCACAATCACGGAGCAGATTGAAATGGACTGTGCACCAAGCATAACTAATTAGTCATTTAGATCTTCAGCATTCAATTAGACAGGATCTGGAGAATATGGAGAATGCACTCTTATCAAGGAATCATGATTTTTTCCCATCCATTGGACCCACTTTTTAGTGCTGTGCCATGGAATCAGAGCATCACAGGCCATTGCCATAGGCCCTTTGGCCCAGTGACATCATGCCAACATTCAAACACAATTTAACCCATTTTATTCTCCTCACTTCCAGTTTCTACCACTCACGAAAACACCAGGGGCAACTTTTCAATTAACTTACCAACCTGCTCACCTTTAGGATGTGGGAGGAAACTGGAGCACCCAGAAGAAACCGTCGAGGTCACAGGAAGAGCATGCAAACTCCACATGGACAGCATCAGAACTCAAGATTGAGCCTAGCTCTCTGGTGCTGGTGCCTAGCTCTCTGGTGCTGGTGCTCAGCAGCTTTAAGAGCGTTGGCACTCTGCTACCTTAATACATGTGCACCGTGAAAACCAAGTGCCATGTAACATTAACTCTGTTGTGGTGACCTCCCGAGTAACTCACATCACCAACAACAACAGTTAGGGGTTGACACTTGACAATTTATCCACCACAGGAACAACAAATCACAAGACCCACAAAATTTACCCAACAATGTTGTACCAATCTTTTAACCTACAGCAAGATCAATCCCACATAGCCCTCGATTTTTCTTTCATCTCTAGAGCCCTCATGTCCCTACCACAACCCCTGGCAGAGTGGTCAAAGTACCCACCATTCTCTGTGTAAAATACCTGACTCTGACATCCCACCTTCACGTCAGCTACCTGAAAGTTATACCCTCTCAAGAAGAGTTTCTGGGGTAACTCCTGAACTAATCACCTTTCTCACACCCTTTTCCAGAGGTGCTGTTCTCCCCTTGTATTCTCAACTCAAAGTTCAAAGTACACTATGTATACATCACCATATACTACCTTGAGATTTATTTTCTTGCAGGTGTTTGTAGAAAAATAAAGAAACGCAATAGAGTTTATGAGGAGGTTACGGACCACAAAGGGCTTCAAAAGCAACCATGGTAAAAGATATAAATACAGCATAGAATCAGGCCTTTCAGCCCACAGAGTTCACATCTGCTATCCTCTAGCCAGTTACACGAATTCTATACTAATCCTGATTTATAATCCCAGATTCCCTTCAACTCTCCCCACAGTCTAACATTCAACCATACACGTAGAGGGGTAATTATCCTACCAACCCACATATCTATGAAACCAGAGCACCCGGGGAATCTCACGCTGACACAAGGAGAGTGTGCAAACTCCGCACGGACAGAACCCAGGGTTTCTGGAGCTGTGAGGTACTGCCTCTACTCTCTGCCCTTAAATCTGTGGTGTTGCTGGTCCGCAAGCACGACAGAGATTCGGGCTTCCCATTCTGTGTGTGAAGTATGTGCCTGAACCTCAACGTTTCCTGAGCTCAGTAACATACTTGCGGAGGTACAGGAAAATACAGTGATAACAAAAGTCAAAGACTGAATTATGTCAAAGAACTCTAAAGCACAGAAACAGACCATTCGCTCTACAAGATCGTCCTCGCTTTCTGCTTTATCTCATTTCATGTGGATATAGAGACATAGGAAATTACAGCATAGAAACAGGCCATTCGGCACATCCCGTCTGACCCGCACCCTGGACCATAGCCCTCCATACCCCTCTCCGTAACACCATAAAGAGCAGAGTTAGGCCATTTGGCCCACTGCCATTCTATCATGGTTGATTTATTATGCCTCTCAACCCCATTGGCCCGCCTTCTCCCCATAACCTTTGACACCCTGATCAATCAAGAACATATTAAACTCCGCCTCCAATACAACCACTGACTTGGCCTCCACAGCTGTCTGTACCAATGAATTCCACAGATTCACCACAATCTAATTAAAGAAATTTTTCCTCATTTAGGTTCTAAATGGACGCCTTTCAATTCTGAGGCTGTGCCCTCTGGTCCGAGACTCCTCCACTATAAGAAATATCCTCTCTACATCCACTTTATCCAGACCTTCCAATATTCAATAGGATACAATGAAATCCCCCCTCATTCTTCTAAACTCCAGTGAGTAGAGGCCCAGAGCTATCAAACACTCCTCATATCCTAACCCTTTCATTCCTGGGATCATTCTCGTGAACCTCCTCTGGACTCTCTCCAATGCCAGCACATCCTTTTCTTAGATAAGGAGCCCAAAACTGCTCACAACACTCCAAGTGCAGCCAGACCAGTGCCTTATAAAGCCTCAGCATCACATCCTTGCTCTTATATTCTAGTTCTTTCAGAATGAATGCTAACATTGCATTTGCCTTCCTCACCACTAACTCAATGTGCAAGTTTTGAATTCTCTCCCCATTTAAAAATTTTGGCTCAGAATGCTGTCGATTGCTTCAATTGTTTGCATGTTTTGTGTTTTTTTCTTTCTCTTGCGTTCTTTCTTTCTCAGCTGTTGATTTTGCTTTAATTGGTTTCTTTTGGTTTCTTGTTTTGTGGCTAGCTGTGAGCAAGCAAATCTCAAGGCTGTATAATTTATGCATTCTTTGATAATAAATGTACCTGACTCTTGAAAATAGTCTGCACCTTTACTCCTGGTACCAATGTGCATGACCATACACTTCCCTGCATTGTATTCCACCTGCGAGTTTGACTGGATGGTTGCCGGATGAAGACAATACTACACTCATTACTGACCGAGACACAAGGGACCACAGATCTGGAGTTACAGTCTGCTGGAGGAACTCAGCGGGTCAAGTAGCATCAGTCACCGATGCAGGGCTTCCACCAAAAGGTCCTTCCCCCCCCCCCACCCCCCAACATCACCTGTTGCTCCAGACTCCAGCAGCTGCAGTTTCTTGTGTCGCCATGTTTACCTGGGTGGGTATTGAGTGAAGATAATATTAGATTCAGTTTCGATGGCTCCCACAATCACGCTTACTGCCTTGGCTTAGACCTAAAGCACGTTGATTGCCCAGCCCACCCGACCCTAATGGATAGGATAAATTGTGCCTGGCCTCTACATTTTAAGAAACCAGAAATAATAAAAAGTGTTGAGGTGGGGTGTGTGTCACAGGTGATGGGGAGTGGGACAGTAAAACAACAGCAAGGATTTCTGAACAATAACACTAGACTGGATACTTGCTGGAAACTACAGGCAGGAGTTTAATTATTCGACTGCTGCGATTTCTGTCCCTGTAGCAACATAGCAACTTGGGCAGATTTTTCATGTGACTGGATTCTCCAACACGTACATCGCTCTAACAGCTGCCGTGTGACTGGGATGAACATTACCCAGCCCATTAATGTTTAATTTATTGTCGTCTTACGCCGGCCCGGTTATAGTCAGAGCACCCACTGCCACAGTTACTTGCTGGCTTTCTCCCTCGCTCACACACCTCTCCAGAACCATGACTCACGGTGAGTACACACATCTTTATTTGTTGGTAGATAAATCAGTTAGAAATCTGGATTTAATTGAATAAAATGCAGATTGTTTTCCAGCACTCAGGCAAGGAGGGGTGAGAACTGTTCCTCACAAAGGTGGGAGGCAAGACAAGCCTCAACATCTGGGCTACAGATGGCAACAAAAAGAAAGATTAAAGTAGATATTGTACATCCAAAAGACAGGGACTGTTACTATTTCATGGGGAGCACAGGAACTTAAGGATCTCGGCTTATATGTGTGAAGAAACTGGCATGACTTGGTAACAAAGTGGTTGGCAAAGCAAGTGGGATCTTCGGCTTTATAAACATAGGCATGGAATTCAAAAACTAGGAGGCATTTGTTTCTGCGCAAAACACTTAGATCACAAAGTGCATGTTGCTTCCAAATCTGATCAACACACCGTAGAAAGGACACGAAGATCCAACAGAGGTTGCAGAACAGATAGGAAAGGTAGGAAGCAGCTCCCTCATCAAGTGAGGACACATTTACAATTCTGGTCGGAAGATACCAAGGGGATGTGAAGAACATCTTTTTATACTCAGACAGTTTTGATCTGGAATTTAATGCCAGCAACAAAATCAATCAGTACTTTGAAAAAGAAACTGGTCAGACAGTGGAGAGACAATAATCTGAAGGGTAATGGGGAAGTGCAACAGAATAGGACAGATGGGAGCTGCAATATACTCCATGCATCAAAAAGCCTCCAAAATAAACAATCGCTGTAAAAAGTAAGGCAGCTTAAAATTGGCCAATCAATGACAGTAGAAAGTCTAGCTGGAATAAAATTGGATATTTTTAAGTCCTTGGTAAGGTGAGGCTCTTAACTATAACCATGGATGGCTGGTGAGGACAGAAGCAATGAACTAGCTCCAAATCTGTGAAACAACCCTCTGACTAGTTCTGGCCTCTCACTCATCCCTGAATGTCTTCATTACACCATTGAGTCATAGAGCACTACAGCACTGAAAGAGGCCCTTCTGCCCATCTCATCTGTACTAAGCTCTTATTCTGCCTAGTCCCATCAACTTGCAACTGGACCATAGCCCTTCCTTACCCCTCCCATCCATGTATTTGTTCAAATTTCTCTTAAATGTTGAAATTGAACCCATATCCCTCACTTCCATTGGCAGCTCATTCCACACTCTCACCACCCCCTCAGGTTCACCTTATTTCACCTTTCACCCTTAACCCATGACCTCTAGTTTTATTCTCACCCACCCTCAGTGGAAAAAGCCTGTTTGCATTTACCCTATCTATACCCCTCAATCCCAGCCTAAACCTCCCAACCACTCTCTCTTGCCTTACACTCTCCTTAAAATAGATACTATATTAATTATTATAAATATACATTACAATTCATATAATATTAATACCTTAACATACCTTTAATTCACTTTTTTAGATGTCACAAAGTAGTATAATAAATTCCCTGCTGAGCCTGGAAAGTTTAAAGGAAGTATGGGAGTGAGGACCCTGGTCAGCACAGGAGAAGGAACCCCTGGTGAATGAACTGGGTTTGTGGTGTGACTGAATAACCAGAGGCCCAGTGTGCACAGCAAACATCCCCTGATGAGACAGATGCCGAGCCATTGGGTCTTCTGAATGATGGGATTGTCAGTTGAGTTCTGCTGTTCAAAGCACAGAATGCTTTCCTGAATGAGCTGATAAAAAATCCAGACACACTTGGACCGAGTAACATTTTAAATTTGCATACGTGATGCCCTATTTCACACCCACCATTAACCACAGAGGTATACCAGCAAACCAAAGATGAATGAGTTACTTAAAAGCTAATTAAGTAAATTAAATAGCGGCCAGGAGGAGATCTGGATGAGTTCCAAAGTCAGACTGAGCAGACAATGAGGACAAAGGGGTTAGATTTGTTGTTTGAAATATCTAGGCTTGTGACTCTGAGGAAATGTGTAGGGTGCAAGGTTAGTAGTTTACCCAGTCGCCCACCTGTTACATCCTCTCAGTGAGGATGTGTTCACTGGAAAGGAAAATATATTAAACGGACAGGAATGCATAGTGTGAACTCATAGGAAAGGATGAGTGAGAAGGAAACGGCTTGGAACATGGTGGGGGCGCTCTCCTTTATCAGGGCATGGTCTCACAGACATCCCTTTCTTCTCTTTTGCAGCTGATTTATCCGAAGCTCGCTTTACATATGGTGAGTTACGTTGATCTAACAATTAGGGGAATGGGCCATTGACCCAACTTGTCTACACAGCTGTTCATACTCCTTCCACCCTCCTTCACCTCACCCATTCTGGCATCCTTGTGTCCTTCCTCCCTCACCTGCTGATCCAACTGATCCTTATGTGTGTCAGTATTAGTTATAATAACAAGCTCTCAGCTTGTGAGCCAGAGAAAGAATTGCAATTTCATCACCGATTTTGACAGATCCAATATCAGAACTGTATGTAATACCAGAACTCCCAGAAATAAAAGGTTTAATGTATGAAGAACTTTTATTGGCTCTGTGCCTGTACTCACTGGAGTTTTGAAGAATGAGGGGGGGGATCTCATTGAACCTTACCAAATATTGAAAGGCATGGAAAAGGTGGACATAGAGAGGATGATTCCAATATTGGGAGAGTCTAAGACCAGAGGGCACAACCTCAGAATAAGGCCATAAGACCATGAGATATAGGAGCAGTATTAGGCCATTTGGCCCATCGAGTCTGCTTTGCCATTTCATCATGGCTGATCCCGTTTTCCTCTCGGCCCCAATCTCCTGCTTTCTCCCCGTATCCCTTCATGCCCTGACCAATCAAAAATCTATCAACCTCTGCCTTAACTATACATAAAGACTTGGCCTCCACAGCAGCCTGTGGCAAAGAATTCCACAGATTCACCGCTCTCTGGCTAAAGAAATTCCTCATCTCCATTCTAACTTAAATCCCTCTATTCTGAGGCTGTGTCCTCTGGTCTTAGATCATCCCACCACTGGAAACATCCTCTCCACATCCACTCTTTCAAGGCCTTTCACCATTCCATATGTTTCATGAGGCCACCACTCATTCCTCTAAATTCCAGCAAATACAGGGAAAGAGCTCTTCATATGACAAGCTATTCAATCCTGAAATTATTTTTGTCAATCTCATTTGAACCCTCTCCAGTTTCAGCACATCTTTTCTAAGATAAGGGGCCCAAACTGCTCACAGTACTCCAAGTGAGGCCTCACCAGTGTCTCAACATCACATCCTTGCTTTTATACAAGGACATCCATTTCAAACAGTGATGAGGAGCAATTTCTTTAGCCGGAGGGTGGTGAATCTGGGGAATTCATTGACACAGACAACTGTGGCAGACAAGTCATTGGGTATATTTAAAGTGGAGAGTGATAGATTCTTAGTTAGTCAGGGTGTCAAAGGTCATGGGGAGAAGGCAGTAAAATGGAGTTGAGAGGATTAATAAATCAGCCACGATGGAATGGCGGGGTAAACTCAATGGAACTATTGACCTAATTCTGCTCCTATGTCTTATAGTAGACCACTCTCTCCACTGTCCACTAAGATTGTGGAACCTCAGCATTACATTCCCAGTTTCACCCCTCTGCGAATCTCTAACCTAAAGATATTCAAAGATTCAACTCCTACTGCACTTTGAGGAAGGGAGTTCCAAATTTACAACCACCTGAGAGGAAAATATTTCACCTCTGTTTCTGAACGTTGACCCCCTACTCCTAGACTCTCTGAGAAGAAGAAATATCTTCTCCTCATTCCTCCTGTCAAGACCTCTCAAAATCTTCTATGTTTCAATCAAATCACCACTCAAAGAGGACAGAACCTCCAAAGGTAGAACGCAAGCCTGTCCATTCTTTTGCCAGCAGTAAAATCCACACATTCTAGGAATCAGTCTTGCTTTGCATAAATTTCAATGGATTTGTCCTGTACTGGCTGGAATGTCAGAAGAGAAAGGTTAGCTTTATTTATCACATGTACATCAAAATATTGACACGTTCAGTGAAATGTGTTATCTACGTTAACAACTAACACAATCCGAGGATGTGCTGGGGGCAGCCCAAAAGTGTTGACATGCATCTGGCGCCAACATAGCATGCCCACTAACTTGTACATGTCTGGACAGTGGGAGGAAACCGGAGCACCCGGAGGAAACCAAGCGGTCACACAGGAAGAACGTACAAAATCCTTACAGGTAGCAGTGGGGATTGAACCCCAACCGCGATTGCTGCCAAGGTAAAACATTACACAAGCCACTCCAGTTCCACCCATCACAAAAATTACAAATAGTTGTTGCTTTTTCACACAAAGCAATTCCTCAGAGTTTCACCCAGTAATTAATAGATTAGGTGGGGTCAAGAATGCATTAGTGGAGAAGGAGTAATTCCTGATATGGTAAAAGAAATGCAGGAGATTCTCCACAGGTCAGTCAGCATTTATGGGGAAGGAAATAAGAGTGAATGTTTCAGTGGATAACCTTCCCTTGGAATACTACTTCAGAATCCAGTGCCTGAAACCAGGTTGCCAGCTCTAGTTGATCTAATTCCTGGTGGTTCAGTAACACAATTTTCTCACTCAAATATCCTGCCTGGTTACAGTGGCCTTTTGTAATCTTCAAAGAAAATAAAGAGTACATTTTTAACTCCGGCTGATCTTCTGCCAGCTTTTACCCATAACTGTATGTGAAGATTAGTCATTAATTCCCAGAGACTGCTAAACAACTCTTGAAGATTGACAATCATTGAGAATTGGAAAAGAAAATTACCAAACCAACAAAATTTCCCGATTGTTTGATTTGTGCTTTCCTGCAGTGTTTCAACCTTTTTCAGTTTTTATTTAATGCTTTTCTAAAAGTGCTTCAACCACGTGAGAGAAATAAGCTGGGTCCTGGACATCCGGTGACCAGTGGGTCAACATTTGGAAAGATACCATCTCCGACAATATTTGCAAGGCTGTCCTCTTAATTCAGGGTGGTGGTGAGCACAGTCGCCATGAGCCCCAAGGGAAAGAAGGAAAACTAGGTCTAATCAGGAGCTGAGAGCCATGTAGAATTGTAACCAAGGCAACCATAAGCTGATTAAAAACCCAGCATGTATTGTAATGTCTCAAGAACAGCTTACAGACCTACATGTAGGATTAGAGGTCATCCGTTTTATTTGCACAACAGGGCAACGTGTGGCCGTGTGGTTCAGTATTCTTAGAGTTCAGGATGTGGCCCCATTCTCAAACACTTCTACTACGGAGTAAAGCAATGGTCTTTCAACAGGAGGAAAAGACTGGGAATCTGAAGTAAATCCCTTCACGGTCAACTCCCCGCCTCCCCCACCCGAAACCTACCAAACAAACCCCAACCCCTTCTGCCCACTCAGCCATGGCCTGGCGCCACGAGTTGCTGAGCAGCTCCAGGGTAAACCTTGTCACATGGAAGCATTCCACAGAGCGACTTTCTCAGTGACTTCCTTCCCAGACACACAGCAAGGCAGTGCTGAAAGGTTTCATATCCCCTCCGGACTGATGAAAAATGTGCTCACATCACTGACAGGGATTCATGACCTTGAAAACAAGGTGGCTACCACCCCTTTATTGCTTGCTGTTACCAAGCAACCATGAGTCAATGCCTTCAGGTTAGCAAGAACCAGCACTTAAGAGGAGTGTAGTTCTAATATAATTTTAAAGACATGAGCTAAAGTACAAAAATCAGTTACATAAATATCTAGTCCAACAGAGAAGCCATTCTCCCTTGGTAAACAAAAATCATCAGTTAAGATACGTGAAGAACAAAAGGATCACTAGAGTGAAGGTAGGACCGATCAGGGATAGAAGAGGAAATATGCACCTGGAGTTGGAGGAGGTAGGAGAGGTCCTTAATGAATACTTTGCTCCAGTTTTCACCAGTGACAGGGATCTTGATGGATGTGAGGACCACATTAAACTGGCTGATATACTTGAACATGTCAATGTTCAGAAAGAGGATGTGCTGGAACTTTTGAAAATCATTAGGATGGTTAAGTCCCTGGGAATGGATGAGGTATACCCAGGTTACCGTGGGAGAGAGGGAAGAAATTGCTGCACCTTTGACCATGATCTCTGTATCCTAATCTGGCACAGAAGTAACAGAAGATTGGAGAATGACAAATGCTCTTCCTTTGTTCAAGAAAGGTAAGAGGGATAGTCCTGGGAATCATAGACCAGTGAGTCTTACATCATTGGTGGGCAAAGTATTGGAGAGAATTCTTAGAGTCAGGATTTATGCGAATAGGAATAGTCAACATTGCTTTGTGAGAGGCAGGTTGTGCCTTACAAGCCTGATTGAATTCTTTGAGGAGGGAACAAAACAAATTGATGAAGGTGGAGTGGTGGGTGTGGTGTATATGAATTTTAGTAAGGCAGTTGACAAGCTTGTCCATGGTAAGCTCATTCAGGAAGTCAGAAGGCATGGGATCTAAGGAAACCTGGTTGACCCTCAGAAGACAGAGGGTGGTAGTAGATGGAGCATATTCTGGACATCCATGACCAGTGGTGTTCCACAGGGATCTGTTCTGGGACCCCTGCTCTTTGTGATATTTTATAAATGACTTGGATGAGGAAGTGGAAGGGTGAGTTAGTATGTTTGCAGATGACACGAAGTTTAGTGATATTGTATATAGTGTTGAAGGTTGTCATGGGTTACAACAGGACATTGACAGGATAAAAAAAGAGGTAGATGGAGTTTAATCCAAAAAAGTTCAAGTTGAAGTTAAATTGTCATTCAACCATACACGAATACCCTTGAATACAGCCAAACGAAACAGCATTACTTCCGGGTCAAGGTGCAAACCATAGTAACAGTCACACACAGCACATAAGACAGCAGTAAAGTACAGCCACACAAAGAAATAGACCAACTCCCTGAGTCCATGAATGTTGCAGCAGTTTGCAGTTGAACACAATACATCGTCTTCTGCCGAGCAAACACTGGGCGGGGTGGGGTGGGGTGGGGGGACCAGCACTCTGGTGGACCAGACCGATTCTAACATCTCCCTCCTGAGTGTCTGCGTTAGGGTGAAGTGACATACTTTGAAAGGTCAAACTTGAAGGCAGAGCAGAGAGAGGGTTGAAGGCAAGATTCTTAGCAGTGTGCAGGAACAGAACAATCTTGGGGTCCACGTACAGGAATCCCTCAAAGTTGCTGTACGAGGTGATAGAGTAGTTAAGTGATTATGAGTTCTGGGGGATATGTGCACCAGCTCACTGGGAGCAGTACACCCAACTTCATCAGCAATGCACCGGTGCCTGTTGCAAGAACACTGACTTTAGTCAGCTCTGTGCTTGATACACCCAATGCATTTGTACTTCAATCACCTTCTGCTGGATCTACTGTATAGTCCAACTTCCATCTTCCATAATTTCCATTATCATGCATGATATTTAAAGGTGGAGCATAGTGTAGCAAATTCATTCAGAGATTACGTTAATTCCCACCACTGTCTATAAAAGAGTTTGCATATTCTCCCCATGATCACATTGATTTTCTCCAGGTGCTCCAGTTTCCTCCATCATTCCAAAGACGTATGGGTCAGGGTTGGTACATAGTGGGCATGCGATGTAGCTGCCAGAAGCACAGTGACACTTGCGGGCTGCCCCCAACGCATCCTTGGACTGTGTTGGTCGTTGACGCAAACGATGCATTTCACTGTTTGTTTGGATGTACACGTGACAAATAAAGCCAATCTAATCTAATTTAATCAAAGTACAACAACGACAAGACCACTTTGACCACTTTGGCTATAATGGACATTTCTGTTCTAATTGCTTCTTTCTTGCATAATTTTGTTTATTTTATGTTTTTCTGAATGTTGGGTCTCTAATGTACACACAGACTTGAGCAGATGATAATGACTTAAAGTCATCATTGCATCAAGATGAGGAGTAGCCTTCGGCTTTGAAATCCTTTGAACATCCCAGCCTATAGAAAACTAGCATCTGAATGCATCAAAACTTGTTCAGAAATTTGAATCCATTCTCTACTACACGATGACAAGAAAACTGTTTCTAATCAATAAACCCACCACAGATCCAGTGTCAGTGCAGAATGAGGTCATGGCTCCAACCTTTCTCTGCATCTTCTTCGCCACAATAGTGTGTTCAGCTCCAAAAACACCCCTGCTGGAATGGAGGTAGTTCACGGGCCAGATAGGAAACTGCTCAAGCTACGTCACCTCCACTCCAAAACAAAGACCAGCATAATCCTGGTCATGGGCTGCAGTACACAGGTTCAGATTCAGGTTCAAGTTTATTTATTACAAGTACTTTGGAACATACAGTGAAATGCGTTGTTTGTGTTAACAAGTGACACAACCTGATGATGTGCTGGGGGCAGCCCACAAGTGTCACCACACATTCCAATGGCAACATAGCATACCTACAAACGTTTGTAGAATGTTTCATGGAACACAACAAAACAACAGCAAAATCTGGGGTTAAGCTCCAAGTTATTGTTGATCCTGAGGCACGGGACCTTATACTAAACATTGTACAAAGGTCCTCTACAAACCTGTCCCCCATCCCACAACAGCTCAATGAAGTTCATACTGTGTCTCTGGAGAAAGTGAATCACCTTCCATATCTTGAGATCCACCTCCCTGCCATTACAGACATTGATATCTGCACCTGGAGGCTGCACCATCTCAAGCCAATAAAAAGAATGGTTGAAGGCCAATCTTATGCAGGGCACTGAGCTCAGAGTCTACAGAGCAGCAGAGATCCCCTCAGAGGACCTGGAAGAGCCTGAGGACAGTAACACAGATGCTGCCTGTGCAAAACCCAACTGTACAACAAACAATGCATCAGGACACATCAGGGCCAGTGGGTGGACCAAATCGCTACGTCACCAAAGACTCTAGTAATAATACCGTGGAGAGCATTCTGACTGGTTGCATCACTGTCTGATATGGAGGGTTCAGTGCACAGATTGGAAAAAGCTGCAGAAAGTTGCAAACTCAACCAGCTCCATCATGCTCATGAGCCTCCCCAGCATCGAGGACATCTTCAAAAGGCGATGTCTCAAAAAGGCAGCATCCATCATTAAAAACCTTCAACATCCAGGACATGCCCTCTTCTCATTACTACCATGAAGAAAGAGGTCACTGAAAATACACCCAACATTTCAGGAATAGCTTCTTCCCCCTCCACCATCAGATTTCTGTATGGTCCCTGAACCCAGCTCACTTCAGGCTTTCATTTTTTTATATTTCTTATTGTAACTGGTAATTTTTATGTATTGCACTGTACTGCTGTTACAAATCAACACATTTCACAACATATGTCAGTGATAATAAACCTGATTCGGATTCTCACATTGTTCCCATGCCTGGCTCCAGAAGCAAGCTCTTGACTCGGTGCTCCATCATAGCACCAGGTTTTCAGAAGGAAGGACATTCACAAAGACAAAAGTAATAATATCCT
This sequence comes from Hemitrygon akajei, assembly GCF_048418815.1. Taxonomy (NCBI): domain Eukaryota; kingdom Metazoa; phylum Chordata; class Chondrichthyes; order Myliobatiformes; family Dasyatidae; genus Hemitrygon; species Hemitrygon akajei. The sequence continues at coordinate 40,262,268 of NC_133149.1, read as the reverse complement.
CCTCAACTCATGGCAATGCCTCGCCCAGGGGATGACTTAAAGGTGCACAGTGGCGAACAGCTGGGTTCAATCCTGGCCTCTGATGCTGCCTGTAGCTAATTTACACCTTCTCCCTGGAACCATGCGGGTTCCCTCAAAATCCCAAAACTGAGCGGATTGGTAGGTTCATGGGCCACTGTGAATTGCCCCTCGTGTGCAGGAGAGGGGTAGCAATGATTTGTATAACAATGGGTGTTTGATGACCTGATTGGTCCAAAGGGCCTGTCTCCATGTCTATCTGCATCACCATCTTCTACTGGAATTGCAAGGGGTCTGACCGCAAGTCCCTACAGAGGATTATGAGGACTGCTGAGAGGATCATCAAGGTCTCTCTTCCACCCATCTGAGATATTTATCAGGAGCGCTGTGTACACAGGGCCCTTAGCATTGTCAGTGATCCCTCCCATCTGTCCAACAATCTCTTTGACACCCTACCATCAGGCAGGAGATACCATAGCATTAGGACAAGAACTGTTAGGATGGGAAACAGCTTCTTCCCCCAGGCCACCACCTGGATCTCATCATGTATGAAGTGCCAGTGTTACACTGTTTACTTTTTAAACATGTTGTAAATGCACTTTATGCCAAGTGTTAATTTTATTATTTGGCAATGTATTTGTAGTAGTAAATTTGTGTTATATGTGTGAGTTCTATGTACGTGTTGCACACCCTGGTCTGGAGGAATGTTGATTCATTTCGTGGTATACATATATACAATAAACTTGAACTTCAACTTGCCTCTCAATGCCCGAGGGTCAAATTGGAAGTCTAGAAGTCGAGACCCGTTGGCTGAGTCCCGGGTCTGTAAATCTCTGCGAATCTGTTGGGGTAGTTGAAGGCCTACTGTCTGCCTGTCTGCTTCGGAATCCGGAACGGCTGGATGCTGATGAATATGGAGTGGGGTTAGAGGATTATGTATGTGCATGGGGGAGAGGGAAGAGCTTGTTCTGCAGTTGTTGTCTCCTCTATTGTTCTGCCGAGCATTGTGGGCATACTATGTTGGCACCAGAATATGTGGTGACACTTGCAGGCTGGCCCAACACACCCAGGTTTATCATCACTGACATATGTATGTCGTTAAATTTGTTGCTACGAGGCAGCAGTACAGTGTAATACATAGAAAATGACTATGTTACAATAATAATATATAAAAAGACAAATAATAAGTGCAAAATAAGAGCAAAATAATGAGGCAATGTTCATGGGTTTATGGACTGTTGAGAAATCTGAGTCAGGAAGAAGTTGTTCCTAAAACGTTGAGTTTGTGTCTTTAGGCTCCTGTATCTCCCCCCGATGATAGTTCTCAGAAGAGGACATGTCCCAAATGGTAAGGACCCTTCATGATGGATACCACATTCCTGAATGTGGATACCTCAAAAAGCATCACCTTTTGAAGATGTCCTCGACGGTGGGGAGAGTTGTGCCCACGATGGAGCTGGCTGAGTCTGTAACCCTCCACAGCTTTTATTCATCTTGTACGTTGGAGCCTCCACAATAGATGTTAACGCAACCGGTCAGAATGCTCTCCACGGTACATCTGTAGAAATTTGCTAGGGTCTTCGGTGGAGTCTCCTCAAACTTCCCATAACTTCTAATCAAAGCACACATCATTAACTCCGCATAAAGCTTCTTATTAAATTCATCCTGGTGAAACCTGAAGCCGGTCATCCCGACCAATTCCTTTAAAATGAATTCACACTTTTTTTCTCTCTCCCTTTCCATGCAGATTATGAAACGGTTCGGAATGGGGGCCTGATCTTTGCTGTGGCTGCATTTCTTGTGGGGATAGCCATCATCCTGAGTGAGTTCAGAACCCTGACACCCCTAGCTCCAGCCCTGCTCTGAGATCGGAAGTGCAAGTGGCTGTCCGAGAGAGTCAGTGAAATCACTGACAGCTTGTTGTTGCAACAGGTTTGAATCCAGGATATGTTAGTTGAGATTAAAAGATATTTCCAAGTTACTTACATAGATCGTTGTGTTTAGCTCTTGCACACTTCCTTGAACACAGACCATTTCTACAAATCTCTCAAAGGTCCTTCATACAACACACTAAACACTACAATGCAGCATTACACGTAAATGCAATACTCACATGCCCAGGAATGTTAACAACATTCACATTGATCCCTTAACAGAAGAAAATTGTCAATAAATTACAGTGCTTTCATTTTCTATGACATGTGAGCATTTTTGAGAGACACATTGCTAAATTTGGAGCTGAATGCCTGAGGTAACTCAGGCAGAGAGGGTTTGAATGAACGGGTAATTCAGGTTTGAATGAACAGGTACCCAATCTCCACAAACACTTTTCTCTCTTTCCTGTAGGCAGAAAATTTCGTTGTGGAGGCAAAGCTCACCAGAGGTAATACTGAAAGATTATCTTGCTCCCAGTTCTTAAAAATGGTTACTAATTGCTTGTGTTAACAACTGCTGACAATGTCTTTGTGATGATTCTTTTCAGGCCCCAGAAGGAAGATGAAATCTAGAAGTTGGTATGTGCACTTCCTGAAAAACTTCCTTGCAAATTACACCCAGAAACTTTGTACTTAACCTGCACCTGACCAGAAACATGATGGCAAGTGTTATACGATGAACAGTATTCAACAAAAGATGGAAGCCCTCCAGCTCTCCTGAGCAATAGCCTCTCACAGACAATGAAACTGAGCACTAATAGATGTTCTTAATACACAGGAACCTAGAAATGAACAGGGCCAGAAAAAGTAACATTTGTTTGTCAGTATCGTGGAAACCCCATATCGTTAGTGTCTTTCATACATCAACACGGAATATCTCTTCAAACTCCCTCAAGACTGATGATAGGCTCGGAAGCCCAAAGAATTCTGCAGATGCTGGAAATCCACAAAATGCTGGAGGAACTCCTCAGATCAGGAAGCATCTATGCAAAGGAATAAAGAGTCGACATTTCAGGCAGTCCTGATGAAGAGTCATAGCTTGAAACATCAACTGTTCATTTCTCCCCATAGATGCTTCCTGACCTACTGAGTTCCTCCAGCATTTTGTGTGTGTGGTACTGCTGATAGGCTCAGCTCTATTCAGTTCATTACTCTATATGCAAAGCTCAATATAGACACCTTTTAAAAAATATTGTTCTATAAGACCATCTTTGCTTCTACGTTCTGTTTTAATTCAATTGAATCATCCCAGTTCACACTTTGGTTACCCCCCATTGCTCTCTTTCCAATGGGTGGGAGTGTTTCCCAATATGGTGCTCAGAAACATATTCACAATCTTCAAGAGGTTCCTCACTGCCAACTTCCCAAAGGCTAGGGGTAGACAATAATTGTTGGCCTTGACGGTGACATCCAGATCCCAAAAATGAATTTGAAGACATCAATCAACATCAATTCTCATCAATTAACAATCAGTCAACCACCAAGTCATTTCATTTGCTGATCATCTAGAAGTTCATTTGTCACAATTACAAATTATAATCAAACTATACATTTATGTAAAAAATGCCTTTCATTTCCTTTTGGAATTATGTAAGATCAGCTTCAGTAATAGCTGAAAGTGTTAAAATTACAGAGGGCACTGCATGCTTTCGAGCTTTAAACTGAGACACCAGTGCAAAGTCTGGGGACTCACTGTCTTCCAGATTCAATTAATGTAAAATTATTCTTTTTTTTTCCAGATACGTTCATTGTGCAAGACAATCGATCCTTAACGCACTTGCAAAACATCTGTAGTAAATGTTATTGTAAGGATGGTTTGTGATGGTCAAATTGTAAAGAAAACCCTTATCTGCACCCATTCTATGGTTATTAGATGTGAGAACCAGCCAGTACTTTCCTGTATCAAGGTGTTAAAAAATCTTCCATTAATATGTGGGAAGGGCAATAAATGATAACCTAAAATTAATGTACAAGACCTATCCTTGTTATAGAATATAATACACTGTAACACGGTTCAACTTTAAATCTGCATTTTGTTCACTCTACCAAGCCAGCAGAGGCTGGAAAAGCTGAAACGAAAATTTTGGGTATCTAAGATTATAATACTCATTATTAAAACTTCTTGGCAAATTTTATGTGGAAATGAGCAATGGAGCCAACATTAAATATTCCCAACATGGCTGTATCCGACAGAAACAATCCCTGGATATTGTCCCATTAATCACTCACAGGACATTCTGTACGTAACACATAAACACAAGAGATTCTGCTGGAAATATTGAGGAAAACACTCAAAACAGCATCGATAGAGAGGAATAAACAGTCAACATTTCAGGCCGAGACCCTTCATCAAGGCTCACATAGTCCGTGCAAAGATTTCTGCACTGTTATACCAAACAAACTCAAGAGTTTAAAGCATAGGCTAGATACAGAGTAAAGATCGATGAGTACTATACCATAGGTTACTCCTTACCAAGTACAACATAGACCAGATATGTCCATTAGACTTGTCCATAAGAGCAGAATTATGCCACTTGGCCCATAGAGTCTGCTCCACCATTATATCACGGCTGATTTATTATCCCTCTCAACCCCATTCTCCTGCCTGCTCCCTGTGACCTTTGACACCTTTACTAACCAAGACCTATCAACTGCCACTTTAAATTTACCCAATGACTTGGCCTCCACAGCCGCCTATAGCAAAGAATTCCATAGATTCACCACTCTCTGGCTAAAGAGATTCTTCTTCATCTCCATTCTAAATGGACATCCCTCCAGAGCAGGGGTCCCCAACCTTTTTTATGCCATGGACCAATACCATTAAGCAAAGGGTCTGTGGAACCCAGGTTGGGAACCCCTGAACTAGAGTATGAGGCTGGGCCCTCTGGTCCGAGACTCATCCACTATAGGAAACATTCTTTCACATCCACTCTATACAGACCTTTCAATATTCAATACGTTTCAATGAATCACACCAACCCTCCCCCCACCCCCCCCCCCCAGCAAATACAGGCACAGAGCCATCAAATGCAACTTAACCCTTTCATTCCTGGAATCATTGTAAACCTCCTCTGCACCTTCACCAATCCCAGCATGTCTATTCTTAGATAAGGGGCCCAAAACTGCTCACAATACTCCAAGCGCAGTTTGACAAATGCCTAATAAAGCTTTAGTATCACATCTTTGCTTTTATATTCTAGTCATCTCAAAATGAATGTTAACATTGCATTTGTCTTCCTTACCACCGACTCACCCTGTAAGTTAATCTTTAGGGAATCTTGCACAAGGACTCCCAAGTCCCTTTGCACCTCAGTTTTTTGTATTTTCTCTCCATTTAGAAAATAGTCAATCCTTTCATTTATTCAGGAAAGTGCCTGAGCATGCACTTCCCTATATTATGTTCCATCTGCCACTTCTTTACTCATTCCCCTAATCTGTCTAAGTCCTTCTGCAGACTCACTGCTTCCTCAGCACTACCTGCCCCTCCACCTATCTTTGTATAGTCCACAAACATGGCCACAAAGCTATCAATTCTGTTATCTAAATCATTCACATATAACATAAAAAGAAGCGGTTCCAACACCGACCACTGCAGAACACCACTAGTCACTGGCAGCCAACCAGAAAAGGCCCCCTTTTTTCACCACTTTTTGCTTCCTGCAAGTCAGGCAATCCTCTATCCATGCTAGTACCTTTCCTACAATACCATGGGCTCTTGTCTTGTTAAACGGCCTGTTGTGTGGCACCTTGTCAAAGGCCTTCTGAAAATCCCAGTAAGCAACATCCACTGACCCTCCTTTGTCTATTCTGCCTCAAAGAATTCCAACAGGTTTGTCAGGCAAGATTTCCCTTGAAGGAAACCATGCGGACTTTGGTCTATTTTATTAAGTACCTCAAAACCACATCCTTATTAATGGATTTCAACATCTTCCCAACCACTGAGTCCAGGCTAACTGGCCTATACTTTCCTTTCTTCTGCCTTCTTAAAGAACGGGGTGACCTTTACAATTTTCCAGTTTTCCAAAACCATGCCAGAATCTAGTGATTCTTGAAAGATCATTACTAATGCCTCCACAGTCTCTTCAGTTACCTCTTTCAGAATCCATCTGGTCCAGGTGACTTATCTACCTTCAGACCTTTCAGCTTCCCAAGCACTTCCTCCTTAGTAATAGCATCAACACTCACTTCTGCCCCCTGACACTCTCGCACTTCTGGCACACTGCTAGTACTACTTGGAGGCCTGTATATAACTCCCATCAGGGTCTTTTTACCCTTGCAGTTTCATGGACTGGCCCTTCTTATAGGGAGAGTTATATAACGCAGCGTGTCTATGGCGACCATCAAAATCCCATTGACCAGCACTTAGTCCATAGCCTCCAATGCAGTGGTGACTCAAATGGTCTAGGTACTTCAAAGTTCATTTATTACTGAAGTATGTATACCACAAACAACCTTGAGATTCACCTTCATCCAGCCAGCCATGAAACAAAGAAACACAACAGAATCCATACAACAAAGACCAACAAACATCCAATGTGTGAAAAAAACTGTGTTCTTGGTTTGAATTCCCCTCTACAAGATAAAATTCTTCCTCAGATCCCCTCCAAACCTTCTTGTCTCAAACCTCTGGCCTCTATGGCCTCTGGTTTTCGATACCTTGTTTCTAATAGCTGCGGAGATAATGCCAGTTTTTCCTCAGCCGCTGGTGCTTATAGAAGGGGTGACCACTAGTTCCTCCAGACAGCCCCATTCGTTTAACCAACAGAATTTTGTGATGTGACACATCTTAACCCATTCCATGCTATGCCATTTTCTGTCAGAAAAACAAAGAAAGAGGAAATAATAAGGAAAATACAGTCTGGAAAATTGCTATCTGATCCCCCCCCCCACCCCTTAAGTGATTGAAAACAGCCCAAGAGATAACATCAAGCAAAATGGACTGTCTATTCTCGACTGTGCAGTCCTGGTCTCCATAAGAACACATCTGTCTCCCCTCCTGGAAAGTGATGCAAGGATTCAGTACAATCCATCTGTCAACAACAACCTTCTCAAGGCCTATCACTCTCTGGCAATAGAGAAACCAGCCAATATTCAGAGTTCTTATGTCTCTGCTCTCGCTCATATCCCTAGACCTCCACAAGGTGCCAGACCAGAATAATCTACCAAAGTCCTGCCACATATAGCTGTAATCTCTTGACAGGCAGCACGTTCACTCTGAATGGGAAGGGTGTGGGCTCAGACTATTGAGCACATTATCCAGCGCTGAAGTCCTGCTTTACAGGTGAGACATCAAACTTGAAGTTCATCTGCTCCCTCTGGTGGATGAACTGGAGTGAAGTCACAGATTCGCTTCAGTGCCCTGGACAATATTTGTTGGGGGGGGGGGGGGGGGGAGAAGGGGTGGAGAGGGGGGAAGGGGGAAGGAGGGGAAGGAGGAATGGAGGGGGAGGAGGAAGAAAGGAGGGGAAGGAGGAAGAAAGGAGAGGGAAGAGGGGAGGGGAAGGAGGAAGAAAGGAGAGGGAAGAGGGGAGGGGAAAGGGGAAGGGAAAGGGGGAAAGGGAAAAGGGAAAAGGGGAAGGGAAAGGGAAAAGGGGAAGGGAAAAGGGGAAGGGAAAAGGGGGAAGGGGACAAGGGGGAGGGGGACAAGGGGGAGGGGGACAAGGGAGAGGGGAAGGGGAAGGGGAGGGGAAGGGAGGGGGAAGGGGAGGGGAAAGGGGAGGGGAAAGGGGAGGGGAAAGGGGAGGGGAAAGGGGAGGGGAAGGGGAGGGGAAGGGGAGGGGAAGGGGAGGGGAAAGGGGAAAGGGGAAGGGGAAAAGGGGAGAAGGGGAAAGGGGAGGGAAGAGGGGAGAAGGAGAAAGGGGAGGGGAGATGGGGAGGGGAAAAGGGGGGAGGGGAAAGGGGAAGGGGAAAAGGGTGGAAGCTCTCTGCGGCTTATTTCAATCCTGTGCAGTAGCCCCCTCCCCCACTCCATACCAAACGATGCATCCAGTTAGAATGATCTCTACAGTACATCTGCAGAAATTTGTGAGTACTTTTGGTGACATACTAAATCTCTTCAAACTCCTAATGAAAAATACAATAGCTGCTGTCGCTCCTTCTTTGTAACTGCATCATTATGGTGGGCCCAGATTCTTTCTACTTCTGATCCCTCTATGAAGACTAGTGTCGTCTTACCCTTCCTGATGTCCACAATCAGTTTTCTTTGGGCTTATGGATGGTAAATGAAAGGTTGATGCTGAAATGCTTTGAGAGGTTGGTTATGACTAGAATTAACTCCTGTCTCAACAAGGACCTGGACCCAGTGTGATTTGCCTATTGCCACAATAGGTCTATGGGTGAACATTTTCAAGTTCCTGGTGTCAACATCTCTGATGATCTATCCTGGGCCCAACATATTCATGCAATTACAACAGCAACTCATAAGGAGTTTGAGGAGATTTCTCACAAATTTCTACAGATGTACCGTGGAGAGCATTCTAACTGGTTGCATCACTGTCTGGCGTGAAGGGGCCATTGCACAGGATCGGAAAAAGCTGCAAAGCTCCATCATGGGCACGAGCCTCCCCAGCATCAGTGACACATTCAAAAGGCGATTCCTCAAAAAGGCAGCATCCGTCGTTATGGTCCACCATTACCGAGGATATGCCCTCTTTTCATTGCTACCATCAAGGGGGTGGTACAGGAGCCTGAAGACACAGACTCAACATTTTCGGGCAAACTTCTTCCTCTTTGCCATCCTATTTCTGAATGGATAATTAACTCCCGTGCACTACTTCACTACTTTTCCCCTCTTTTTTGTACTACTTGTTTTAATTTTATAGATGTATTTCTTGTTGTACCGTAATTTATAGTTGTTTTATTATGTATTACAATGTACTGCTGCCGTATAAAAAAATCTCAGGACAAATGCCAGTGATAATAAACCTGATTCTGATTCCCCCCCCCATAGACACTGCGTGACCTGCTGAGTTCCTCTTGTGCCTTTGCGTATATTGCCTCGGAGAAGCAGATTTGCTGTTGGATTTGTCATGGTATAAACACAGCGGGGGAAAGGGCGATACAGACAAAATCAGAATCAACATTTGAAATGAGATGCAGGATAAACAAGGAGGCGGCTGGAGCCACAGGCGCTTCCCTGAAGTGACAATTCCGGTGGACTCAGACTCAGGATTGGATTTTATTCCCTTTGGGTGAGCTTAATCCTTCTGGGCCTATTCCGTACTGTATCTCAATAAACACATAAATAAACGACAGTCAAGTCGAATTTATTGTCATGTACAGTGAGGTATAGGTACAAAGGAAAAACTTGCTAGCCGCAGCATCACAGGCAGCACACGAAACACAAATTATACATCGATTTATGTAGTGTGATTAGAAATCAAGCCCACTCCAATAATATGAAATATTAGCAAAATTAATGAAAAGCATCGCTCCTGTGCTTACTATAAGGATTCGTGCTTGAAGGCACATCGCGGCCATTAATAGCTGGACCAGCCCGGTTAGCGCCATGATTACTGCAGGGTCAAAGCTCAAAGCCCTTTCCCCGTGGTCGCCACAGACACACAGGAGCAGAGAAAGTGAAGGAAACAAAGTGATTATTGTGTGTCCGCCCACCACACGGTGACCTGGCGAGACACGGGCGGTGGCTGTTCAATGGGTCAGTGATCGCTGCGGTCACCTAAACACACAGCGGTTACTGACCGGCGAGACATGCGCGCTGGATTGCCATGAATGTCTCATTTCCAAATCCTGAGCGATCTGCTTTTAATTTTACTGTTGAAAAGTTATGAAGGCCGTGAATTTATTTCAAATATCCTGTTTCCGCTGCTGCCGACGGACCGCGTGTGACGTGAACCTGTAGCATTTTAATAGCAACGTGACTGACATCAATTGTGCATAGAAATGCCCACTATCCCAAATGGACAATAAGCGACCCAGAAATTATCACTGACACAATCTAGCTTGTGCAAAACAGCTTTGCAAACTCAAAACAAACATAAATTAGTCCTGTTTTCCGGGTAAATATATTCTACGAAACAAGCTCCGCAACTGGAGTTGGTTTGGGCCGAGAGTGTCATCTAATGGTGCTATTTGGTACAACAGGTTCATCATCGAAGAACCGCACGGTGGATTTCAGTTCAAAGGGTAGAGCTGTTGTGAGAACACGGGCTTCAAAGTCAAAACAACACAAGAGGTCAAACTTACACCAGAACCCGTGGTTTGCTTTCAACTGATTGGTTAAAGAGAACTGATTTCCAATTGTCCCGAGTATTTCTGATATTGCTTTATTACCGATTACATTTGTTTGTTCTAGCTCTGGTAAACTCTCTGCTGTCTCTATACAGTACTGCCATTCACCATTAGCCCTGTTCTCAGTGATACATCAAGTCCTAGTAAAACAAGTGTCCATTTTACAAAATTCTGTTTAATTTTCAAAATCCTCTTCAGACCAGCCTTTTCCATCCTCCTCCTGTTGTGGTACATCATCATGTATTTCACCACTCCTTAACAACCATTCCTTGAGTTCTCAGGATACAAATCACTGGAACTGATTTCCTAAACCTTTCTACCCTCCTTCAAAGAGAAAGATTAGCTTCCCTTGTGACATGTGCATTGAAACATACAGTGAAATGCAAATCAGCGAGGATTGTGCTGGGTAGTCCGCTTCCAAAACCAACATAGCATGTCCACAACTCATTAACCCTAACCATACATCTTTGGAATGTGGGAGAAAACCAGAGCACCCAGAGAAAACCCACGCAGTCATGGGGAGAATGGACAAACTCTTTACACAGACAGCAGCAGGGATTAAACCCAACCCGTAATCACTGTAAAGCGACGCGCTAACTGCTACACTACCATGCTGCCCCCAATTTCCTCATTTAAAATGTCTCTAAAAGCCTACTTCTATGAATAAACTTTTGTTTATCTACCCTAGTACCTTGTTAGATGTCTTGGTGTCCAGTTTTGGCTTGACAACGTACCTATTGTACAGATTGAAGCTTTTGTCAACATTGAAGTTGACAACATTAGAACTTCATATGCTGCTGGCATACATTGTAAGAAATATACGTCAGGTCAGATTTAAGTGATGTAGCATTTGATTCAGTCCCCATCACATGGAGGATGTCAACGTTACAGCCCTTGCCCATCCCTATGATGCTGAACCATTAAAAATGGGAGGGATTTGAAACATACAAATAACTTACTCTGAACTCAGCATCAACTCATCTCATTGTAACTGAAGAAATATTACCAGATTAATGACATTTTTATTTCAATATATATATAGATATATATATATAAAACAAAGAGATATAGTATTGCATTGTTAAACAATATGAATACAGTAATTAGCAGCTCCTAAAGCAGATCTATCAATCAATAGCATTGTCATTATCAGACCTGTTGTAATATTGCATGCAGTTCAGCAGCATACATTCCCAGCAAATTCATTGTAAATCTGGCAAATCCGTTACCAGCTGTAGAACAAAGTGCAAAAATGGTTATGGAGGACAAATTCTAGGGAATACAATTTTCCCCTTTCTATCTACCCGACCCATACCCAAAACAAGACCTTTCCAGTCCCCTAAGCTCTCTTACTGCTCCCCTAAATATTCCCATCTCTCAACTGTTCTGTTACCCAAAAGCCTTCCACCTCAGACTTCCAATTTTCCTTTCTTGTCCCTCAGTTCTTTTTCCTGTTTCTCTGTCTTCTTCTGAGTCTGCTTCTCTGTGCTCCATCTCAGATAGTGGAGACAAGTCCGAGAGCTCTCCATGTTTTTCCCCTTGTGCTTTCACTTGGGCTGTGTTTTGCTGGCATGTAACCAATATCCTGAGGGGCAAATTGTTGATTTCTTCTGGAACACATCCATTAAACAATTCCAAGACTGAATAAGTCATCTGCCTTTCTCATCTTCAGTATCACCATCACAACCTCCCTGGTTTAGCCAGTTGCACAGTCTTGCATCTCCTACACCATCATCTCAGCTTCCAAATCAAGTCTTCTGTTTCCCAGGATCTTCCAAATGTGAGGTTTCCCATCTTCCACAGGCCTATAAACAAGGTGTCCTCAGCCAATGGACCCTGAATTCCCCTCAAATAGAGCACTCATCATTCCTCAAAACTTCAGATAGCTCTTGAAGTAGAAGAAAGATGATGAGTTCCATGGCAACTCCAAAAGTCATGGAGGTGTCAACGAAAATGCCCACCTTTCAACAAAATGCAACCAAACACCTTGGAGATCATGGTGTTATGAGAGGTGCTTAATAAGTGCTGGGTCTCCCACTGCTTACCTGAATGGTTTAGCATGTCTCATCGCTTTAAACGTGGAGTGTTGTGAACTAAGAAGCCGGCCTATCACTTTCTTGGAGCAATTAAGGATAGACAATAAACACCCTCAGTTTTAGAATGAACATATAAAAGAAAAATGTAAATGTTCCCTTCCCTCTACTGAAAACATTCTTCTCAATGACAGAATGTAAAGAAAAACAGTGAATGTTGAAAGGCTGATTTAGAAAGATCTTATCTCTCACTCAGGATAGAAAGGAGAGAGCCTAGAGCAGTGGTAGCGAACCTTTTTGAGAGCATGTGCCAAAAGAGGTGATAATCTTCTAAAAAAATTCTTTCACCTGCCATGATAATTTTGAGTAGAGGTCATCATAGATTAATTAATTAGTAACAATAATTATGGACTTTTTTCAAGGAAAAGGTTGCTTATTCATGTGCATTAATTGTCTTGCTATTAACAAAAATAATAACAAAAACAGTTTTAAATAAATGAAGCATTTTAGAAAACCTATTAAAATTATTAATATTAATCTTTTAAAAAGACTATTGAAAAATAACATCATTTCTATATAGTAGTTATTGTAACTATTTACTATCCAAATACTGACGTGTACACCAGGTCTGCAAAGATTTCAAAATACGTTATCCAGCATCACATGCTCTCGCAACCAGCGCCAAGCTGGCACGAGATGTTTCCTATCAAAACATCTCATTGCTCTGGGTTGTAAGAAAAAATATCTCTGCTTCATCTTGCAGTAGAGATAATCATTATATACCTTTTTATTATGGTTGGGGTTTAAAGAATCGAGGGGTGGCACTGCATGCCGAATGCCAATAAACTTTTTGCATGTGTCACCTTGGGCATGCATGGCATCGGTTTGCCACCCCGGCCTAGAGTGTTGTATATTGCTGTCCTGTCTACTACTCTACACAGCAAGCAAACGTATTTCTGCACAAGATGTTCATGATTTGCACTAAGTTTTTGGGGGGAAGAGGTGGAGTTGGTGGGGAGCTGGGGCAAGAAAGGTCCTGAGCAGGAGACAGTAAGTGAAGCAGGGTACTATTCGCCTCAAATCTTTGTGCCCTAGCCACAGAGCCAATTCACCAGAGATGCTTCGTAAAACCTACCTCTTTGACCAACCTGCTTTTCATTCAAACAATTTGTGAACTTGAGATAATTTACTTCATTAAAGTCATCATACAAATGCAAATTATTGTTATCAAGGGTGATTAAAGAAAGCAATGAAGACATGGAATTTTCAAGATTCTGAATTCTTGGGGTATTGGACCATGATTCAGCTTTAAAGAGTACCTTCAAACAAGATTCAAATTGATATCCATCCAAAGGACCTAAATATAGAAATCACATGACTGAAAATGATCTCTTTTTCAGGGAGGTAGGTGATCTCTTTTTCCTTGAGTAGTTGTAATGAGTGAGATCGGGGAGGATCCACAATGAAACAACCAGACGGGAAATAAATGTTGTAGAACTTAACAGCATGTCACTTTTGATTTCCTTTGCACATTTAATGAGAGGGGAGACATTTATCTCACACACAGCCTTAGAGCATAAACTAGATCCTGTACTGGGGATATGAACGAGTTGCTGAGAATGCCCTTGTATTTAGAAGCAGTCTAACGTCTGAACTCTGAGCAGTTTGAAGGTGGCCCTTGCAGTACAATCAGCTCCTGTGTGGACACTGCACTTTGCCACACAGAGATCTGAAAGAAACCCAAACATCACTGCATAATCACCTCTCATTATTAAGCCCTACCCCTGATGTTTCCAATGGTGGGAGAGTTTTGGACAAAAGAACACAGACTTAGAATAGAGGGGCATCCCTTTAGAACAGAGATGAGGAGGAATTGGACTTAGAATAGAGGGGCATCCCTTTAGAACAGAGATGAGGAGGAATTTCCTTAGCCAGAGGGTAGTGAATCTGTGGAATTCATTGCCACAGGTAGCTGTAGAGGCCAAGTCACTATATTTAAAGCAGAGGTTGATCGGTTCTTGATTAGTCAGGGCATCAAAGGTTATGGGGAGAAGGCAAGAGATTGGGGTTGAGAGGGAAAATTAATCAGCCACGATCAACTGGTGGAGCAGACTGGATGGGCTGAATGGCCTAATTCTGCTCCAATCCACCTCAGCAATGGAACACTACAGACCACTTCTTTGCACTATCACAGACCTGTCCTTGATTGTGGCTTTGAAAAAGAGCTAGATGACCAAGTACCACGAGTCACCATGCTTTTTCTTCACACTACCACAGACCTGTCCTTGATTTTTTTTTGTTGCATTAAGTGATTGCATGTTCACTGTGTACTTTTCTTTTCACTGTATGGTATAATTTATCTATAATTTATATTATGTATGCTTTCTGCACCTGTGTGCTTGTGACGCTGCTCTAAGGCAATTTTTCATTGTACCTGTACCTCAACGTAATTGTGCATATGACAATTAACTCAGCTTGTACCGTGTCCAATTCATGTAGAGTACCAGTGCATTCAAACATAAACTTGAAAATGGCTGCAAATGAAAGCAATATTGGTCTAGACCTTGGAAACACACAGAAGGGATTTACTCAAACGGTAGCAGGGATGGTGGATGGTGCAGCTGATAAGAGGAAATTACATCCACTCACACAGGGACCAGTGACCAATGCATGTTGATGTAGGATGATTGATGACTGGCAGAGATGGAATTGACTTTGCAGTCAGCTGTGAACAACGAGATACTTCCTGAAAGGAGGTGTGGAGACAGATTCAATAGTAACTTTAAAAAAGGCAGCTGGGTGCGTTCAAGAGACATTAGCGAGACTTTGAGAGAAAATAGGAGTGAATGAGATTAATTGAGAAGCACTCCCTAGGAGATATCTCAGGATCACAGGCCATTGGAATGGCATAATTATGCAACTCCAAATGCCTGTTCAAAACAGGTAGAAGAAAAGTCTACCCCAAATTGCCTACTGCTGCTTCAGTGAATAACTGGATTGGCTCAATTGTGCCCGGGAGTTCTTGTGCTTTAATAAACCACCTTTTTACTGTTCCAGTCATTCAAAGGCACCATGAGGAATTTGGAGGGGTGGAGTTTGTGTTTAAAATTGGGCATTGTCACCCGGTCCGAGTTCTTGAGTACTGGTTGGCTGGGGCCGGTAATTTGGATCCCCCACATTCATATCCATCAAAACGCAATCAAATTAAAACTGGGCTTAAAGCCAGATCTCATCACTGCTCATACTGGAGACTTTGTAGATATATCCAGACATCGGGAAATGAAGGAATCCTGCAGCAAAAAAAGAGAAAAGAGCTGGGTGACCAAGTACCACAAGTCACCATGTTTTGCATTTTATCTGAATCTGTTTTAGTGCTAAGTGAACACTCGAAACCCTTATAAATACATACATTCCTACTGACCCCTTTAAATATTAACATATTCCCAGTCATCCGCAATACATCCCAGCGAGTCTGCTAACAGCACCAAACTACCAAACATGCTATAAGACCATTAGACATAGCAGCAGAATTAGGCCGCTTGCCCATTGAGTCTGCTCCACTATTCCATCATGGCTGATTTATTATCCCTCTCTGCCTCATTCTCCAGCCTTCTCCATGTGACACCCTGATTAATCATGAACCTATCAGTTAAAAGTTAAAGTCTGTCCCGAGCCTCATAGGCTCATCAGGCTGGTGCTTATGCCTGTCTCCGTGGCGACTGAGAGTACGAGACTCCCCCCCCCCCCCCCGCCCGCCGGGTAGGACGCTAGTCTATCGCGAGGTTAAACCCAGCATTTTGCCGTTACCCATTTTCAGCTGGGTGAACTGGAGCAATGTGTGGTTAAGCGCCTTGCTCAAGGACACAACACGCTGCCTCGGCTGGGGCTCAAACTCACAACCTTCAGATCACTAATCCAACGCCTTAACCACTTGGCCACACGCCACACCATGAACCTGTCAACCTCCACTTAAATATACTCTATGACCTGGCTTCCACAGCAATCAGTGACATTTTCCACAGATTCAACCTTTGGCTACAGAAATTCCTCACCTCTGGTCTAAATGAATGTCCCTCTATTCTGAGGTTGTGCCCTCTGGTCCTAGATTCACCCACTATTGGAAACATCCTTTCCACATCCATTCCCAACCTGGGGTGCACGGACCTATCGGTTAATGGTAGGGTTGGGAATCCCTCATCTAGACCTTTTAATATTCGACAAGTTTGAATGAGATCCCACTCATTCTTCTATACTCATGCTCTGTAATTATTCCCAAGAATTTTTCCCCTAGTAACTTTAACTTACTCAGGGAGATATTCTACAGATATTAATGTACTACCAAAGGTCCGCTTTTAATGCACGTAGCAATGTGTATAAATATTAGCACACTCCTGGTGACCTCCTGTTAATATTAATACTCCCTTGGAGAAACCTCTTAAATATTAACCACTGCAGAGAACCTATGTAAATGTTAACACACTCCCAGAGACTGATCTGCAAACATTCCGGCTTATGGACAAGTTTATCTGCCTTTGGATCATCCCTGGAACCGAGCTTCAGTTGACACACTGACTGCACAGTGAACGTGCAGTGAGAGGCCGGTGCCCATACTGAACACTCTTACAGACAGATCAAGATCACTCAGCTCTCTTGACAGCGTGATCTCTGGCAGACTAATCATTAGCTGAGAAGCATGGGGCGTAGGGGGCTCATGCCTTATGGATGGGGGCGGCACCGTAGTGCAGAGGCTAGCGCAACACTTTGCAGCGCCAGCAATCAGCAATCGTGGTTCAATTTCTGCCACCGTCTGAAAGGAATTTGTACGCTCTCCCCGTAACCCCGTTGGTTTCCCTGGGTCCTCCGGTTCCATCTCACATTGCAAAGATACATGGGTTATGGTTAGTAGATTGTGGGCATGCTATGTTGGCACCGGAAGCACAGTGACACTCACAGGCTGCCCTTAGCACATTCTCGGACTGTGTCGGTCGTTGATGCAAACGACGCATTTCACAGTACGCTTCGATGATTGCATGTACATATGAATGAGAATGTGTGGAGCAGGTTAAGACCTACAAGTATCTGGGAGTACAGTTAGACGAGAAGCTAGACTGGACTGCCAACACAGATGCCTTGTGCAGGAAGGCACAGAGTCGACTGTACTTCCTTAGAAGGTTGGCGTCATTCAATGTCTGCAGTGAGATGCTGAAGATGTTCTATAGGTCAGTTGTTGAGAGCGCCCTCTTCTTTGTGGTGGCGTGTTGGGGAGGAAGCATTAAGAAGAAGGATGCCTCACGTCTTAATAAGCTGATAAGGAAGGCGGGCTCTGTCGTGGGCAAAGTACTGGAGAGTTTAACATCGGTAGCTGAGCGAAGGGCGCTGAGTAGGCTACGGTCAATTATGGAAAACCCTGAACATCCTCTACATAGCACCATCCAGAGACAGAGAAGCAGTTTCAGCGACAGGTTACTGTCGATGCAATGCTCCTCAGACAGGATGAAGAGGTCAATACTCCCCAATGCCATTAGGCTTTACAATTCAACTGCCAGGACTTAAGAACTTTTTTTAAAGATATTATTAATGCTTTTTGAGTTAGTGATTTAGATGCATATCATATTATTACTGAGTTAAGTATTGTATGTAATGAGTTTTTGCTACAACAAGTGTATGGGACATTGGAAAAAATGTTGAATTTCCCCATGGGGATGAATAAAGTATCTATCTATCTATCTATCTATGACAAATAAAGTTAGCATTTATCATTAAGTCACCTTTAGGGTCCATGGCTGCATTTTCCTGATCGGACAAATCACCGCACGCCACCTTGTTTTCAGACAGATGCTTTGATGCTTCATCAGCCTCTAGTTTACAATTGAAAGCATAGTGCAATTAGCAACCATCCAGAGAAGTCCAATTAAGAATTGTATTTACACTGTTTCTCATTCAGTAATATGTCAAGAGAGAAAACCGACATATTAAAATCTTCCAACCCAGTTCACCCCTTTCCCAGTTTTTGCTGACCTACACACTGGTTAACAATCAAAAACTGCCTTTGCTTTCAAGTTCAATGTCTTTATTTTCATCTCTCACATTTCCCTGTCTATGTAACCTCCTCTGGTCCAACAACAACATCCAGAGGTCCGAATGTGTCTGGTTCTGCCGCCATTAGAAACTTTTCCTTTAGCTATCTAACTGAAACTCAACAGTATTTCAGAATATTCTGGTCTCACCCCATCTGAGATAGTCCATTGCCCTACCCTTAATGTTCTCACACTCTCTCCAGCTTAAAACTATATTTATTTTCTCACATTTCCAGTTCTGTTGAAGTGTTGTTGATCAGAAACATTAGCTCGGTTTTTCTTTCCACAGAGGCTGCCTGACCTGCTGAGTGCTTCCAGCATTTTTTGTTTTTCCTTCCAAGCCTCTTTGCTCCTCCAAGGCTCTCTTTAAACCCTTGCTCTGGAAAGACTAGCTCCTCAGTGTGGAGCACGTTCCAAGGCCCAGAACCAAGCAGCATCTCCAATTTTACTTGCTCCTTAAAACCAAAAGACAAACACATGTCAGAGGAGGTCCCACAAACCCTGGCTTACCTGCTGGGGGTTGGTTCAGATCATTAACATTCTGATACTGGTTCAGGTTTGCTTGGAGGGAGACGTTCTCCCTCGGAATCTGTACTTCATCGCATTTAACACTGGTAGATTCGCTGCATTGACAAAAAGACAAGCATTTTATGGGACGAAGAAAAAATTGGAATCTGTGCCATTTTATTTGGTGGTGGAGAGAGAATCTCTGAGTTTGCCTGTTATAGGCTGTATGGTGAACAATGAAAAGTTTAAATTTATTAAATATATTATCAAAGTACAGTATATGTTACTGTATACTAACCTTAGGATACTTTTTTTGCTGACATTTGCAGGAAAAATAAAGAAAAGTAATAAAATGTATGAAAAAACTCTACATAAAGAATGACAACCAACCAATGTGCAACAGAAGACAAACTGTGCAAATAAAAATACTGAGAACATAACTTGTCACGAGTCCTTGAAAGTGAGTCTGTAGATTGCAGAATCAATTCAGAGTTCTAGTGAGTGAAGTTATATATGAAGGATGAAGAATAAAGAAGGTTATCAAAAAAATTACAGGGGGATTTTGATTAGTTGAATAAGTGGACAAAGGAAGTTCAATTTGGATAACTATGAGGTGTTGCATTTTGCAAAGTCAAAGCCAGGTAGGACATTCACAGTGAATGGGAGGGCGACCCTGGGGAGTGTTGTAGAAAAGAGGAACTATGGAGTACAAGTACATGGTCACTGAAAGTGGATTTACAGGGACACAGGCTTTTAGCATGCTGGCCTCCATAAGTCAGGGTGTTGAGTATAAAAATTGGGAGGTCACAATGGGATCATACAAGACATGGGTGTTCAGTTTTGGTCACTCTGCTATCAGAAAGATGTCATTAAACTGGAAATACTGTAGTGCAGAAAAGATCTACAAGGATGCTGCCTGGATCTGAGGGACAGTGTTAAATGGAGAAGATTGTCAACGTAGTACTTTATTCCTTAGAGAGTAAGACACTAAGAGGAGATTTTACAGAAGTGTATAAAATCATGAGGGGCATAGATAGGGTGAATGGACACAGTTTTTTTTCTCAGGGTTGGGGTATCAAGAACTAAAGGACATAGGTTTAAGAGGAATTTGAGAGGCAACTTTTTTTCCTTTTTTTTAAAAAACAGAAATGGTGGTATCAATGTAGAAATCACTACCAGAGGAAGTGGTTGGGACAGGTACAAGAACAAGAACAACTTTTAAAAGGCAGTTGGACAAGTATATGGATTGGAAAAGTTTAGAAGGTTATGGACAAATGGGACAAACTTCGATGGGACATCTTGATCATCATGGACCAGTTCAAGGTAAATAAATAAAATAATTTCCTGATCAAAGTACATATATGTCACCATATACAACCCTGAGATTCGTTTTCTTGCAGGCATTCACAGTAAGTGCATAAAATACAATAGAAACAATGAAAAACTGCACTCAACAAGACGGACAAACAACCAACGTGCAAAAGACACCAAGTGTGCAAATACAAAAAGAAAAACAATAATAATAAATAAATAAACAATAAATATCGAGAACATGAAATGAAGTGTCCTTGAAAGTGAATCCACAGGTTGTGGGAACAGTTCAATGATGGAGGGGAGGGGGAATGTAGTGAAGTTATCCCCTCTGGTTCAAGAGTCTGATAGTTGAGGAGTAATACCTGGTGGTGTGAGTTCTGAAGCTCCTGTACATTATTCCTGATGGCAGCAGCAATATGAGAGCATGGCCTGGATGGTAGGGGTCCTTGATGATGGATGCTGCTTTCCTGCTACAGCGCTTCACAAAGACGTGCCCAATGGTGGTAAGGATTTTACCCATGATGCACTGGCTATATTGTATGACTCTATGACACTCTCCACAGTTCCAGGTTAGATTCTCACTGTCATAGCCTCCCAAGTTTGGCAAGTTTTAACAGCAGAAAAAACTAAGAATATTTCTATTGCAACAAGAGTCCTTGGCTTCCAAATAAGGTGTCAAATAATAAGAAATGAGATGAACATCAGTTTGTTTTCACAAAAATTTGTAAATGCTTGGAATTCCCCATTCCATGGGCAATAGGTGTCCAGTAGTCACTAAAATTGAAGATTCAAGTCTATAGTCATTTTGGGATTTAAGGAGAGAAATGGCTGGTGGAACTGCTCTCACTCAGCTCTGGAGACCCGGATTCTATCCTAACCTCCAATGCTGTCTGTGTGGAGGTTGCATGTTCTCCCTGCAAGTGCATCACTTTCCTCCAGGTACTCCGGCTTCCTTCCACATCCCAAAGATGTGGGTTGATTTGTTAATTAGACACTGTAAATTCCCCAGTATGCAGGTGAGGGTCGAATCTGGGGGGAGTGGATGGGAATATGGAGAGAACAAATCAAGTTTAGTGTAAGATTACTATAAATGTGCCCCTGATGGTCAGTGTGGGTTAAAAAGCTGTTTTCATGCTCTTTGACCCTTGGCTTATTTCTATGATTCAAGGAGTATGGTGGGAACATTGGATTAAACTGAAAAAGGAGCTGTTATTGATTGGGGAGCAGATCTGGGGTGTGCTACACGGCCTGTTTCTACCATTAACTGTACTGATGAGATAATGGCGAGAAAAGAAGCAGCCGATCTGACTTGCTGAATTCCCAATGGCTTTAAAACAGCCCCAAAGATTATCAACAAAGTTATACTCAATCTTAAGGATCCGTCATCCGTCCACCATCACCACCACCCCCCCCCCCCACCTGGATCCGCCCATCACCTGCCAAGTCTTGGTCTACCCCTTCCCTCCACCTGTTCAACCAGTTATCTCCCTCCTTTCTTTACAGCCCAGATGAAAGACCTCAAGCTGAAATGTCAACTGCTCATTTCTAAGATTTAAGATTAAAATTTAGTTATCACATGTACATTGAAACATATAGTGAAACATGTCATTTACGTTAACAACCAGCACAACTGAAGGCTTGCTGGGGGCAGCCTACAAGTGTCGCCACTAATATGGTTACATTATAGCTGTATGGTATAGGCACCCAACAAGTTCCCCTCCACCACCTACCTCTTCCATCTGGCAGAATTGGTCCTCACCATCAACAATTTCTCCTTCAGCTCCTCCCACTTCCTCCAGACTTGCAGGTAGCCCTGGGAACCCACATGGCTCCAGCTATGCTTGCCTTTACATTGGTTATGTAGAACAGTCCATGTTCTAAGCCTTCCCTGGTAATGCTCCCCAATTCTTCCTGCGCTACGATGACAACTGCATTGGTGCTGCTTCATGCACTGATGTTGAGCTTGTCAATGTCATCAACTTTGCCTTCAACTTCCACCTTGCCCTTAAATTCACTTGGTCCATTTCTAACACCTCTACCCCTTTCTTGATCTCTCTGTCTCCATTTTTGGAGACAAACCATTGACCAATATCTTTTATAAAACTACTGATCCCCAAAGCTATCTTGACTAAACCTCTTCCCACCATCTCCTGTAAAATTGCTATTCCATTTTCTCAGTTCCTTTGTCTCCGCCACATCTGATCCCAGAATGAGGCTTTCCTTTCCGGGACATTGGAGACATCAGAACATTATGCAAAAGAGTAAACAGTCGGCGTTTTGGGCCAAGACACTTCATTGAAGGGTCTTGGCCCGAAACGTCGACCGTGTACTCTTTTCCATAATTGCTGCTTAGCCTGCTGAGTTCCTCCAGCATTTTATATGTGTTGCTTTAAGAGTGATAGAGTTCCTCTCGTCCTTACCTACTAACCCATCAGCCTCAGCATCCAACACATCATCCTCTACAACTTCCACCATCTCCAAAGGGATCCTACCAGCAAACACATCTTTACCTCCCTCCCACTCTCCACTTTCTGCAGGGATCACTCCCTTTGTGATTATCTTGTCTAGTCTTCCCTCCCAGCACTTATCCCTGCAAGCAGCTGAAGTGCTACACCTGCCCACTCACTTCCTCTTTCACCTCCATTCAGAGCCCCAAGCAGTCCCTCCAGGTGAGGCCACACTTCATCTGCAAATCTGTTGGGGTCATCTATGGTATCCAGTGATCCCAATGCAGCCTTCTCTACATTGGTGAGACCCAACATAAATTGAGGGATCACTTTGTCAAGCACCTCTGTTCCATCCACCAAAAGCGGAATTCCCCAGCAGCCAAGCATTTTAATTCCTATCCCCATTCCTTTTCTGACATGTTGGTCCATGGCCGCCTTAACAGTGAGTTCCTCTTGTCCTCACCTGCCACCCCACAAACCTCCAGATCTAACACATTATTCTCCACAACTTCTTCCATCTTCAACCAGATCCTACCACCAAACACATCTTTACCTCCCACCCTATTCTCCAATTTCCACAGGGATCGCCACAATGTTGCCACCCTCAGGGTGGAGGAGCAACACCTTGTATTCCATCTGGGTAGCCTTCAACTTAATGCCATGAATATCAATTTCTTCTACTGGATTAAAAAAAATTCCTCTTCTTCTATTCCCCACTCTGGCCTCTTACCTCTTCTCCTCAGCTGCCTATAACCTCCCTCTGGTGCCTCTCCTCCTCTTTTTCCCATGGTCCACTCTCCTTTCCCCATCAGATTCCTTCCTCTCCAGCCCTCGACCTTTCCCACCCACCTGGCTTCACCTATCACCTTCCAGCTGACCTCCTTCCCCTCCCACCACCTTTTTATTCTGGCACCTACCCCTTTCCTTTCCAGTCCTGAAGAAGGGTTGCACCCAAAATGTTGACTGTTTATTCATTTCCACAGATGCTGCTTGACCTGCTGAGTTCCTCCAGTATTTTCTCTGTGTGTGGCACCAATATAGTATACCCAATACAAAACAAAACACATAAAACTCCACAGGTGCTACCTGACCCACTGAATTCTTCTGATTTTTTGCGTTGCTCCAATATATGGAATTGGCTACTTCAACTTTATATTCCCTTAAAATTATAAAACTGAGGCACCTATGACACAGTGGTAAAATGCTGTTGCCTCTCCATCTCAGGGACACAGGTTCAATCCCTGGTACCAGGTGCTGTCCATATGGAGTTGGAACATTCTCCCTGTCACTGTGTGGGCTCCTCTGGGTGCTGCAGTTTCCTCATGCATCCCATGGACATTTTGGTGGGCTAACTGACTACTGCAAATGACCCCTTTTTGCACGGAAATGGAAAATGAGCTGGAGGGGAGTTGGTGAACATGAGGGAGAGAATAGGTTGCAAGGCTACGGGGAGTAGGCCTGGACTCGATGGATTGGATGCACTCCTGTGTCACAATAAATACACTCAGTGTCCTTGACTGGCACACCTGCTCATTAATGAAAATATCTAAATAGCCAATCATGAGGCAGCAAATCAATGCATAAAAGCATACAAACATGGTCAAGAGGTTCAGTTGTTGTTCAGACCAAACATCAGAATGGGGAAGAAATGTGATTTAAGTGACTTTGACTGTGCAACGATTGTTGGTACCAGACAGGGTCGTTTGAGAATCCCAGAAACTGATCTCCTGGGATTTTCACACAGAACAGTCTCTAGAGTTTACAAAACAAAAACCATCCAGTTCTGTGGGTGAAAGCACCTTGTTAATGAGAGAGGTCAAGGGAGAATGGCCAGACTGGTTCAAGCTGACAGGAAGATAACAGTAACTCAAATAACCAGATGCTTTAAAAGTCATGTGCAGAAGAACATCTCTGAATGCACAACACGTCGAACCTTGAAGTGGATGGGCTGCGGCAACAGAAGACCATGAACGTGTAGAACTACACTCAGTGGCCACCTTATTAGGTAGCTCCTGATAAGCTGACTGAGGGACTTGCAATGATTAAAGGACTTCCTAAAGCCGGGAAATAATCTGCTGCTGTGGGAAATCCAGAAGATATTGGAGTATTGAGTTCAGTTCTGGTCGCCTCATTACATATGAAGAATGTGGTGCAGAGGAGATTTATCAGGATGCTGCCTGGGTTAGAGAACATGGGTCTGAGAAAAGGTTAAGTGAGCTTTGGAGTGAAGGAGGATGAGAGGTGACTTGGTAGAGGTGTATATGATAAGAGGCATAGATAGACTGGATAGCCAATGCCTTTTTCACAGTGGGCAATGGCTAAGACAAGATCATTTCAAAGTGATTGGAGGAACATATAGTATAAGAGGATGCCAGTGGCAGGAATTTTGCACATTGAGTAATGGGTGCATGGAACACACGGCCAGGTGATGGTAGAGACAGATACATTAGAGACATTTAACAGACTCTTAGATAGGCACATAGATGAATGAAAAATGAAGGGATATGAGGGAAGGAAATGTTAAATTGAGCTTGGAGAAGGTTAAAAGGTCAGCACAACATCATGGGCCATATGGCCTGTACTGTTCTATGTTCTAGAGCACACAGTTTATGAATGAGACAAGGCTGTTTGGATATGAAACCACAGGATATCTGAAGATGGTGGTGCCAGAGAACAACGTGACCAAGGGCAATATCCTTTAGACAGTTCACAAAACTACTTCTCTCACCTTTTACATTTTCTTCACCTTTCTGTTATTGTTAGAGCCTGTGATCTACATTTTGGTTGTATGTTTTTGGGCCAATGGAGTGATCTGGTGCTTTGCTGTCTCCAAGGGAGTTCGGGAAGGCTTTGAGTGAAGTGTGTGGCCTTCAGGCCAAGAAACCTGGAGATGAGGCATGAGCCCATGACAGATAGACCCATTTCTCACTGAAAAAAGCATCAAGAAGGATTGAAAATCATCAAGGACAAGAGCGGAAGACGGACAGGTGTTCAAGCACTGTCTACCTGCATTTGAATACCCTCTGTCTACCCTCTCGCTCTGGGAGAAAGTGCCAGAGTCCTGGGTCTTGAACAAGGTGTAATTGACACAGTCTGTGGATTGGACTTTGTAGTTCACATTATGATGCATTTCCGTTTTCCGGTTGGTCCTTTTTTGTTGCTATTTTTGTGCGATTTTGATTGGGGCGGTCTGGATCTGTGGCGCAAGTTAACAAACGACACGTCACTAGATTGAATGGAACTGAGCTAAATTGAATATACCTGGACTCTTCCAAGGAGTGGTGTTTTATATTCTGTGTTTTTCATTCGTTTGCGCAATTTGTTTTGCGCATTGGGAATTTGCTGTTTTTCTTTAAACGTGTTCCATGGTTTTATTCTTTGTTTTGTGACTGTAGGAAGACAAATCTCAGGGTTGTACTACTTACATACTTTGATAATAACTGAACTTTGAATCTTTGAACTTTTTGAAGTCTGGAACCTCTAGTACAAAATTTCATGGAAACTGTGAGTCAGCAGAAATTTTTAAAAAATCATTAGAATCTGGGCATTGGAAACCCAATTGGATATCATTCAAATGGAAGAGAAGGATATGTTATCTGTGATCCAATTAAGTACCAGAATAGTCTCAAGTGGCAGAAAGGCCTCTCCTTTCTCCTTATACTACGACTTGGATCTCAGCTATGATTCCCAAATGAGTAGGCTAGTTTTTCTTAGAAAAAAATACTGATTTGGTCATTATCTGGGAGAAACATGACAGCCTGAACAGAAACCACCACTGCTGAATGTCATCTTGTAAACGATGACCATATTTATTCATCATGCACAAAATGCTGGAGCAGGTCAGGCAGGTGCTATGGAGGGGAATAAACAGTCGACATTTTGGGCTGAGACCCTTCATCTGAAATGGATAAACATCGAATGCTTATTCTCCTCCATAGATACTGTCTGAGTTTCAGAGTCCTTCCAGTATTTTGTGTGTGTGTTGCTCAGACTTTATTAAAACAGCTGTGGATGAGCGTGTCCCCACAAAGTCATTCAGGGTTTTCCCCAATCAGAAGCCCTGGATGCATAGTGAAATCCGGAGTTTGTTGAGAGCCAGATCAGAGGCTTCCAAGTCTGGAGATCAAGAATACTACAAGAGGTGCAGGTATGATCTCTGGAAGGCCATCTCTTGGGCAACGTGGAGATTCTGGGCTAGACTGGAATCAATGAAGGATGCTTGACAGCTGTGCCAGGGTTTGAACACCATAACGTCCTACAAAGCTAAAACCTGCGATTATGGGGGACAGCAGAGCTTGGCTTCCAGATGAGCTCAATGCCTCCTATGCTCACTTTGACACAAGAACAGGGAGGAACCATTGCTTACCCCCATGTCTCCCAATGATTCTTTGGTCTCAGTATCTGAAGATGATGTGCAGGCTGCCTTCAAGAGAGTGAATCAAAGGAAAGCATCTGGTCCAGACGAGTACCTGGCCGAGTGCTGAAGACCTGGTGTATTCACCAATATCTTCAAACTCTCGCTCTGGCAGTGTGTGGCACCCAATCGTACCGGTGCCCCAGAAGAGCATGGTAACCAGTCTCAATGACTATCGCCCAATGGCACTTACATCATCAGTGATGAAGTGTTTTGAGAGGCTGGTGTTGAAGCATATCAGCTCCTGTCTGAGTGGTGACTAGGATCCACTCCAGTTCACCTACCGAAGCAAAAGGTCCACAGCAGATGCTATCTTGTTGGCTTTTCACACAACCCTGGAACATCTGGACAGCAAAGATGCATTCATCAGGATGCTCTTTGCCGATTACAGTTTGGCATTTAACATCATCAACCCATCAAACCAGTAAACTCCCAAGACCTGGGCCTCAATATCCCCTTGTGCAAATGGATCCTGGATTTCCTCACTTGCAGACCCCAGTCAGTCAGTTCAGATTGGCAAAACCATCTCCTCCACCATCTCCATAAGCACAGGAGCCCCCGTGTCTACTCGCTTTACACCAATGACCGTGTGGCTAAGTACAGCTCCAACTCCATATACAAGTTTGCTGATGACACCACTGTTGTGGGCTCTATCAAAGAGGGTGATGAATCAACATACTGGAGAGAAATTGAAAACATAGCTGAGTGGTGTAATAACAACAACCTCTCACTCAATGTCAACAAGACCAAGAAACTGATTGTAGACTTCAGGAGAGGGAAACCAGAGGTCCATGAGCCAGTAATCATCGGAGGATCAGAGGTGGAGAGGGTCAGAAACTTTAAATTCCAGGGTGTCACTATCTCAGAGGACCTGTCCTGGACCCATCATTTAAATATAATTGTGGAGTAAGCACGACAGTGCCTCTACTTCCTCAAGAGTCTGTGGAGATTCAACATGTCATCAAAAACCTTGGCAAACTTCTATAGGTGTCTGGTGGAAATTGTGCTGATTGGCCACATTACAGCCTGGTATGGGAACACCAGTGCCTTTACGCTGAAAATCCTACAAAAGGTAGTGGATTCAGCCCAGTACATCATGGATAAAACCCTCCCAACCATCGAGCACATCTACATGAAAGCTGTTGTAGGAAAGCAGCATCCATTGTCAAAGATCCTCACCACCCAGGCCATGCTCTTTTCTCACTGCTGTCTTCAGGTAGAAGGTACAGGTGCCTCAGGACTCGCACCACCAGGTTCAAGAACAGTTACTATCCCTCAACCATCAGGCTCTTGAACAAAAGGGGGATAACTACACTCATTCTACTTCTGGTGCTCCCACAACTGATGGTCTCACTTTAAGGCTCTTCATTTTGTTATTTCATGTTCTCGTTATTTATTGCTATTTATTTATATTGCACAGTTTGTTGTCCATTGACCCTGTTTGCAGTTACTGTTCTGTAGATTTGCTGAGTATGCCCACAGAAAAAGAATCTCATGGTTGTATGTGGTGACATGTATGCACTCTGATAATAAATTTTACTTTGAACTTTGAAGATTTCCAGCATCTGCAGAATCTCTAGAAGGCAAATGCAATGTCAGCATTCATTTTGAGAGGACTAGAATATAAAAGCAAGGATGTAATGCTGAGGCTTTATAAAGCACTGTCAATGCCTTATTTGGGAGTATTTTGAACAATTTTCTAAGTTTTCTTATCTAAGAAAAGATGTGCTGACATAGGAGAGGGTTCAGAGGAGGTTCACAAGAATGATTCCAAGAATGAAAGGATTATCATATGAGGAGCGTTTGATGGCTCTGGACTTGTACTCACTAGAATTTGGAAGAATGAGGGAGGATCTCATTGAAACCTACCAAATGTTGAAAGGCCTCAAAAGAGTGGATGTGGAGAGTATGTTCCCTATGAAGAGGGGAGTCCAGGTCCAGCAGACTCAGCCTCAGAATCGAGGGACATCCATTTAGAACAGAGATGAGGAGGAATTTCTTTAGCCAGAAAGTGGTGAATCTATTAAATTTGTTGCCACAGGCGGCTATGGAGGCCAAGTCACTGGATATATTTAAGGCAGACGTTGATAGATTCTTGATTAGTCAGGGCATGAAGGGATATGGTGAGAAGGCAGGAGGCTGGAGTTGAGAGAGAAATGGATCAGTCATGATGAAATGCTGGAGCAGACTCAATGGGCCAAAATAGCCTAATTCTGCTCCTATCTATTATGGTATTATGGTCTCTTATGTAATAAAATGTATATGTCCACTGTCCAAGTTTGACAGCAAACCAGATCAGAAGATATCAAGACAGGTGCTCAAAACTTGGTAGGTTTTAAAGAGCATCTTGAAGGAGGGTGGTGAATACCCAGAAAGAGCTGCCAGAGGTGGTGGTTGAGGCAAATATCATTACAACATTTTAAAAGTGTTTGAACAGGTACTTGGATAGGAAAGGTGGAGTGGGATATGGGTTTAGTACAGACAAACCAGATTAGCACAAATAGGCATGGACGAGGGGTCATTTCTACGCGGTACGATTCTACAAGTAAAGAGAGACTGACATGGCATCCCAGTGTTAGGAAACTGAATGTATATGGTCGCAGTTGGTGCAGTATTAATATCAGGGATATCTAAAAGAAGCAGAGAGATCTCAGGTGGTTAAAAATATGTAAAATAAAAACGTACTATGGAGAGACCTACAAACACTGCCAGACTTGGTGCAATACACATCACCAAACGCAAGAGTGAGGGGTGAAGGGGACTTGGTGTGCATTAGGATACAGGCAGCTGGCAGTGGGGGACATAGGTCAGTCTCAGCTAAGTTAAACTCCATGAATCATTGTAAAGTGAAGGCACGACCCAGACAAGGGCAGAGGAGGAAGCAAAGCAAAAATAAAACATTCAGAGATATTCAGTTAATTACCTGAGAACAGCTGAGTCTCTGCTGGGTTTTAGATCTGAAATAGAATGAAGAAAAGGGGAAGTAACTGTGGATGAAACTGCAGATGCTGAAAATCTGAAATAAAAACAGAGGATACAGCAATTTCTCAGCAGGTCAGGTAGTATCTGTGAAAAGAGAAACAGATTTGCTGTTTCAAGCATAAAACCCTTTGTCAGGTTTGGCTCTGTGTGGTACAGATAAACCCCAGTGTCACCTGATGCCCAGCCTGGGTGGCGCACAGCAGCTACTCCCTCACAACTCCAGTACTCCTGGCTTCAGAAAACCATGAGATGTAGGCGCAAAGTGATGCCATTCAGACCGTCAAGCCTACTCTCCCATTCCATCATGGCCGAGTTATTATTCCTCTCTCCCTACTCTCTGCCTTCACCTCATAACTTTTGACACCCTTACAGATCAAGAACCTATAAAACTTTGCTTTAAATATACCCAGTGCCTCAGCCTCCACGGCTGTCTGTAACAATGAATTCCACAGATTCACTGGTACAGGCCCAGAGGCATCAAATGCTCCTCATTCATTAACCCTTTCGTTCCCAGAATCATTCTCGTGAACCTCCTTCTGGACCCTCTCCAATTTCAGCACATCTTTTTTCGATAGGGTGCCCAAAACTGTCCACAATACTCCAAGTACTGTCTGACAAATGCCTTATAAAACCTCAACATCACCACCTCGTTCTTACATTCTAGTCCTCTCAAAAGGTTCAAGCCTGGCCTTGGGTGCTTTCTGTATGGAGTTTGCACTCTCTCCCCATGACCATGTGGGATCCCACCCACCGCCTGTTCTGGTTTCCCACAAAAATACCTGGGTGGGTAGGTTATTGGGCCATTGTAAATTGCCCCTTGTGTATTGGTAAGAATCTGGGCAGAATTGATGGAATGTAGAGAAATAAAAGTTCAGATTAGTCTAGGTGAGGTGTGGAGGAGGAGGGCTGCAGAGCATTTCTGTGTTTTCTGAATTCATGAATCAATAAATCTCACCACATAGCTTCAGAGAATTCAATAACTATATGTTTTATCATTTTTATTGAGAAACAGCGAGGAACAGGCCATTCCGGCCCTTTGAGCCACGTTGCCCAGCAAACCCTAATTTAACCCTTGCCTAATCACTGGAAAATTTACAGTGACTAATTAACCTACTAACAGGTACGCCTTTGGACCATGGGAGGAAACCGGATCACCCAGAGGAAACCCAGGCAGACACAGGAGGAACGCACAAACTCCTTGCAGGCAGCTGTCTCTCTTGGACTGTGAGAATCGATGAGTTATTGGGAGCCACATTTGCATATTGTATCAGTAACTGCATTTTACAAGGTATATCATTGGCTGCAAAATGGATGCCAGTGGCAGAGATTGTGTTTGTGAGTCGATCCTCCAAGGCCCAGAAACACACAACATCTATCTGAGGTGGGCTTTCAGAATGATCTCCTGTGGAGATGGTCTAGACTGTACAACCCTTGTCATTATAGTACAACAAAACTAATACCACTGAGATCACTTTGCACTAAAATGGAGTATGATTTCTTTTTCATTTGTATTGTGCTCTTTCTTGCAAAAGTTGTGTATAATTTATCCTTAATTGACGTTTTTCTTGGGAATGCGTTTAACTAATACTCTGTGCCCGTGATGCTGCAGCAAGAAAGTTTTTAATTGCACCTGTGCACACATGGACTTGTGCAGATGACAATAAATTTGACTTCTGATTTTTGTTTTGAGTTTTGGGCTGAATCACACAGTGCAAATTCTGACCAGCTCCCACCTCAAAGGGCAATAGGCCTCTTTGTTACATCTTAACAACCCATAACAGAAGGTTTCGGCACAGAAGAGCCCATTCAGCATGACATCCCTGTGCTGGCTGTTACATAGTGAAACTCTTGGGACCCTGGGAGTTATTAATAGGTGGGCAGAGTCATTAAGTTATATTACGCCTAGAGAAAATGTGCTTGGCCTCAGCTGGTATTTTGTATCCAATCCAGTGCTACTTTATGGTGGATAAGAAGGTGTGGAGTGGGCACTAAAACCGTTTTATTAACACACACAAAAAGCTGGGGGATCTCAGCAAATCAGGCAGCATCCATGCAGAGGATAAACAGTCAACGTTTTGGGCTAAGACCCTTCATCAGGCCTCAGTTATATTAAAATGGTTCTAGAAGGAAGGACTTGAGAAACTGAAGTCATTCTCATCAGAACAGACAAGAATTTGAAGAAATCTGAGCAATGTCTTTAAAATCCTGAAGGATTTAATTAAAGAGAAGAGGAATGGTTTCTAATGGCAGCAGGGTTGAGCCAGGATGCAAGCGGCCTCGAGGCCTAGAAGCTTACAGACGGGGCAGAAGCCCATGATCGACTCCATTTCTCACCAATCTCACTCCTTAAAGTGTTAAGAAAGATTGAAATGCCAAGGTGAGCGAGTGTTCAACGCTGTCTACCAGCCTCGCGCTCACTGCTGCCAGAGGAAGCTGTCTGGGTGTGATGGTCTCATTCTTGTTCACTGCTCCTGAAGGAAGGTCCCTGCGTTCAAATGGTCTCTCTCTCTCTCTCCCACGATGCTGTCGGAGGATGGTATTCATGGATTGGACTAGCTCACTTGGACCCTATTCTGTGTTTTTGCATGTTCTTTCTTGTTGCTGTTTGCATGATCTGTTTGCTTTTCTGCGCGTGGGGGATTGCTGTTTGCATGATTGATTTTGCGCATGAGGGTGCTTGATGTTCTTGTTGCCGTTTTGCGCAGTTTGTTTTTTTTAGCGCATGGGGGTGGGGTTGATATTTTTCCTTGAACAGCTTCCATGATTTTTGTTGTTTCATGGCTGTCTGGAGAAAACAAACATTTAGAGTTGTATACTGCATACATACTTTGATAATAGATGTACCTTGAACCTTGATTGTCAAAGGATGCAGGTTTAAGATGGTTGGCAAAAGAACAAGGCAAATGCTTTGTGTTTAGAATTGGGATCAAAGCATCTGCATGATGGAAGCATAATCTGGGTTTTTTTTAAACAAAAGGAAGTGTATAATATAAATGTAATTCCAGGATATACAGTAGACTAGGACTAAGTGAATTTCTCTTTCAAAGTGCCAGAACAGTCAATGGGCCAAATGGCCTTGTTCTGAGCTGTATTGATCTTTCACTTTATGAATTTGCCGTTAGTTCATTAATTTCTGAATCAAGGAGAACCTTGGCTTGAGAATAAAATACAATGCAAAGAACTGAAAACAGTATTGGATGGATCAACAACCCCCGCATGATTCGTAGATCTTCTCAGGTGTCAGACATCCTTGAGGACTGACAGACATGAAAAGAATCCCTTCGAATTTGTCTGCACCAATGATACTCTAAGCTGCTACTGCCTACCAGTCCCAGTGCAATAGGTCATTACAGGAATGTGCTCCAATTCAGCACCCTCCCACTCAGTGTCTTACCTGCACTTTCCCTTCTCCGGTATATAGCACACAGTACAATAACGTTCAGGAGCAGGATGGCGAGGAGCCCAAGGATTCCCCCGAGGAGGATCACCAGCACAGGAACCTCAATGCGGGAATGGAGAAATCCTGGAAGGAAGAGGTGAAGAGCCAAACAACTCAAAAGTCACAGAGGTCACTTACACATCAGAAAGAAAGCCTGTATACCCCGACTTCAGCACTTTACAACCAATGAAGTGTTATTGAGTTATAATCATTGCCACAGATAACAAGGCCAATTAATCTTTTTCACGATGTTCATTAAGATACAAAAGTTGGCTAAGGCAGGGAAAAGGTCCGTGCTCTTTGAAATAAAATCAAATTACCATCCATTTCTAATTGAAGAGGCAAATGAATGCTCAGTTTAAAGTCTCAGTTCAAAGGAGGCATCTTCAACCATGCAGCACTCCTGCAGAGATATATGCACAGTAAACCAGGGAGACATGTTCTAGACACTGAAGTAGGCATAGAATTAAAAATGATTGATTTATGCAAATTTCATTCTCACTTGGCACAAGAAGAGGCTATTCCTTCCTTTGGAGCTACTGTGCAACTGAACAACACAGAACAGAGAACAGTACAGCATACTAGAGGTCCTTGTTGTGCCAACCCTTTAACCTACTAAGATCAATCTAACCCTTCCTTCCTACAGTGCCCTCCATTTTTCTATCATCTATGTGCCTGCCTTAAATGCCTTTAATGTATCTGCCTCTACCTGCACCCCTGACTCACCAATCTGTGTAAAAAAACTTACCTCTGACATCTCCCACTTTACTTTCCTCCAATCACCTTAACATTATGCTTCCTCATACTAGCTATTTCCGCCCTGCGGAAAATGTCACCGCTCTCCACTCAATCTATGCCTTTTATCATCTTGTACACCTCTATCAAGTCACTTCTCACCCTCCTTCGCTCCAGAGAGAAAAATCCCAGCTTGCTCAACCCTTCCTCATAAGACATGCTCACTAATCCAGGCAGCATCCTGGTAAACCTCCTCTGAACCTTCTCTAAAGCTTCCACACCCTTCCCATAATGAGGCAACCAGAACTGAACACACTTTTCCTAGTGTGGTCCAACTAGAGTTTTATAGAGCTGTAATACTACCTCACAGCTCTTGAATTCAATACACCATTTTCCTTCTTAAACACCCAATCAACTTGTGCAGCAACTTTGAGAGATCTATTCTCACTTTGAGGGATCAAAAAAAACACATGCTAACTTAATTTTTTTTTAATCTCATAGTGTTAATTGGCCACGGTAAATTGTATCTCATGTGTAGATGAGTGTCAGAATCTGAAGGAACTGATGAGACTCTGAGAAGAATAAAATGGCTGCATGGTGGTCAGCAGGGAATAAGTGGGATGGACTTTATGATCCCATCCCTTCATGCTGTTAATCATTGCAGGAAACTCTCACTGACCCTCTCAAACCCTACCAACAAAACTGATTACTTTGGAAATCTAGAGCATTAGAACAGAGCCAAAAGACAACCAGTGGCGGCTATCTCGTTTTTTTTGTTTACCTGGTAAAGCAATAGAAGAGTTGGTCACTCCAAATTCATTGCCAGCACTGAAGGAGTAGTTCTTTGCCAGGCTAGTCAGCTGCACGTGAACGGTGTGGTTGGTCAACCATGGATAACTCTTGGTGTCCAAGATCATGAAATTGGAGGTGTTCACAATAACTCTGCCACTTTCATCGACCCAGGTGATCGTGGCAGGAGGGTTTGCACGGACGAGGACAAACAGGACCAGGAAAAGCCCCGAGTCGTTGTGTTCCTTGTATTCAGCATCCATCCGAACAACTTCTGGTTTAACTAGGAAGAGGTACAGAAGAGGACAAGAGTCAAAACAATTTCTACCTTTGATGCTGGAAAACTTCACAGAACGAAATGTGAAGTGAATCCAAAAGTGGAATTATTAAGAGGGGCGATGAACAGCTTGGTGGAAGAGGTTTTGAAGGAAGTTTCCAAGTTCAGGGCTCAGCAGTTGAATATATGGCTGTGCATAACACAATTTTGTCCAGGAGTTTGCTGAGACCTGCAATAAAAAGTACAAAGCTTCCAAGGTGGGGATCAAGGGTGAAATTAAGTGAGTTCACTATCAGAGTCGATCCCTTCCCAGTTGCATTTTGACACCACAGTATTTTTACCTTTCCTGGTAATTTACATAGAACATAGAATCAGAATCAGGTTTGTTAACACTGACATACAGCATGTCATGAGATTTGTTGCTATGCAGCAGTACAGTGCAAGACATTAAAAAATTACTCTGTTACAATAAGTAAATATAAAAACAGAAATATTAAAACATTTAAAATAGTGCAAAAAGAGAAAAATAGAGAGGTAATGTTTATAGATTTGTGTTTTGCTCCGAAATATGATGGCAGAGGGGAAGAAGCCATTCCTGAAATTGAGTGTGCAACTTCAGGCTCCTGTACCTCCTCCCTGATGGTAGCAATGAGAAGAGGGAATAGAACACTACAAAGGAACAGTCCCTTTAACCCACAATGTCTATACTGCTCATGATGCCAATTTAAACCAACCCTATCTGCTTGTTTATGGCCAATATCCCTCCATTTCCTGTTTGTTAGATTCTGTCTAAATACCTTTTAAATTAGTTTATACCATTCATTCTTTTCATTGAGAAAAGAAACACATTTCTAGTACTAGTTGTAATTTTGCTTTTCACGTCATTCAATGTAAATCCATTAATCTTCCTAGTGTTTCTTTCCTTCAAATGATGCCTGAGTTTACCAGCAAACTCATTTTCTTCCTCCACATCATCATGCCCTTGGATTCGAACTGTGAGCTGATTGGACTCTGCAGCCAGCGAGATTCATCCAGTTCAAAGGTGTCCTTGGCCTTCACCTCATTTGGACTGACTTCACAGTCCAAGTGTCCCTTTCTACCATCTCGAATCATCAGATAATGCTCTTCAAAGCAATCAGAATGCTTGTTTAAAATTTTAGAGATACAGCGCAGAACAGGCTCTTCGAACCACACCATCCAGCAAACCAGCAATTTAACCCTAGCCTAATCATGGGACAATTCACAATGCCTAATCAACCTACTAACCAGAACGTCGTTGGACTGTGGGAGGAAACCGGAGCACCCGAAGGAAACTCACACACACAGAGGAAGGAATATACAAACTTGTTTACAAAGGGGCACTGGAATTGAACTCTGAAATCCGACACCTGAGCTGTAATAGTGTTTGTGCAGAGTGAGAAAAGAGAAAAGTCTTTTTGGATTAGAATCTACCAAGGTGTTTCTTGCTGCAGTAACATGTCCTACATGGAGGCAATCCTAAAGCTCTCATTCGAATGAAAGATGATGTTATTTTAGTCAATAGCATCATTAAAATGACCAGACAACTCAATTATAATTTATATACTCACATTTCTTATGATATTAAAGGCCATTTGGCCCATTGACCCTTTGAATTGCAGAACAATTCCATCGCATTCCACTGCTTTTTCCTGGAACCTATTCTCACATATCCTCCCTAATTCTCCCAACACTCAGAGCAATTTACAGTAGTCCAGTAATCCACCAGCTCACCTCTGGAATGTGGGAGGAAAGCCCAAATGATTACAGGGAGAATGCGCAGACAGACAGAACTCGGGGTCAGAATCGAACCTGAGTCGCTGGAGCTGTGAGACAGCAGTGCTAATGCTGGAGCACTCTGCGCTAACCCTGATAAATGCTAGAGTTTGCTCTAATATTGTGGAAAGTTCAAATTACATCAGATGACACTGCAACACATGCTATTCCTTTTTAACTGCAACAAGTAAATTGGACTGTGTATATTTAAACATTCCTGCCACACATTACTCAGCTCCACCCAAGACAGAGAAGCCTTTTTTTTTAAACAAGAGATTTCAAGATTTCAAAACTAACACGGTTTTATCCTGACATTAGTCCCGTCTGTGACAAGTGTAAAGGGGGCGAGGCTTCTCTTATTCATATGTACTGGGCTTGTCCTAGTCTAGAGAAATTCTGGAGAGAAGTTTTTTTTTTAACTTTATCCCATATTCTCAATTGCCACTTAGAACCTAACCCTCTGATTGCTCGTTTTGGCACCTTGGGTGAATTAGACACGCATTTGAGTCCGACTAAACGTCGAGCATTATCTTTTGCCTCTCTTTTGGCCAGATGGTTGGTTCTTCTCGGGTGGAGAGATGTTGCCTCATCCACTCATGCTCAATGGCTTAGTGATATTATGTCCTGTTTAGACCTTGAAAAGATTCATTATTCACCTTTCAATTTGGACATAAAATTTCAATTTGGTCCTTTTCTTGAATACTTTCACAATTCCTCTTTTTGATTAGGTTTATCCGTTTTTTGTACTACAATCCCTTACTTCCAACTTTTTTTCTGTAAGTTTTACGGTTTTTTAATGTGAATTACATTATAGTTTTGGTAGTAGGCATTATATTTTCTTTTTTTATATATATATTTACAGCTCTGTGGGGTCGAACACTCCGATTAATTTTTCTTTTACACGTTGAATTGGTTGGCCTGGAGTTTTGTAGTGGGAGGGAGGGGAGGATACTAACTTAGTATGATTTTATTTTGGGTGCTTTTTCCTTATTGTTATGAATTATATATTAGACATGTTTGTTTTGCACTATATAAATCTCCATTTTGTTGATGGTTTTTTTGTAGTTGTATTGTAGAATTAAAAAAAATAATAAAAAGAGATTTCAAAACATTTAATAAACTAATGAAAGTGGCAGAGGGATACAAAACCAAATTATGAAGAGTCTTTATCTAAAGAGGCTTCAGTAGCAAGGCTCGATGCTTCAGAGTACAAGCACCACTCCCCCACCCCAAAATACAGAGTAACTTTGTGTAGGCATGTACTCTGCACCACTGCATGTACGTATATACTTACCAGATATGGATATGTTGTGGTACAGATTCAACACAGACAGGGGCTGAAAGAGTTAATCTATTAGGCTGCATCAATTACGAATATGGAAATTTGGGGGTGGGCCGAGGTGGTTGGCCTAATTCTAGAGCACAAGATAATTAAATGATTTAATAAAATAAATAGAAATTATTCCTTCTGCTGGAAATAGTGAAGAATAATAAGATATAACAAAATATCAGACCCTATCTACCTGTGACTCCACTTTCAACAAATTATGGACCTGTATTCCCGGGTCCCTTTGTTCTACCACACTCCTCAGTGCCCTACTGCTCACTGTGTAAGACCTACCCTGCTTGGTCCTACCAAAGTGCAACACCTCACACTAGTCTGTATTAAATGCCATCTGGCATTTTTCAGCCCATTATTCTAACTGAAGCAAACCCCTCTGCAAGTCATGGTAGCCTTCTTCGCTGTCCTCTATATCCCCAATCTTGGTGTCATTTGCAAAATTTGCTGATCCAGTTGACCACATTATCATCCAGTACATTGATGTAACTGACAAACATCAACAGACCCAGCACTGATCCCTGCAGCACACCATAAGTCACAGGCCTCCAGTCAGAGAGGCAACCATATACTACCACTCTCTGGCTTCT
Organism: Hemitrygon akajei; assembly: GCF_048418815.1. Taxonomy (NCBI): domain Eukaryota; kingdom Metazoa; phylum Chordata; class Chondrichthyes; order Myliobatiformes; family Dasyatidae; genus Hemitrygon; species Hemitrygon akajei. The sequence continues at coordinate 40,223,329 of NC_133149.1, read as the reverse complement.
CCCACAAAACCAACATTGAATCCAATTTACTACCTCATCTTGAATGCCAAGCGACTGAACCCTCTTGACCAGCCTCCTGTGCGGGACCTTGTCATTCAATGAGGAAGGATTCTCTATTTGAATACTGTGGGAAAGTCAGCAAAATGTGCTCAGGCCTTCATGTAGAAATTGTGTGCAGTTCTGACCACCTACCGATAGAAAAGATATAAGATTGAAAGAGTACAGAGAACATTTACAAGAACGTTGCCTGGACTTAAGACCTGAGTTACAGGAAAAGATTACAACTTTATACCCTGCAGCATAGGAGATTGAGAGGAGATGTGGTAGAGGTATAGATAGGGTAAAAATAAGCAGTTTTTTTTAATTCACTGAGGTTGGGTGAGACTAGAACTGAAGGTCACAGGTTTAGAGTAAAAGGTGAAATGTTTAAGGGGAACCTGAGGTTGATGCAAGTGTGGAACGAGCTGCCAGTGGAACTGGTGGATGTGGACTTAAAAGAAGTTTAGATAGATATATGGATGGGGGGACATGGAAGGCACTGGTCCAGGTGCAGGTCGATGGGATTAGGCAGAATAACAGCTTGGCATGGACTAGATGGGCTGAAGGGCCTGTGACTGTACTGTGGTGCTCTCTGACTCTAAAATGTGAACTAGGCTATTCCTGGGTAACAACAGGACGCACAAACAAAAGCTGGGAATCAGATGAAATTTTCCGAACTGGGACTAATAAACTAGCACTGTAAAGGATAGAAGCTGTTGCAGTGAATGGCAGATCACAAGTGATAGATTGACTCCTCCTGTACTTGATTTTACATCATGTGGGATTTTGATCTTATCTCTGCCAAAAGCTTATCATTCATACATCTAATCCAATGATTCCATTCTCCCTGCTGTCCAATTGCAAGTGCCTTACTTCATTTACAGTTGCAAGCCTGTTGTCAGACATCAAGAGCCATTGGTTGGGTTGGGTAAGCCCATCACCCCTGCTAGGACATAAGCCACCAACAGCAGCTCATCAGAATCCTCTGTCCTGGGCCAGTCTTTCAACTTGTCACCAGCTGTACCCCATCTTCGAAGATCCTTCCTCTCCCAGGGATGAGATCTTTGGATCTGTAGCTCTAGGTCTTTATAAGGTGGGGTTTGTTAGCCCCATGCCCAACCCTTCTCCTTTCACAGCTAGGCTTGGGACCCTCCATGGTGGAATTAAGAACTATTAGCCTCTAAATGTTACCATTTATTGCACTGTCCTCCAGTTGACCCAAATAGATTTGCCATTTCTATGGAGACGTTCCATTAAGTAAGGTGAGGTCAGTGGGCAAACATCGCACTGTTCTCCAGGTGCAGCAATACCATAGAGATTCTCCAGTAGTTTTCTATCAGTGCTTTGATTCTGGCTCAGCCTGGAGATGCTGAGATAGGCACTGGATAAGGGAGCAGCTGTTCAAAACTGAGGAGGAGGAGAATCTGACAGACTTGTGAATCTTTGACCTTCGCTGTGCCAGGAGGCTGTAGGTGCTCACTGCCTGGGTTTCTGGAAGCTGAGAGCAACAGTGAAGGGAACTAGGATGCGGGTACACAGCTGATTCAAAAGCTCAGTTAAAAATCTTATTAAATGGCAGTGTAAGCTACAGGGCCCCTGTGGCAGCTCCAACTCCCACTTCCTGTCTTATTTTAATGTCCAGATGACGGTCAGAAATGCAGCAACTGATCTGAATCCTTCTCATAAAGTGTAATAGAACATAGAACAGTACGGCACAGGCTCTTCGGCCCACAATACCTGTGCAGACTGTGATGCCAAATTAAACCAATCCCATCTGCCTGCACATCATCCACATCCTTGTACCTGTCTAAATCCATCTTAAACCGGATTTCTGTATCTGCTTCCACTAGAACCCCTGACACCCGACAATCCCTGTGTAAAAGAACTCTTCCCACACAACTCCTTTAAACCTTCCCCCGTCAACTCAACCTATACCCTTCAGCATTTCATATTTCTGCCCTGACTGACTACCTACCTCTTACCCCACCCTTTGCCTCTATTAACTTTATAAACTTCCATCCAGTTACCCTAAACCTCCAAGTAAAAGGCTCTCCTCTTCCCTTCACCATAGCCTCCTCTCACATCCATTCTGCAACAACCCATCAGGGCAATTGTTGGCTTCATTACTCTGCACCCACCCCCAAAAATCCCCCTGACCTGCCCCAGGCTCCTCCAATTCTGCCGTTTGGTGTATGCATGATTTAAGGACTTCACTCTTGGTGGCAGGACTATTAGCTGCACCAATTCTAAGCAGTAGAAGTATCTCCCTAATGATGGCCTACTATAGATTCAGATTTATCACATGTACATCAAAAAAAATACAGTGAAATGTGTCACTTGTATGAACAACCAACTCAACCTAGAAATACGCTGGAGGCAGCCAGCAAGTGTTGTCACATATTCCGGCACCAACGCAGCATGTACACACTACTCAGCAGAACACAACAAGCAACAGAACAACTAGAGCAGAACAAGACTCCTTAATTCTTTAACCGATGTTTGATCAGCTGTGCCAAGTGAAGTGGAGTCAGTATCAGGTGACACACTGTGGTGAACTACATATACCTGTCTGGACACGCCTCCTGATGACTGCTCCTGTGGCTCCTCCCACAGACCCCGGTATAAAGGCGATTGGGGCCTGAGCCCGGCCCTCAGTCTCCAGGATGTAGTATGGTGGTCAACTACTGCTTGTTCTTTCTTCCAGTCAATAAAAGCCGATATTTCGCCTCACGTCTCAGAGAGTTATTGATGGTGCATCACACACCTGTGAAAGGGCTAGCACCTCTTCTCCAGAGTACCACTGCTCAGTACAAGAGGACATGGCTTTAAGGTAAGGGGAGGGAAGTTCAAGGGGGATATTAGAGGAAGGTTTTTCACTCAGAGAGTGGTTGGTGCGTGGAATGCACTGCCTGAGTCAGTGGTGGAGGCAGATACACTAGTGAAGTTTAAGAGACTACTAGACAGGTATATGGAGGAATTTAAGGTGGGTGGTTATATGGGAGGCAGGGTTTAAGGGTCGGCACAACATTGTGGGCTGAAGGGCCTGTACTGTGCTGTATTGTTCTATGTTCTATGAAACATTATTGCACTAAGGGACCACATCATTCAGTGGCCACAAGCTGGTATACCTAATAAATTGGCCACTGAGTGTAAAATCAGGTCGTGAAACAACGTTGGGAATTCAGAACACAAGGGAAAACAGACTGGGAAATTTGCAATGAATCCAGTCAAGAGCAGGAATATTACACGTGCCTCCTCCCAAACATGAGACTTGCCAGTCATTCCCAGTACTCACACTGCACATTGAGGATGACACTGGCATTCTGCGTCTTCCCGCTGACAGGGTCGGTGACCGAGCAGTTGAGTTCCTTGTCCTTCCTGCGGGTGGTTATCACAAAGGTGCTGTAGCTCTGGTTCCTGCTCTCGTTGGAGCTGGGAATGAGCATGGTCTGGTTGCTCTCTTGCTTCTTGCCGTTCAGGTACCAGGTGACAACGGGCACCGATTTCCAGCCCTCCATCCTGCAGGTGAACTCCCTGGGGGCGTTCTCCTCCAGAGTGACTACAGGCCGCGGCCGTCCATTGATTAGAGGAAAAGGCTCAGCGATTTCTGAAATAAAGGTATAAAATACTAGTTTAAAAGTCTCATCCCCGGGATCCTTAAAAACCTCTTGGACTGTAATTCCAGGACAATATTCCTCTCCACTGAATCTCACTCAAGTGACCGTGCTCCAACCATGAGCCTAACAGGCCGTTCAATGTGCAGGGCATCACCACTGAGTCTCCATCCTGTATTCAGTGCGGGTTAGGGATCCTGACTGAGTATTTCAGCATTGACGAACTGCACCACCCCCAGCACAGCAGACTTGGCACAGGCAGCTCACAGCACAGAAGCCATTCAGCCCAACAAATCAATGCTAGCATTCATCTCCCCTAAGCCATCTCCCTTCATGCTTCACCTTACCTTGAGGAGTGGGAGGCTTTGAAGAGGATTGCAGAAGAGGCTCATTCAGAAGATGTGCCTGGAATGGAGACTATTAGCTATTGGAGAGGTTGGACAAACATATTGTTTTCTTTGAGGCTTCAGAGGCGGGGGAGGTGGGTGGTAGGGTAGACCTGATGGAAGGTTATAAGATTATGAGAGGCATCAACAGAGGAGGTGATCAGAATCTTTTAATTTAATTTAGAATCGTGATCAGCAGACATTGCGGGCTGAAGGGCCTATTCTTGCCCTATGTTATCACCTTTCAAAGACTTTTATTATATAAAAATTTCCACATGTCAACATTTTTTCACTCTCTCTTATACTCCTATATCAAGGACCTCATCAAGTCATTCCTCAGTCTTCACTTTGCTTAGTGGGACAAATCCCAGGTAGTGCAGCCTACAGGAAGGAGAAGGGGAGATGTGCTTGCCACTGAAGCTTTTGCCTGTGGGCTAAGATTAGTATTGGTACTGACTTTATCTTGACAAGCCCTCCCTCCCCTCACACACACTGAAACCAAAGGACAGGGAAATGGAAAGAATGAAAATCCAAGGATTTACTTGAAGTACCTGAGCAAACATAGGCCTCAAGTTGTAGAAGAAAGATCGCCCCAACAACATGATCATAGCCAGCCAGTGCCATGTTGGCCACTCTCGTGCTTTGATTACATCTTCTCTGAAAATGGAATGCAACAAAAAAAGTTTACCGCTTCCTACAGTAATGGAAGCAATTTGTTTGTACTTACAGCATATAATTTCATGATCTCAAAGTCTCCAAACACTTTGCAGCCTTTTAATTATTTTTAGAAGTGTGACTACCAGTAAAATGGAGGAAATGCAGAGGAGAAACCACAATATGGGAATGTGTTTTAGTGACGTTTGCTGCCCAGACACCAGCGATCAGACACTATCTGACAGGGTGGACAGGGGAGATGTGGGAGGCAGGGTGTGTTCATTTTTGGCCACCCTGCTATTGTATAGATGCTATTAAGCTAGAAAGAGTGCAGAAAAGATTTATGGAGGATGCTGCCAGGACTTGAGGGATTGAATTGTAGAGAAAGGTTAAGCAGGCTAGGACTTCATTCCCTGCAGCACTAGAAAATAAGGGGGAATTAATTAATAAAATCACAAGGGGCATAGATAGAGTGAATGCACAGAGTTCTTTCTCCCCAGGGTTAGGGTGTCAAGGACTAGGGGATATGGGTTTAAGATGAGAGAGGAAAGATTTAATATGAACTTGAGGGGCAACGTTTTTTATCCAGAGAATTAGTATATGGAATGAGCTGCCAGGTACATTAAAATACTTGGTCAGGTACATGGATGGGAGAGGTTTAGAGGAATATGGGTCCAACAAGGCTAAATGGGATTGGCTTAGATGAGCATCTTGGTTGGTATGAACGATAGCATTGTGGTAGCACAACAGGTTACAGTACCAGCAAGCCATGTTCATTTCCCACCGCTACCTGTAAGAAGTTGGTACATTCTCCCTGTGACCACGTGGGTTTCCTCCGGGTGCTCCAGTTTCCTCCCAGAGTCCAAAGATGTACTGGTTAGTAGGTTAATTGGTCATTGTGAATTATCTTGTGATTAGGCTAGGGTTCAATTGGGCAGCGGGGGGGTGGTGGTTTGCTAGGCTCAAAGAGCCTACTCCACACTGTATCTCAATAAATAAGTAAATAGAAAGCCCTAGTCATGGGAAGAATGTACAAACTTTACACAGAGAACATGGGAGGTCATGATTGTCAGAAGTTCAAAGGCTGTGGTGGCAAATTCCATGAGTTCACCACCCTGTGAGTAAAGGTGCTTTTCCTCATCTTGGTTCTAATTGCATTATCCCGTAGCCTGAGACTGTGAGCCCTGGTTCTGCACCTTCCAGCCAGGAGAAACACTCTCCTTTCATCCAGTCTGTTGTGCCCTGTCAGATTTTTGTTCGTTTCAGTGCGATCTCCCCTCATTCTTCTAAACACTCTGGTTACGGACCGAGTCAATGCAGTCTTTCCTCATATCACTATTCTACTACCTTCACTGAACTTCCTCTGCGGCAAGCACATTCTCTCTTGAGAAAGAAGGCCAACGTTGCTGCGTTACTCTCCATGGTTCAATGGTTAAGTTTACTGAATTGATATCACATGTTTAATTAGTAAACCATTTCAAATCACAGGACAAACAGATTTCACTACTGAATGATAGGAGGAGGAATTACATGATCAAAAGTTTGATCAAGGATGTAGGTTTGAAGGAGAAATATAAAGGATTTGAGTAAATACTGCAAGTTCAACTAGGGATTTTCAAAGACTCACTTTTTTTTTTACCAGAGATGGTTCAGAGAGTGGATCTCTGGCTGATTGTTTCCCCCCTTAAATGAGGCAGAGCCATAAAACACTACAGCACAGAAACAGACCCTGGCCCAGCTAGTCCATTCTGAGTTGGTATTTTGCCTAGTTCCACTAAGCTGCATCTGAACCATAGCCCTCCGTACCCCTCCCATCTCTGTACCTATCCAAACTTCTCTTAAATGTTGAAATTGAACCCGCATCCATCATTTCCACTGCAGCTATTCCACTCTCACATCACCCTCTGAGTGAAGTTCCCCTTAAATATTTCACCTTTCACCCTCAACTTTTGATCTCTAGTTCTAAACTCAGTGGAAAAAGACTGCTTGCATTAATCATATCTATACACCGCATCATTTTTTATACCTCTATCATTCTCCTGCACTCCAGGGAATAAAGTTGTAATTTATTGAACCTTTCCCTATAAATCAGGTCCTCAAATCCCGCAACATCCTTGTAATTTTATCCATACTCTTTCAATCTTATTTATATCTTATCTGCCATTAGGTGACCAGAACTGCACACAATACTCCAAATTTGACCTCACCAAGATCATATAAAACTTCAACGTAACATCTCAACTTCTGGACTCAATACTCTGACTTATGAAGGCTAATGTGCAAAAAGCTCTTTACAACCACTTTCAAGTGATTATGGATGTGTATTTCCAGATCCCTTTGTACCACCACACTCCTCAGTGCCCTACCATGGTTTGTTTTTCCAAAGTACAAGCCAATTGTCGTACCCCATCTGTCACACAGTTTGGGAGCAGTGTGGACTAATATCATTCAACTCTGGAACAAACCTAGAAGGCCGTGTTCAATTTGAACATGGCATCCTCTGAACACAGTGACTCACCACAGAGACATTAAAACCATTCATGCTCTGCTATTCAGTAATATTAGTACAGCAGAAATATTCACACCATAACATCAGAAGAGTCACTCATCTCAATTGGCATACACCAGTCTATGTCTTGTACAAATTTCTTCCCTAACCCACTAAGCACAGCCTTCAGAATCCGAATCAGGTTTATTATCACCGGCATGTGACGTGAAATTTGTTAACTTTCACCCTTATCCAACTGCCCCTTTAATGCATCCATTAGAATGACTTCACCAAACCCTCATGGAAACAGCTCCACACTCTAACCATTCTCTGGTTAAAAATAGATTCACCAAATTTCTAATTGGATTTATTATGACTAGTTACAGGATCACTTCCGTGGAAACAAAAGCTCTCATAAAATTTCAGCCTTCTACTAGGTCACCTTAATCTTTACTTACCTAAAGATGGCCAGCCTGCTCATTGTGCTCTGATATTCATAGCCCAGCAGTGCTGCTATCTTCCTGTGAATCTCTTTAATGTTTCCTTGGTGCCATGCTCCACCCTAATCTTTCACCTGTCACTTCAGTACTCAGGCCATAATGGGAAATCTGTCTTCTCATCAAGAAGAGGTTCAGTGGTCTTGCCCCATGAGTGAAAATCTTGAATGTCCAAGAGACATAACAGGGATTGAATTCAACCTGCCCCCCCAAAGCCATACAATTCTAGGCCACTAGACTAAGTAGGATTTTGGGGGGGGGGGGCAGTTTCCTGGGATCTGAGTTGTTCACTCATCATTCCATCTACCTTACCACTATCTCTGCTAGGATTCCCTGGGGAATACCTGCCCTCTGCAACCAGAGGTCAAAAGAGACAACCTGTGGTATCTTGGCATCACCCCTAGCAAGGGGCATTGAGACAGATAGGTATGTACATGATGCCGTTAAGAAAAAATCACAACACTGTAAATATGGTCAAGGATCTTTACTGTCAGACCTTAGGGCTGAGCTGATTAGAAGCCATCACTGCCCTAACCTACAAGCACTTTCCCTGTACCCACAAACGAATCAGGAAGCAGGTCCAGCACGATTCAACCTGCATCATATTATAAGTGGCCGAGCAGACTGGGTTGTTTACTGATTATAACACTGAGCCATCGCAAGCTTAATTTAATGTAAAGGAAATTCAACACAAGCTTACCTCTGAATAATATTCCAGGGAGACAGGAAGATGGTTTTGAGCTTTATTTACCTGAATGAGGGCAAGGAACTCGGCAGTAATTTGGCTCCTTTTAAGCATGAGGAGGAATTTCAACCTCCTCCACTTTCCACTGTTACTTGTGTCGCCCTCTCAGTATCACGGCAGCTGGTTCTCAGTGATGTGCTGCAGTGCAGGCTGAGGCGAGCTGACAGGCACACACAATCAAGCACTGATTTAATGATTTTGTTTTAGCAGATTCTGTTTTTATTCCTTGTTCACAACGAATGTGACAAACCATCAGTTACCTCTAGAGAAATTAAGAAATTAGGCCCTTCTCATGCATCCCTTCAATTTAAATTCTCAAAGTATCATGAAATGAAAGAGCATATACTCGACTCCTGAAGGACTGCCAACTCTGAGGTTCGCTTTTCAACCAACATGTCAGCCCATTTGCCATGCTCCTGCCAATATGGAGGTGGGGGATAAAGTGCGAAATATCAAAGTGCACTAATAGCGTGATGTGGGAAGGTTTCAGGGGATGTAGGTTGATTGATTATGTGAAGCCATCCTCTTTGGTAGAAGAGGGACTTGTGTGTCCTTTTACATGGATCAACAAACATTAGAAAGGGAAATGGAAGCTGTGCTGTATTAGAAGAGTGAAAACATAGTGCTCTCAGTTTAAATCAGAGATGAGGAGGATTTTTTTTAGCCGGAGGGTGGCGAATCTGTGGAATTGATTGCCACAGATGGCTGAGGAGGCCAAGTCATTGAGTATATTCAAGGCAGAGATTGATAGATTCATGATTATTAAAGGCATCAAAGATTTAGGGGAGAAGGCAGGAGAATGGTATTGAGGGGGATAATAAATCAGCCATGATGAAATAGTAGAGCAGACTCTAATGGGCCAAATGGCCAAATTCTGCTCCTATGTCTTAGTCTTTATAGAGCCTTGGTGAGACTGCATTTAGAATGTTGCTTACAGATCTGATCTCCCTATCTGCAGAGGGACATACATGCAACAGAGAAAAACAATAAGGCAGCATCCTGACCCCAGAAAGGTGGCTTTGTCCTCTGCGGAGGGATCAAGCATATTGAACCAGTATTCACATGAGAGGTGACCTCATTCTTGAGAAACATATTATGTCAGGGGATTGGCACAATAGGTGATCCCCTGGCTGGATTGGCTAGATCCAATGGCCACAGTCTCCAAATAAGAGACTGAATGGGAAGAAATTTCATGTAGACAATGGTGAATCTTTGGAATTCACTAGCCAAGAGGGCTCAGTAAACTCAAGATAAAGATTGAAAGATTTTTAAGATATTAAGGTATGTGGGGTTTGAGCAGGTTTGAGTTTAAAGAGGAAGTCTATGTTAGCCATGATCTTTTGGGGTTGTGGAGAAATTGCAATAATCCAAATGGTCCACTCCTGCGTTTATTTCTTAAATTCAGAGGTCAGATCCATCTTCAGCGGTGAATAGCTGGGAGGCTGTGATTCTGCACTCCCATATTAAATTGCATCAGTATTTAAATGGGGCAAATGAAATGATATTTTCTGAACAGCACACACAAAATGCTGGAGGAACTCTGCAGGTCGGACAGCATCTATGGAAAGGAATAAATAGTCAACGTTTTGGGCCAAGACCCTTCATCAGGACTGTTTATTCCTCTCCATGGATGCTGCCTGACCTACTGAGTTTCTCCAGCATTTTGTGTTGCTCTGGAAATCCAGCATCTGCAGAATCTCTTGCATTTATATTTTATGAAACCAATTTCCCCCTAAATGCATATTAATCTTTACTAATATAACATCATAAGATATAGGAGCAAAATTAGGCCATTTGGCACATTGAGTCTGCTCCGCCATTTCATCGTGGCTGATCCATTTTCCCTCTCAGCCCCATCTCCTGCCTTTTCCCCATAACCCTCTATGCCCTGACTAATCAAGAACCTATCAACCTCTGCTTTAAATATACAAAATGACTGCCTTCACAGCTCCCTGTGCAATAAATTCCAGTTTCACCACTCTCTTGTTAAAGAAATTCCTCCTCATCTCCATTCAAAGTGCATGTCCCTCCATTCTAAGGCTGTAGCCTTTGTTCCTCGACTTCCCCACCGTACAAAACATTCTCTCCACATTCACTCTTTTGAGGCCTTTCAACATTCAATAAGTTTCATGAGATCCCTCCTCATTCTTCTAAATTCCAGTGAGTACAGGCCCAGCGCCTTCAATCACTGCACATATAGTAACCCTTTCAATCCTGGAATCATTCTCATGAACCTTCTCTGAACCCTCTCCAATCCTTTCTTAGATAAGAAGCCCAAAACTGCACACGATACTCCAAGTGAAGTCTTACTAGTGCCTTATAAAGCCTCAACATTACATCCTTGTTTTTATATTCTAGTCCTCTGGAAATGAATGTTAACATTGCATTTGCCTTCCTCACCACAGACTCAACCTGCAAGCTAACATTTAGGGAATCCTGCGTGAGAACTCCCAAGTCCCTTTGCACCTTGGATATTTGAATTTTCTCTCCATTTAGAAAATAGTCTACACTTTTATTTCTTCTACTAAAGTGCATGACCATACACTTGCCAATACTGTGTTCCATCTGCCATTTCTTTGCCCTTTCTCTCAAGCTGTCCAAGTCTTTCTGCAGCTTCCCTGCTTCCTCAACACTACCTGCCACTCCACCTATCTTCGTATCGTTCACAAACTTGGCCACAAAGTCATCAATTCTGCCATCCAAATCATTGACATATAATATAAAAAAGAATCAGTCACAACACAGACCCCTGTGGAACACCACTAGTCACCGGCAGCCAACCAGAAAAGGCTCCCTTCATTCCCACTCTTTGTCTCCTACCAACCAGTCACTGCTTTATCCATGCTAGAATCTTCCCTGTAATACCATGGGCTCTTAACCTGTTAAACAGCCTCACGTGTGACACCTTGTCAAAGGCCTTCTGAAGATCCAAGTACACAACATCAACCAACTCTCCTTTGTCCATCCTGCTTGTTATTTTCTCAAAGAAATCCAACAGATTTGTAGGGCAAGATTCTCCCTTCAGTCCAGCCTATGTTATCATGTGTCTGCAAGTACCCCGAAACCACATGCTAAACAATCGACTCCAACATCTTCCCTACTACCAAGGTCAGATTAACTGGCCTATAATTTCCTTTCTTCTGCCTCTCTCCCTTCTTGAAGGGTGGAGTGACATTTGCAATTTTCCAGTCCTCCAGAACCCTGCCAGAATCTATTGATTTTTGAAAGATTATTACTAATGCCTCCACAATCTTTTCAGCCACCTCTTTCAGAACCCTGGTGTGAAAACCATCCGGTCTAGGTGATTTATCTACCTTCAGACCTTTCAATTTCCCTAACAATATCTCATTGTTTGCATGTTTTGTCACCCCAAAGTGTGTTACCATGAGATATTTTGGCATTGATGGAGAGACCTTTACAATAGGTTCCAAAAATATCAGTCATGTTAGAAATGTTGAACTCTGTCTCAGTATTCTCTTGGCTTCATCATCATTGCTTCTCTTCTGTAAACAGACTTATTTGTTCCTATTGATCAGTGGTATACCCTTCCTGGTAATAGAGTGCCCCATGAAAGAGGTTACCACGGAAACCTCTTGCTGTGTGAATCCCCACAGAGTCCCTCCAAATATGAACAATGAAATGAGACCAAATTGTGAATAAACAAACTTTATTTTACAGATAGTGTCAGAAAAATATCTATTACACATCCACCCTTCACCATTTCTGCATAATGGTCTTTGGAAAATATGGAAGATAATCAATTGTCCAATCTGCCCTCATTAGAAGCTGAAATCCAATCTCCTGACTCTCCAAAACTTATCACCCTATACCTCTGCATTTCACTTCGCTGTCAGGCCAAAGTAAAACACATTTGATCTTGTACTTCATTTCCTTAATTGTTGGGAGATCTGACATTTGATCATCTGCCAGTTCCTAATCTTTTGCATTGAGAGTGTAGTTACTGAGCCACTCACCCTCTTGCTAAATGCACTCATCAGTTCCAGGCTGATGTTAAACAGAGGAGGCCTTTTATTAGGAACATCCACTGCACAGCTTTCACTGACAGGAGTAAACCCAACAGGTCGATCCAGGTGTTCCTTGTCTACCCTTTGTTGAGAAAGGCTGAACTTAATTATATTGAATTTATAATCAAAAGATGGAGCTATATTTTTATTTATTTTATTTCTATTTATTTAGTTATACTGTGTGAAACAGCCCCTCGCAGTCCAACGAGTCATGCTGCCCAACAATCCACCTATTTAACACTAGACTAATCACAATTTACAATGATCAATTAACCTACTAAACGGTACGTCTTTGGACTGTGGGAGGAAACTGGAGCATCCAGAGGAAACACACGCGCACACAGGAAGAACACCCAAACTTTCTTACAGATGATGTCAGAATTGAACTCTGAACTCTGACACCCTGAGCTGTAATAACGTCATATTAACCGGTATGCTACCGTGGTGCCCCATCCTTGATGGGTATCAAATACTAAAACTATAAATAAAGGTAACTATTTCTTGGGTGAATAGTGTATGTAGAGGGATAGACCCTCATTCTAAATTTGATAACTAGTCATATAGCTGCAGACTCACAGTCTGGGGTTACCAGTTTAAGGGATGAGACTGCCTTTCTAAAGAATTGGGTAACTAGTAGTAGCAAATGCATGCCTTGTTTATAGTCCATTAACAACTAATAAGATGGCTTGGCTAACTGCTACATAATTTGGCAAGCAAGAGTGCAAGCCTCCATCACACAAGCTCTAATAACCAACAGCAGAGTCCTCAAAGGATTTGGTAAAGTGTGATGGGCAAGGAACCTAACTGGGCTTGGTGGTGACCATGGCTCCCTCTCAAACAGTGGTGTTACCCAATAGTTTAAAAGAGGGAGATGGCAGGAGGGGGCAAGTCCAGAGTTGGAGCCAACTCGAATCAAGTCTCAAGGCCCAGGAATGGCAACTATGAATCCACCCAGGAGCAAAGAGGGAGGCTGCTTCACAACAGATGATAGGTTAAGGGTAAAAGGGTCAAGCTGAGGCAGAACTCTATTACTCAAAGGGTAGTACAAGTGTGAAACGAGCTGCCAGTGGAAGAGGTGGGTGAGGGTTCAATTGTAACATTTAAGGGAAGTTTGGATACATGCACGGAAGGGAGGGATATGGAAAGCTATGGTACAAATGTGGGTCAATGGGACTAGGCAGATTAATAGCTTGGCATAGACTAGATAGACCAAATGGCCTGTTTTGTGTTGTTGTGCTCTGAGTTTATAATAAACAGGGCCAAAAATGTAAATAATTTTAAAGAAAATTAACAGATGTGGAGAAGCATCAATCTCACTCATCTCAGCTACCAATGGAATACGACCCCTCACAGAGATGGTGGTGGAGAGGGCTTGGGATTTCTGAGGTTCAACATCTCAGCCAGCATGCGGTTGCATAGAGCTGCATAGGGGTTCATGAGGGTCACTTGCTTCCTAGCGAACTTATTACCCATTTCGGCCGCCTGTCGGAAGTCCTGCAGAGCCTCTGCATCCCGTTGGTTGAGTCTGTGGAGAAGTCCACGCTGGACCAAAGCCTGGCTGGCTGTCCACCCTTTGCCTCCACTTAGCTCCACTGCCTTGTTCAAGCTACTCAGAGCCCCTGGAGCACAAATTATCCAGTGGTCAGTCAAACGCTTCATAATGAATCAATACACAGAACATCAGCCAATGGATATATTTGGACAGATAATCGCTCTCCAGGCGCTTCTGCAACACATACACACACATTCACATAAAGTGCTGGATGAACTCAGCAGGTCAGTCAGCATCTTATAGAGGGAAATGAACAGTCAATTTTTCGGGCCAAGACCCTACATCAGGACTCAATTCTTTTACCACTTTTCTTGGCAGTTTTAAAGCTCTGTGTTAATTGTAAGAATATCCTACACAGTCAAGAAAGCTCACTTTCTGAGGAGGTTGAAGAGAGCTGGACTTTACACACCTATCCTCATGTCATTCTACAGATGTCTAGTAGAGAGCATCCTAACAAACTGCATCACTGCATGGTATGGAAATTACACTGCAGCGTTTAGGAAGGTTCTACAACGGGTAGTCAAAACTGCCCAATGCATCACTGGCACCAGCCTACCCACCATCACGGACATATCTACAGAAAGGTGCCAGAAAACATAGAAACATGGAAACCTACAGCACATTAAAGGCCCTTCGGCCCACAATGTTGTGCCAACCATGTAACCTACTCTAGAAGCTGCCTGATTTCCCTAGCACACAGCCCTCTATTTTTCTAAGCTCCATGTATCTAGTTAAGAGTCTCTTAAAAGACCCTATTGTATCCGCCTCTACCACTTTCGCTGGCAGTACATTCCATGCACCCACCATTCTGTGTGTGAAAAACTTACCCTTGACATCCCCTCAGTACCTACTTCCAAGCACCTTAAAACTGTGCCCTCTCATGTTAGCCATTTCAGTCCTGGGGAAAAGCCTCTGACTATCCACATGATCAATGCCTCTCATCATCTTATACACCTCTATCAGGTCACCTCTCATCTTCTGTTGCTCTAAAGAGAAAAGGCCATGTTCACTCAACCTATTCTCATAAGGTATGCTCCCCAATCCAGGCAACATCCTTGTAAATCTCCTCTGCACTCTCTCTATAGTATCCACATCCTTCCTGTAGTGAGGTGACCAGAAACACC
The DNA here is from genome assembly GCF_048418815.1 of Hemitrygon akajei. Taxonomy (NCBI): domain Eukaryota; kingdom Metazoa; phylum Chordata; class Chondrichthyes; order Myliobatiformes; family Dasyatidae; genus Hemitrygon; species Hemitrygon akajei. Next base: position 40,208,205 of record NC_133149.1, on the reverse strand, counting down.
ATGAAGTATCCCATCCACCCTATTCATGGTCTGTTTGTCCCACTTCCATCAGAGGAGACTACATAGCATCTATGCCAGGACCACCAAACCTAAAAACAGTTACTTTCCACAAGCAGTAAGACTGACCAACACTACCATTACTTTATTATTTCCCATCAGTCACCTGACGTCACTTTATGGACATACAACCAAAAAGCTATCTTGTGTATTTATGATTATTGTGTTTTTTTGTGCTGCATCGGATTTGGAATAACAATTATTTCCTTCTTCTTACACTTGTGTACTGGGGATGGCATTAAACAATCTAGAATCTTTAATTTTAGAGCTAATGGACAAGGAGTACAAGACAAGTGTCTTGGCTGTACAGCACCCGTTGATTGTTCTGCATGGTGAAACCATCATGCACTCCAGTTTGCACACATGATCCAGTGATATCTGCACAGATTTTAAACAAAGAATCCATATTTGTTGCAATATCCAGTCACTGGGCTGTTGCTATCACTGTAAATCTCAGTAATAATTTGACAAATACTGACATTTGCAAATTTATAGCAAGCTGCCAGATGGAAACACTGCGCGATGCCAGCTATCTAATAACTCATCTATCCATCATTGTACTTAACACCCCATTTCTTCCTTAACCCACTTACCTTCATCCTACTTATCGATTGCCCCAGCTGTTCATCCACTGGCCCGTTTATCCAAGCGTCTGCCTATGAAGTCAAATGTAGGCTATCAAGGCAGCCAACCAATCCTTACATCAGTCATCCACTCTTCACACACACTAGCTGAGATATCTTGTAATACACACACATACACAAACTGGTAGGCCCTCTGCTGATTAAAAGGCAAAAGTAACTCGGGTCATTTCTCGCCTCCAAGCTGTGTATTTATTTCCTATTTTATACAATAATTGCGTTACCTGTCGTATCTCCCTTTAGTCGGAGAGCCTGTGCGCGATTGTTGTAAGCAGATGCTCGCTCGGGAATGATTGCGATGGCCTGATCAAATAAATCCACGGCCGCATCAATATTCCCAGACTCCGCCAGAGATACTCCACGGAGTTCTAAGTCCTTGGCCTGTTCCACCAGCACCGAATCAAACCTGCTATCTAAACACAACAATGGATAGGGTCAATAAAGCAAATATGCAAAATACCTACAACATGATACTAGTTTGAAATCCATGCACGGGATCCAAGTGGAGGTAGGGAAAGAGCAACTAGTGCTCAACAAGTGGTTTGGACAGTATTTTCCTGTGTCAGAGGACTGACAGTGAGGTTCAGGGTGGCCTGACAAGAATGGGGAATGTGACCCCCTAGAAACACATTCATTCCCGGGTGCGGACTCAGCATGCTTTATAATAGACTACTGATTGTACAGCGCTGGGGTTCTATAGAGATAGCCTTGCCAAACACCATTCTCAATAGCCCAGCCGCCTCAGCCAACCCCTTGAGATTATCCCAGATGAATTTGATGCTGCCCACAAGATAAAATGAGAATGTTCCCTCTCTCGTACCTAACCTTCTGAGACTGAGACAGACTCACCGTCATCGGTCAGTTCGACCTCTGTTTCTAGCCGGAGATCATCGCCAAATGGGTTGTTGGTGTTGAAGATGGTCTGCAGCACAGCCTGGTCTTTGAGGCTGCTCATGTCTTGTGGTTAACGTAAAGGAGAGTGTTGGTGCAATGGACTTTGGATTGCAGAGGCTTTCTTCACGTTCAATTCCAGCCAATGGAATTGCGAGCGGAAGTCCAGACTCAGGGCACTGACCGATGGATTGCGATAAATCTCAGCGAATCAACCACAAACAAAGCCGCACGCACGTTCTTGTGAAAAACAAGTCAGCCTGAAAGCATGACACAGGGGAGATTTAAGCAGTGGTCTCATTCATTACCATTGTCCAGTAATCCCATCCAAGTGTGACCCAAGTGTCACGAGGTTGATTCCCGGGATGGCGGGACTGTCATATGTTGAAAGGTTGGAATGACTGGCTTGTATACACCAGAATTTAGAAGGATGAGAGGGGATCTGATTGAAACATATAAGATTGTTAAGGGATTGGACACGCTGGAGGCAGGAAACATGTTCCCGATGTTGGGGGAGTCCAGAACCAGAGACCACAGTTTAAGAATAAGGGGTAGGCCATTTAGAACGGATTTGAGGAAAAACTTTTTCACCCAGAGAGTTGAGGATCTATGGAATGCTCTGCCTCAGAAGGCAGTGGAGGTCAATTCTCTGGATACTTTCAAGAAAGAATTAGATAGAGCTCTTAAAGATAGCGGAGTCAAGGGATATGGGGAGAAGGCAGGAACGGGGTACTGATTATGGATGATCAGCCATGATCACAGTGAATGGCGGTGCTGGCTCGAAGGGCCAAAAGGCCTACTCCTGCACCTACTGTCTATTGACCCCTGAATGAGACAAAGCTGAGATATCCCACACCAGTAGATATCATTCTGGCCTCAGCAACCATGAGCAATGGCAAAATAAGGTCACCATACCTCAGCAAGGCTATGAGGAAAGAAAATCTGTGTTAAAATGACACAAAATCCATAACGAACTAGACATTGACATAAGAACACAAGTAGAAGCAGGGCTTATGGATTTGCTCTGCTTTTTCGTCAATATTACTGCTGGTGATTGATCTCAGAGCCAGTTCTTTTGAATGACCAATGCCAGAGGTTGTACTGGCACAGAGGCCAGAGAATTCCAAAAGTTCATCACCTTGAATGAAACTTCTCATTTCAGTCCTGCAGGACGTGTCCGTTATTCTCAAGCTATGCTCAGGCTCCTCAGTCAGAGAAAATCATGTCTTTGCATTTAGCCCCTCAAGCTCCTTCCACATATTCAGCCCTGGAACCAGGCTAGAGAATTGTTGCTGTACTCACTTTCTGCTACATCCTCTCCGAGGTAAGACAACCACAACTGCCTGTATACCAGTCATTAGCACCGGACTCCGGAGCGAAGGTTCCCGGAGCTCGAATACAAGTCGAACCACTCCCCCCTCCCCACCCCCCGAGCACGCTTTCCATCCGTGCCGGGTTGAGCGTCGAGCTAGCAACTCGGCCTCCTAAAAAAAAAGGGGGGGGGGAGGGTCGAGTCAGGAACGTTCATATCGTGATCCGGTTAATCCGAAAGGAGACCAATCCTGACACCACGCGCCAGACAAGAATAGTTGACTGTCTGGTGCGACACGCTAAAAAAAAGTCATCTCACTAAGGCCCGAAACGATTCATTGCTTGCTTACTCCTGTAGTCAAAGCTTTTCATCGTAAAGCAAATACAATCTTCTGGAAGAAGAACTCCGTCAAGCAAAACATGTAAATGCAAGGGGATGGTTGATGTCTTGAATCAAGACCCTTGACAGGACCATTTTCTTTTTCACTCTAGATTTCAGCATTTGCAATCACATTCCTCCTTTCATCATAGAGATTAATTTACCATTTAGCTTCTGACTAATTTCATTTCATCCCGGTGCACAAACCACCCTAGGTCTCTTTGAACATCATAACTGACCAATCTCTCACTATTCAAAAATTTAAGTTTAATATCATTGATATTATCAAATAGTTTAATAACTGAACTGATGTCTTTTTAAAAGACATGGTATTGTCAAAGCAGGAGGTTTTTGCCACATTGCTGTACACAAAATGAGAAATAACTATCTGTTTGGAATGATCATGTTCTTTCTTTTCTGCACAGCAAGTTTAAAAGACTCTCTCCCAAACCACAGGGGATTTAATATCTTCAAAAAGAAATTGCACAAATACCACATGCAGTAAAATCATAAGTTTGTGCAAAAGAGCAGGGTAGTGGAACACACAAGTTTTTTAAAAAACGGTCACACCATTAGCATCCTACATGTGTTCAATGCAACTCTCACTTTGAAGTTCATCACTATAAACGTGAAAGTATGTTACAATATATTTGTCCATGTAATGCTTTAAATTGGGTGCCAGGGTAGATAGTCACATCAGCAGCAAGTTCATTGATAAACAGACTCCAAACAATAAATAAAGCCACCTCAATATTTAGTCAGCAACTCAACTGTAAGTTATTGTTAGTTAAGGCAGCTTTTTTTTATCACGTTAAAAGGTTCAAAAGCCGAATACTGTGGCTAATTATTGGAAGTGACGGGTAGGTTTGCACCTGAGGAAGGACAAGAGATTGGGGCACCATTGTAGTATAGCGGTTAGTGCAACGCTGTTATAGCTGTTTAGGGCATGAAGCATTGAAGTTTGGAGTTCAATTGTGACACTGTAAGAAGTTTGTATACCTTCCCACGAGTGCATAGCTTTCATCTGGTTGCTCTGGTTTCCTCCCACATTCCAAATATGTATCGGTTAGGTTAATTGGTCATTGTAAATTGTCCACAGTCCACTACTGCAAAATGAAACTAAACGCAAGTTAAGATTTCACAATTACTTTAAGAGCAAGATATAATCCCTTAAATGAAAATTGCATCTATGCCCTTAGATACAAGATCAAACTGAAAACCTAGCTGATTTATGAACTGATGGCCTCTGCTATTTACACACTACTAATCACGTTAATGACATTCACCAAATGGCCAGCAGAAAATGGAGAGGCTAGATCATCATGACTATTTCATCCCACAAGCAGTGTACTGATTCCACAATACAAGTCAATCCATCAGGCTCAAAATATCAGTCCAACAGGCAGGCATGCTCGCAATGCAGACGTTTTCTCTGAAATTAACTAATCTCCCCACATTGGGAAAATGTGATAGGATGACTTCCAAGACTACATTACCTGCAATCGTTCCCGGATATTCCCATGCCACGAGTACCTCCTTCATTTTTGCAAATAGCAGAGGTAAAAGGAAGGGGCTGACTCCTTTGGTTGACTGCAATGTTTTGTTGATGTGTTCAATTTATCCCATTTGCCCTAAATAAGCTTTAAGTAGCCCAATCCTTTTGAAGCTTGGGCACATGGAATACCCAAATTGTCATCAAGATTTATTCAGATCATCTCTTCATTATTTACCATTTTATTTCCTTCTTGTTGATTGTCCTATCAGGAGTCCTGATGAGATTGGTGTCAATGGCCAAAATGTTCTGCATGGGCACAGTGGGTTAGCATGCCCATTTCTGTGCTGTACAACTTTATGAATGTCATTGCATTCTTTGGAGTTGAGAAGAATGAGGGGTGGGATATTGAAACAGAAAGGAGCAACAGTGAGAACTACTCCAAACTCAGTTTTACTCAAAACCTGCATCATAGAACTGTCAAAATATAGATTTGAATTCACCCATCCATATAGGGTTACCATTCACTAACACTTCAATAATTATATTATCCTGATATGACCTGTGTGTGGTCTGATGGTAAGTCATTCCAGTGAGGGGTCCAGCAACATTAGAATGAACTCTGAAATGTGGGGTAGAAAGAGCAAGGAATGGCATTTTTAATAAAAGGCAAGCCCACATGAAATACACAAAATATATTTAAAGTATCTCCAAGGATAAACTGGACATGTTTATTAATTAAACTATCACTTAAATAAAAAAGTGCATAGAAAATGATGCTTAGAAACATTTTTACAACTATATACATATATTACATTCATTCTTTAGCATAGCTTTCAGTTTTACTTAATAATTAAAATTCCTTCATTACCATGATAATGTTTAACACTGATGCACTAATCCAATAGTAAAGATGTTTTACAAGAGCCATGTAAAAAATAACAATGTACAGGAACGAAAAAATGAAAAAATAATTAAAAAAGGATACTATTAGCCTCCTCATGAATAAAAATAAAAATTTCTCAAGTAAGGTTCTTCTGAACCGGAACATTTTACATCTACCACGTCTTTGTGTATTCATCTCAAAGAGATGCAAAAATATATTCACATTAACGGAAAAATGTACATATAAATATAATTCTGTTCCGGTGAGGACATTAGGGAAGAGAAGCACTCTAGTCACAAGGAACAAGGTTGTACAGACACAACGTGTACCCTAATTTAAACAAAAATAATTTATAATTTGTATTTCCCCTCTAGTAGCTACATTGTCAGCTATCCATTTGAGAAACAACAAAAAACAGAAATAGTGTTTAAATATCTTAAAATTTTGGGGAATTATCACCAAAGTATTATTTTCTTTGAAAGCAATCACCCCCCTCCCCCAACTTATTTGAATTAAAATCCAGAACTCTGTACTTTTAAGCTAAGACATAACGGTCTTACATGATCTCTGCAGACTTTCGTAAACATTGTATTTGCTTTGAAACGGATGCTGAATAGATGAGAACCAGCCCTTCAAATTAACCTACTTATTCAGATTGGATTATGTATTTCATTAAGCTTTATGATGTGATGGTGTTTTATTCATTTAGACGTTCAGTCATTAGAAAAAGATACATTCATCTTAAAACTGCTGTGTCCTGTGTTGGATTGAAAAAGGAAGTTAAACCGTATTACAATTTACAAAGCAACACCTTCCTTGTCTGACACTCAAGGGTTTGAGCCTAAATTGTTCCATGGTGACTACAGAGACAAAATTTTTAGTACTTTCAACCCTGCTGCAGTACTGCAAGGTAAAATCCTCCAGTAAGGAAATGAAACAAAAAGAGAAGACAAAAAAAAAGTGCCATATGTTGTGGACTGCGAATGACAGTTATAGAATTGTTCCCGGGTTTCAATGCTCTGGAACCCAAGTAGAAACCATTTAAAATGAGACAACACCCCAATCTTGAAGCAAAAATTTCCAAAATAAAAGCTTTCTACAGATACTAACTGTACAGAGAATGATCCTTACAAAATGGTTCAAGAGGACAACAGCAGTGTAAATAGTTATTTTTCAAAACTTTGGTGTTTAAACTGAAGATCAAGCCACATAACTGCTGTAATGAATGCACTCGGTATCCCTGTAACCAGTTCTGCCACATACACAAGGGTATTGGTACATTAAGGAATCTCTTTCTCTACAAGTATATTTTGTACTGCATGCTAATCCTGCTACTGGCATTCGTGAATACACAGTTAACACCCTTCCTTATAATCATCACCCTCAGAAAAGAGGCAGCTTGAAATACAGACTAAAATGGCTCTTCATTCACATTTGATAAACTGCCTTCAAGTTGTTATATCAAGTGTCTCTGTTCAGAAATTGGAGTGAAGAGTATATGGGGTGTGCCATTTGTCAACAGTACCCCAAAACTATAGATAGATGTAAGATTACATCATCCAAAAAATGATCCCAAATTAAATAAACTATCCTAAAAAAAATATGCACTATGCAGAATTTTTCAATTGTTAATTGGCAGGTCATTAAATTTTAGGTATGCTGTCAATAAATCCCTTAAAAAAATAACCTAACACTGAAATTTATACACTGTGTGGTGCACGTTATAATGGTTTAAAAGTTTAACTGCCTGTGGAAACCAACACAATGGGATGCATGGTAGTTGTATTCCCATCTTTGACCAGTCACACGGATAAACAAAAGCAGTGGCATTTGTAAACAAAAGCAAACTAGCAACTAGTCATCTCTTCTGTCTTGCCATGCATGTTCACCACTGATCAACCCCAGCCAATAAAACTTAAAGAAAACAGGCATAATGCCAGTAAATGCAAAGGACTTCTCTACAAAGAAATTCCACTCATCAGATTGCTCTCCCCTCCCCATCCCATTCTGAAAAGTAATTTTAGATTTCACGTCACTGGTCTAGCTGCAGCCTATTTCCATATTCAAATTCAATATTTTGAAGAGGAAAGAGCAAAACCCCTCAATTTTTGTAGCGCTCACTCCGTATCACACACCATAGCTGTGCAACCGTTCCATGTCTTGACACTGAATTAAAACGGTGGTGAACTAGTTGCAAAGATGGGGGCAAGACAAGAAGTAACTAGAACTCCAATGATTCATTTATTCCTATGAATCAAAACTTTGGTACACATACTCAGGCATCACCACCTGACTTTGCTGTGCTATTTCAGTTATTTATTTCTTAAATACTAATTTCTACCTCTTTCCCAGTCTCATTGATTTTTTTAAAAATACAATTATATTCAAGTTTCCTATATATCCCAATGAGTTTCAATAAATAATATATTTTTTAAAATTCTGGTTGGGTTAGAGATAGTGTAAGTTGGAAAGAATAACGACATTAATTTTTGTTCAGTGTTTTAACTCATTACCCATAGTCTCTATAAAAATCCCACTCTGAACCAACAGGACAAAGAGTACTATTGAAAATCTCCGTATTCCTCAGTTAAAGTAAATTGCAAAAGTGTATTTTTTTAAAAAAGGAGAATGAACTTTAGTCAACTTAAAGATTCACCACTACCCTGCTTCTGAATGGAACACAGTACAGCATTTCACAAAGTGGCCCTCAAAGAGGATTTAGGTTTGAAAAGGGAAGACCACAGAACCGAGAGCCTGGAATCCACCACACGAAAACTAAACATTGCATTTTACAAGAACGTCAACTGCTCCCTCTTAGGGAATCTATTAAGCCTCTTATACCTTGAGCATGAGAGGCCTGTTCCAGGGTCTTGGGCCAGTTTTATTATCATTTTCTGAGAACAGAACGATTCTGCTCATGGCTAGTGCACTTATTCTATTTAATGTAGCATTCTCACTCATTCAGGGTAGAATCAGGGAAGGTGAACCAAGACTGTAGAAAGCTCATACAAGAAACATCATAGCCACCAAACTACTGTTTTGAAAGGGAAACTACATATTTTTGGATAGAAGAATGTTGGAAGTCAAGCCTCAAGAATGTTAAGACTCTGACTCATCTTCACCACCACTTTACATACCTTGTTAAAATCAATGGATTTAAAAAGGACTTAGCAATATCTCTGGACATTGCACTCATGAATATAATTGAGACTACAATTTGATGCTTCATTCAATTATCTAAACTGAAACAAGTCAGCAAGAAATAAAAAGAGCAACATATCAATAACAATCTTTGCCCCTTTTTTGAAGTGCCCAACAAGTCAGAAAATGGGACAAGTGAGGAACTACATACACCAAATTATCTGCTTGTCAAGGTTTCTTTCCTATCATAGAGTTTGCCTGTAATTGCTTGGCAACAATGAAACTTAATTAAAAATAGTGACAAACAAAATCTTTTCAGCTAGATATCATTATCCATCCAGCCAGCAGTCAATAGTACAGCACATATTCATCTTCGTGACTATCAGTGCATACAGAACTATTCCCCTCCCACCCCACTCAACCAGTAGAACCCCCATTACCTGAACATTAACACCATGCTAAGAAGGTGCATCTTTCCTGTGCTCTAAGTATGCTGCCCTGGTGATTCGATCATGTACTTAATGAAGTGCATTGTCATTCATAGGTCAACCCTACCCTTTCCTATGGTAGAGGCTAGTACCCCTGTCTGTGGGTAAAAGCTGATATTGTAGCAGCGAGGAACATGGTCCCAAAAGGCAGTTAGATGTCATTAAATAGTAGCAGCAACTGAGCAACGACAAAAAGAAAAATACCCAATATCTGTCCAGAGGTGTAACTGAACAGGAATACCAGACAATGTAGACCTTACTAAAGGAAAAAAAAATTCTGATAATCTTCCTTCCATCAGCTTGGTTGGCTGTAGATTATTGCTTAAAGGAACACAGCCTTTGTCTTTTGGGAGGGAAAACAGAATGGAAGGGTGGGAGACGTGACGATGGGATTTTTCAAGTTTGAACAAAGACTGTGCCCCTTTAAATAAGGTACAACATCCTGATAAGCCAATCCCCTCTTGAAACCAATGGGAAACTTAGATAGCAGAGGAAGCATCTGTGATCAGGATAATAGAATACATTAGATAGTTATAATCTGGATTTTGGAAAACATGGAAAACAGCTGTAATCTAAAAACATGAAACACTATTGTAGTCAGTACAAACACATTCGTTTTAGCGTTTATCTAAATAGCACACAGTGCAAAAATACAGGGGATCAAGGTCTTTAAAATCACTGCCAGAAACCCACCTGAGATGCATTCATTTGGTCAAAAGAAATTGCCCATTTTCCAGGAGTCAGCTATGGTGGAAGTTGTCATTTTTTTTGGTCACAACTCACACAAAAACATTGCCTTCTGAGGAAGTATGACTGCGTCCTTCAACCTCCCCAAGTTGATAATTCAGTATGATCTAATGACTGGATTTTTTTCCCTCTGTGGTGTTTAAGCATAGCTGGGAAAGCAGAAAAGTTAAATTTTAAATTACCAACAAATGGGTGCTTTATGTTCTCACAGGCATTCCTCTATAGCTTACTGGAACCTTTAATCAAAATAAATGGTTAAAACTGCAAAATAAGAAACACCAGATAAGCACAAACCACCCATTTGTCAGTATAATGTACAATAACAAAGTGCCTCAGTATCCTTATTTTCAACTTCCTAAATCAGTGTTTCTTCACTTCAGGGAGATTACACTGTTAAAGTATTTAAAAATTTGGGTTTAAACTTTTATCCCTCTGTCAATGTTCAATGACATGCCAACCAATTTGCCAATATAAATGTGTTTTCTAGAATTATGAACATGACTTTGTTGCTGAACACCAGAATTTTATTTTAAATGCTGTTCGCTTATGATAAGTTTGGATTTTAAAAGCATGATTTTAAGGGCAGACTGAGCTTTTTAAATCTACCTCCTGTAGTTTTCCCACCTTCACAAATAAGATTGAATGTTATTCCCATTGACCAGAAAATAACAATACACAAACCTCAAACCATAAATTTATATGGTTATATATAGGTGAAAGGCAAGATGACAATTTAACTATCCCATTGCTAATAGATGGGTACCATTTAAAGCTTAAGAGTCTGATAATGAAATAGTGCCTTTTGCTTTAAACTGGCACTTTAAACTCATGCACTTTAAACTGGCAGTGTAATTATCAACACTAACTAGGTGTACAAAACACATGGGGTTTTTAAGATTACAAGTTGAGTGCACACAAGCAATGCTTTACTACCTATAAAGAGGCCTGTGTTACAATTCAGTGCAGTATTCCCCTCCATCAATGCTGCCTGACCTGCCGAGTTCCTCCAGTATTTTGTGCGTGTTGCTCTGGATTTCCAGCATCTGCAGATTTTCTCTTGTTTGTGATCAACGTTTTTGTTTTCTATGGTCAACTTCCTTCCATTAGATTCTTTAAATCACCCAAGAGCAAGTGCAGTAGTTATTATACTGAAGGAGAAAAAAAAATGAATGAACCTAATAGGCAGAATTTCAATCTTTAGTGTTACTTTTATTTTCTGCCAATCCAAGTGACTCAGAGTCCAAAAAATGCCTCACAACTTAAAATCTGAGATAACTGCCTCCTGGAAAGGGGAGTGAATTTGCCAGATTGAAGTGATTACATGGGACTAGAGACCTTTGCCAAGGCTGCACAGATCCTCCTATGATTCCACTCGTCTTTATAGTAGTTCTTCTGTTGAGCAGTGGCTATCATTAGATGACGGATTTATGAAATCATTTTACTTCCCCAAATTTAAAACTGCAATGAAAAATCTACTCCCAGGTTAGGATCTGCATGTCACAGATTAAACCTGTATTCTCCTTGCATTTCCTCTACCTTTTCTAGTGCATTACTGTTAAAGAGGTTACTTTTTAGTCAAATTTGATGTTAACTTTTGACTTTCAGAGATGAGAGTCAACTCAAGTTGCCTGCTAATTTTGTATTATTTTGTTGTGTTGGTGCAATAATTGACTGGAATTTTTATTTTATTCAGGATTGCTGCCTCAAACAAGGAACTGTACGTTTTTTGGAATGGAATAGGCTGTAACTGTTTAACATCCTGCTGTGTAGTTTTGGAAAAGTTCAGCAGCCAACACAGTTTAGCAGTGTTTTTTTTTAAAAATAGGCCTGTATGTTGGAAAACATCTGAATAGTATTTTGCCACTAGTGTTTAAAACTGTGCTCTATCAAGAATGTATGCTGTTGCACACTGGAGTACAAGTATCCCACTATTTCCTTCCCTGAATTTTTATTTTCCCCAAGGTAATCCTATTAAATCACGGCAGTCACCTCAAAAGGGTTTTTTGCCCCCCACAAGTCTTTATCAGTTCAAGAACTTCCTGCATTTCTTTGCTCCACAGTTACACGGAAGTTTGTTGCTGGCGTCTTCAATTGGGAACTTGTAATCATATGTCAGCTCTTCACCTCGGTAGATCTTTCGCACAGCAAAAATAACAATGTGCTTTTGCCCATCCACATTTATTACGCGGGAATAGCAGTTGGGTTCACAGGAGTGGTTGATGAAACGAGCTGCATTTCCATGCATTGTTGCATCCACCACCTCATAATCATCAATACGGAACATGTAGCAACCGATACCCTATGAATAAAAGACAATAGCAGGAAATGTTAATGTTTGTTATTATGAGTAAATGGCTTTCCCCCAACCTTATCCAAAATGTGCCAGCACTTATAGAATGATATCTTAATTTGGCAGCATGGTACATGACCAAGTGTCAAGACCAAGTTTGATTTTGCTCTTGCGCAATATCCAAAGCTAAATTGGTCTGATGCAAATGTGTCAAACTCGTCCCAGTCATGGGCAAAATATAACATTGTTTATTGTAACAGCACAAAAGATCAAAATCAAAGATCAGAGGCTCAATGTATCTTCAGTAAAACACCAGGCATTGCTTTAATCTTAATAGACACTGGGGATTTAACATGTTAGAAAACAGATTCAGAATCATCTGATAAAATACAATACAAAAAATGCAAAAATAATAGCAGAACTAGGCTATACTCATAGAAAAGACTGAGCATGCTGAGATTCTGAGGAAAAAACGTCCTTTCAGTCAATTATCTGAACAGGTGCATGCCTGAATGGCAAATGCATTTCCTTGACTAAACTCAACAGCAAATTCCTGATGATGAGGGGAGTCGAGGGACTGAGAGAACGTACTTCTGCAGATCGTGGTGCTGGTTTATCTTTGTTTCAAAGTAATCTAAGCTGCTAGATTTTCCACAGTCTAGTTTTCTGTGTCTAGTTTAAACACAGCCTACCAAACCTACGAAGCACATGAAATCAGAGCCTGTCAACCTCTAAAAATTTTGTAACATTAATTCTATCACTCCACTCTAACCACAGCCTTGGGTTGGATGATGGATTAGAATTTCTTGTTGAATGTTAAATTTATCTGGGTTGTACTTGCAGCCAGCCTATCCCTTTTTAGAGATTAACTTTCACTTGGCTACATCCAATGAGATAGAAGTGTTTCCACAAATTGCAGAATGAACTCATTACAAATTATACTGTTTTCACAACTCCAGCATTGATCATTCAATTAGTGTGCCAGCATTATCATTCTACAGTAAGAACCACAGAACAATTGACGTGGTTAAAGACATACACTTCCACTGCCAGTCAGAACACTGCCCACCTCATCCCCAGTGACATCACAAAGTGGAGAGTTTTGTTTTTATTCCCATAATGCAACCAAAATTACAGAAGCAAGTGAAAGTGAATCAAGCACCTTTAAAGCTATTTTTTATTCAATAATTGCAGGAACTAAAATGCAAGCTGATTTTATGTGATGTGCCATCTGGAGTGTGATGGTGATGCTTAGTTACCAAGAATGATGCTGAATAACAGCCATTCAAGAACTGACTAATTCTTGAGGTTTTCAACAGGCAGCAGGTGATGAGCTCAAGGGGGACTGATTATTGGCAGTTGCGTCTAAATTCTCCAGCTACTGGGGTCCTAGTCTTGCAGGGTAGGGACAAAAGAATGAGATAACTCACCCAGGAGTGGACTATCTGTATCATTATAAATAATTTCAAAACATGTTTGAAGCATGATGCAGTAACTGATGGATAAGTCCTAGCCATGAGAATATTGGTGTTAATGGAAGTTCACAATATGAAGTTTGTATCAACAGAGTAGTTACCATAAGAAATTATTATCGGCAATTAAGATGACACAAAGGTAAGACTTCAAGTATATTAGATGGACTATCAGACTATTGATTAAGATATGAATTCTTCAGACTGAAATTCAATCCACGACCAACTGAATCCTAGCATTCTTTTAGTTACTGCAACTGAACACAAATAGTCCCAAGTTTAAATAACCTTGCAGAGTATTTTAAAGCAGAATGAATCTCATTGCTTTCTTCATGAAATTATTTAGGCAATGTTTGAATTTGGATAAGTAAAAGCAGTAAGTGGAAAGTCATGGCTGTGGCCAATACTCAGAAGGAACAACAGACGCATTTGAAAAAGCCTCTCCAGAGCAGAATGCTTCACCAGTCCCATAAGCAGATTGAAGATTCCATATTCTACCCATCTAAGAGCATGAGTAATGAATGTACAATAGACAAAATACATGCACAAAAAGTACATTTTTAAAATGAATTGTGAAGTGATATGAATTAATAATCCAAGTGGGTCAGCTAATTTACATCACAAGAAAACTGGTAAGTTGATGATGCCATACATATAGTGCTGTTTCAGAAAGGATTCATTAAATAGTGGAGAAACAACAATGATTCCCACGATGGCTATCCCCAGAGCAGTGGCTATATTCTACTGTAAACCTGCACTAGAAACTCACCTTGCTGTCATAATATTTCTCTCGTTTGTCTGTGAGGACAGATCGAATGACAGTACCCGAATATTCGATGACCATCTCACCTGCATCAATGTTTCGCTTACAGAAAAGGCCCCGTCCATGGATTGGTGACCTATAGCATTTACAAAGGTGGAAAGAATAGAAAGGGAAAAGACAAAAATCAGTTATTGTGGGAAAAAAAGTCAGGAGATCACAAGTTTTATTCTCAAAATCAAGCATGAAGGACACATATTTTGTGCTTGGAATGAAAAACTAAAGATTTTTGAAAGACACTAAAGATTCATTAACACTTTACTAACTGCAAAATGACTACCATCAATTTGTTAAAGAAATGAGCAAACACGAGGAAACCTGCAGATGCTGGAAATTCAAACAACAACACACACAAAATGCTGGTGGAACACAGCAGGCCTGACAAAGGGTCTCGGCCCGAAACGTCGACAGTGCTTCTCCCTATAGATGCTGCCTGGTCTGCTGTGTTCCACCAGCATTTTGTGTGTGTTGTTAAAGAAATGATTGGGCAGTACAATCGGAAGATAACCATTTATTTCTGAGCATGTCTTGAAGGTACTGTCTCAAACTAGAGCATCTATCCATAGATAAGTGTACATTCAGATATCAAATCCATGTCTCAATCTAAATTTGAAATTTTAATAAGCTATTTAGTTTTTGATTCTGCCTGTATGACCTTAATTCAGTTTTGACCTGAGATCACATACACTTTCAGCTAGCATGAACTATCTGCTGAGGGACATTGTTACTTTTTCTCTCCTTGGTTCAGTTCCATTGAAATTCTTTGTTTCTTGTGAAGCTTAAAAGATATTTACATTTGAGGTAGCTCATACAGTACAGACTGCTTCACCTGGCAGGGAAAGCTTATTCTCAAAACCAGAGCATCAAATAGTTATTCTGTACTTTGTTTGGTGTTCTACTCAAATTAATCTCATGTAATTGATATTTAAGTTTCCTCTCATTTTGTCTTTTAATAGTGTGAACCTTGTTCTGGCTTCGTTCCTCAAGATAACTTCATTTTCTTTCTTCTGAAGCTCTCATTTACTTTTTTCATATCACTGACATTATTCCTTCCAAATTGGATGATCTCACATTTACCAACGTTGTTTTCCATCTGTCAGACTTTGGCTCACTCACTTAACCTATCTATATCCCTCTGCAGACTCTCCACATCCTCTGTACAATTTGCTTTTCCACTCAGTTTTGTGAACTGCCTTCAGTGCTGTATTCAAGTCATCACCATAAGAGGGCACAATACTCACACTGTAGTCTGACTAATGTACAAACATTTGTATAACATTTCGAGAAAGATCTCATCTTACTTGTTATTACTTGAATAAGGTGAACAACTTTGTTTTGATGATTGCTGTTCTTATGGCTGCACACAGTAAACATCCACAGAACCAATATCCCCATAATAACATAAGAAATAAAAGCAGAAGTTGGCCATCCTGGCCATCCAGCCTGTCCCGCCATTCAATAAATTCATGGCTGATCTGTCCGTAAACTCAGCTCCATCTACCTGCCTTTTCCCCATAAACCTTACTTCCCCTATGTAAAAATCTATCTAACTGTATCTTAAATATATTTAGTGAAGAAGCCTCAACTGCTTCCCTGGGCAGAGAATTCCACAGATTCACCACTCTCTGGGAAAAACAGTTTCTCTTCATCTCCGTCCTAAATCTTCTCCCCTGAATCTTGAGGCAATGTCCCCTAGTTCTAGCCTCACCTACCAATGGAAACAACTTTCCTACTTCTATCTTATCTATCCCTTTCAAAGTTTTGTATGTTTCTATAAGATCCCCTCTCATTCTTCTGAACTCCAGTGAGTACAGTCCCAGGCGACTCAATCTCTCCTCATAGGTTAACCCCTTCATCTCTGGAATCAACCTGGTGAACCTCCTCTCCACTGCCTGCAAAGCCAGTTTATCTTTCCTCAAGTATAGAGACCAGAACTGCACACAGTACTCCAGGTGCGGCTTCACCAGTACCCTGTATAGTTGCAGCATGACCTCCCTGCTCTTGGATTCAATCTCTCTAGCAATGAAGGCCAACATTCCATTTGCCTTCTTAATAACCTGTTGTACCTGCACAACAGTATGCTGCAACCTTTCACCATTTAAATAATAATCTGCTCTTCTATTATTCCTTCCAAAGTGGATGATCTCACATTTACCAATGTTGTTTTCCATCTGCCAGACCTTGGCCCACTCACTTAACCTATCTATATCCCTCTGCAGACTCTCCACATCCTCTGTACAATTTGCTTTTCCACTCAGTTTTGTGTCATCAGCAAATTTTGCTACGCTACACTCAGTCCCCTCTTCCAAATCATCAATGTAAATGGTAAACAGCTGCGGGCCCAGCACCAACCCCTGCGGCACTCCACTCTCCACTGACTGCCAACTGGAGAAACACCCGTTTATACCAACTCTCTGCCTTCTATTGGTTAACCAATCCACTACCTCCAACTCCATGCATCCGTATCTTATTTATAAGTTTCTTGTGCGGCATCTTATCGAATGCCTTCTGGAAATCCAAGTATAAAACATCCACCTGTTCCCCTCTATCCACTGCACTCATTATGTCCTCAAAGAACTCCAGTAAGTTTGTCATTTTCTGAATCCATGCTGCGTCTGTCTAATGGAACCACTCCTTTCTAAATGTTTCGCTATTTCTTCCTTAATGACAGCTTCAAGCATTTTCCTGACTACAGATGTTAAGCTAACTGGCCTATAGTTGCCTGTCCTTGGGCTACATCCTTTTTAAAAAAGTGGCGTGCCATTTGCTGTCTTTTAATCCGCCAGGACCTGCCCAGAGTCTAGAGAATTTTGGTAAATGATTACCAACATGTCTAGTATAACTTCCGCCAATTCTTTCAGTACCCTGGAATGCATCCCATCAGGACCAGGGGACTTATCTACCTTCAGGCCCTTGAATTTGCTCATGACTATCTCTTTAGAGACAGTGATTTTATTGAGGTCCTCACCATTTCGTCCATAAAATCATTCTTTCGCATATTAGACGTGTCCTTCACCGTGAAGACCAACACAAAATAGTCGTTCAATGCTTCAGCCATTTCCTTATCACCCAATATCAATTTCCCCTTCTTTCAATTAAAAATAAATTTAACACTAATTATGATTTTCGCACATTTCCCATCTTCTCATTCTACATCAACATTAAATTTCGCCTGGTAGAAATCTTATTTCCTGAGCTGATTCTACAGAATTATTGATTCACCTGGTTTGAGAACATGTGCAAAGTTGTTTCAAAGCTTTCAATTCATCAGTTTTCCATGAAGCATGTCACTAACAATACAAGAAAAGTTTTGCTTTTGTATAGCTGGCAATGCTTTATCTATTCTTACATAACCAAAGTTCTGACCATATGTAAATGCCTTTGGTGTGAAGCTTCCATTTCTTTTGGAAGTCTGAGCCGACCAAGGCACAAGTCTTACAAGAATGAACTGTCAAAATAAGACAACCAGATCAAATGGATAAAAACAAAGTCCAGCGCTCTTTGTCCTTTACAAGGTACTGACATACTGATGCTCCCAATTTTTGATTTAATTTGTTCTTAATGGCAATAAAGGAAAAAAAAACAAGAGGTTAATCAGCGGCTTCAGCAGCTTTCTGATGAGAGGTTGTTGCTCTGGAATGTTAACTCACTCTTTCCATCAAATCTGCCTGTCTTGTACAGATTTTCTGCTGTTTATATTTCAGATTCCCTGCATCTGCAATTTTTTTTAAAAATCCTGCTCTTGAGCACTCATCTCTTGATTCACAAGTTACATCAGCAACTTGTTCAAATGAATTCTGTTCAGTACTTTCTCAAAACATGTGCAAGGAGGAATGATGTAGGATATTACATAGAATATTACAACACAGGAACAGCTTCTTTAACCTACAATGTTGTGCCAAACTATAATTAAACTAGCAAGTAAATGCCTTCTGGATAAGCCCCCAATGAAAGAGCTTGTCACACACCTTACTAAAATCAATATAGACAACATCCAGAGCTCTACTTTCACCACCTCCTCGAAAAACTCAATCAATTTAGTAAGACACAACCAGCCCTACACAAAGCCATGCTGACTCTCCCTAATTTGGTCATGGTTTTCCAAACGCTCATAAATCCTATCCATAAGAATATTCTGAATAGCTTCCCTACCACTAATTTGAGATTCACCAGTCTGTAATGTCCAAGATTATTCTTACTTCCCTTCGTGAATTATGGAACAACATTAACCCACTATACTTTTCCAAGAATGGCTATTGTGGTATTAAGGTATACTATTATGCTATTTTTAGCTTCTTAAAACTGTTCCACTACAGTTAAATATTGAGAGAATATTCTGTTGTTTCCTTTTTTAAAAGTATAGTTTTGTTTTCTGTTCTCTGCTAGCGCCACTATCTTCCTAATATAATGCTGTATATCCCTGTATTTATAATAAAAACTAACATTTCTCATTATAGTATTGTCTTTGAATTATATTCATTAAGTACTGCTTGCATTTATCACTTAGACCTTAACTTCCAGGTATTTCCTTGTATTTCAGTACTGGTTCATCTGATTCATTGTATTAATGTTATCAAAATATGCCAATCCAATACAGATAGGGGCAGCTTTTTTTTAAATCGCCACACAGTGATTGATCAGAGAAGCCTTATTTTAGCTTTAAAATATTATGGAAGTTAGAACTCTCTGAAATACACATTTTCAGCAGTTCAGGAGAGAAAATGAAGGATCTTGTGGCCTTTCACTTAGGTTCTTTTCTATATTCCTGTATCTTCTCTTTTTGACAGGGACTTCTAACAACCTTGTCCTTTTTCCCCTCTTCCAGTGGGAGTTTAAACACAAAAGATGGTATATAAATCTATGCTAACTGTTAAGGAAGTCCAAATGAATCACTAAATTCAGCAGCTTCCAGTCATATCCTGTAAGTGTTGACAGATCAAAACACGAGGGAGCATAGTTTTAAAGTGCTTGGAAGTAGATACAAAGGGAATGTCAAGGGTGAAATTTTCACAGAGTGGTGGGTGCGTGGAATGTACTGCCAGCGACAGTGGTGGAGGCAGATACAATAGGGTCATTTAAGAGACTCCTAGATAGGTACATGGAGCTTAGAAAAATAGAGGGCCATGCAGTAGGGTAATTCTAGGCACTTTCTAGAGTAGATTACATGGTCGGCACAACACTGTGGGCTGAAGGGCCTGTAATGTGCTGTAAATTTCCATGTTCTATGTAACTTACCGATAGACACCAACAGCCTCCTTTGATGTCTTTTTCAAATGCCGGAATCGCATGGCCATAGGAAGGTCCATGCTGGTTGCCCGTCTATACGTTCAAAGAAAGAGATGTTAGCCACAATCAAGAGTTGATTCATATGATGTACAACACTTAGAAATACTGTATTTATTTATTGGGGAAAAACTAAAGTTGCGATCACCTTATTTTACCATCCTTTTGATTGATACAACTTTCCCAGTAATTTAGTTTCTGAAACCACTTTGAATATACTTTTTTTTCCAACTCCATACTCAACTTCCACCAGGAGTTAAGGGCGCGCACACACACACTCAACTTCTGATACAAGTTACGGGGAATATTTTTGTGACTAGCATATTTTAGGTACATGTTGATGATAGACTTTATTCATATCTGCCTTCAGATTAACAGAAGAATTAATTCCAACACATCCAGCATTGGTTTTTGAACTTCAATCAAAAATACACCCACTCATATGAAATGTTATTGTTCTTCATGTGAAGAAGTTTAGCTGCTTAAACTAATTAAAAGCAACCTTGCATGTAACTGTCACACTGTTCACAGGAGTACCTATATATTGAATGAAGTCTCTGAGGTAGTGCAAATGAGTTGCAAGCTATATCAGCTTACCATCCAATTAGTTTGCTTTGGTTATTTGGTAAGTCCATGTGAATAAATTGTTTATTGTTTGTTAACAAATGTTCTATTTAAAAATCCTTTAAAAAACCCCATAATATTTGACACCAAAATGTATATTTATCAGTTAGATGTTGATGGACTGACAATTGTCTGCATTCACATTGTATCTTTATATCAACACTTTATTCGTTCAAAGGTGCCATTCAACTTACCAATTATTTCTACTATTTTGCATTTGAGATTTTTAACTTTCCCCATCTGTGAAGAATACACAGTGTCCACCAAAATGTCATATACAAATGCATTATGTGCATGTTTGACTTAACCCACCGTGCTGATTTTAGCTGCACCTCCTCTTCCTCTTCCTCATTGGGACAATAATCTGGTGGCTGCCGATGTTTTGAAGCCAAGAAATTGAACATGTCAAATGCTGACTTCCTGTGCAAATAAATCAAAACAATGTGTGAATCCCTTTGAGACAATTTCAAAACACCACTTTTCTCTTCCATACAGGTGATACCTCTGACGCTTTAAGTGATGAAAAGGTACATAGGGAGTCAAAATGCAAAGCATATTTAGTGTAAACCTCCATGATGGAGTTCAAGTTCAGATTTTGATGGGCACCTAGAGAATCAAAGTGATTGCTGCCTAAATTGGGCATGTCATTGTGGAAGCACTCCAGCAATTAAATTAATACTGTCTCACTGGAGCTATGCAAGTATCAAATGGGGAGTAATTTATGGGATACTGCTGCATGCTGTTGTTTCTACATCAGGTTTGAAGAATACTTTTGACCCATTATCAAGACTTTCTGGGATACTTTAAGACTTCCCCAAAACCTTACACATTTATTCTGAAAATCCTCAAAGAATTTTAAAAGACCAATAGTTTGTTTTTTACTTGACCTTTCAGGAGTTGTCAGAAAAAGGAAATACTTGGCTACCACTATGCTGGGGCACTGAAGAGGGAAAAGAGGGTGTACAAAAGGAAACAGAAGATGAAAATAGATTTGCTCCTCATAGTGTGCATTGGATATACCCCACCAATCCACCCAACGCTTCTGGAGCTCTTCCACCAGGACCTGCTTCTGAGAATTTATGCATTTCCTCACCCATACAAACGAGCCTGAATCATGGATGACATTCAGCCAGCATATTTCATACTTTCAGTGGAAGTAGAGAGCCTACATATAAAACTTTATGAACATTGCATCTAATCCATCGTTTACAGAAGTCCATAAACTGCATGCTAATTCAAACATTTGGTGTTGAAGCATGTTTTTCACCTTTTCACAAATCCCCCATCCTTATCTACCAACCCATGAGCCCCTGCATCTAACAACTCATTCTCTGCAACCTTTGCCATCTCCAAAGGGAACATACCACCAAACACATCTTTAGATCCCCCTCACTCTTCCTCAATGATTCCCTCTCCACTAATCTCTCTTCCGGGACTTAGCCCTGAAAGTGGCCAAAGTGCTACACATGCCCATTCATCTCCTCTATCACCTTCATCTGGGGCCCTAAATAGTCCTTCCAGATGAGGCAACACTTTCACAGTTAATCCTCTGGGGTCACCTATTGTATCCAGTACTCCCAATGTGGCGGCCTCCTCTACATTGGTGAGACCCTTCGGAAATTGGGGGGCCACTTCATTGAGCAACTCTGCTCCAACCGTCAAAAGCAGAACTTCCCAGTGACTAACCAAACATTTTAATTCCAACCTCCATTCCCGTTCTGACATTTCGGTCCATGACCTTCTCTTGTCCCATGAGAAGGCCACCCTCAAGGTGGACAAGCACACCTCATATTCCATCTGGATCGCCTCCAACTTGATGGCATGACCATCAATTTCTACTACTGGTAAAAAAAAATGCTCCCACCCCTCTATTCCCCACTCTGGCATCTTATCTCTTCTCCTCACTGCCCATCACCACCCTGATGCCCCTCCTCCTTCCCTTTCTCCCATGGCCCATTCTCCTCTCCTATCAAGATTCCTTCCTCTCCAGCCCTTGGCATTTCCCACTCACCTGTCTTCACTTATCACCTTCTAGCTATCCTCCTTCCCCTTCCACCCTTTTTATTCTGGCATCTTCCCCCTTCCTCTTCAGTCCAGAAGGTTCCTGGCCCAAAATGTCAACCGTTTGTTCATTTCCATGGATGCTGCCTGACTTGCTGAGTGCTTACTTTTATTGTTTGCATGATTTGGTTTTTTCCCTGCACATTTGGTGTTTGACGGTCTTCTTTATTTAATGGGTTCTATTGGGTCTCTTTGTTTTGGGGCTGCCTGCAAGAAGACAAATCTCAAGGTTGTATATAGTATACATACTTTGATAATAAATGTACTTGAACTTTCCTCCAGCATTTTGTGTATGTTGCTTTGGATTGCCAGCATCTACAAAATTTGTGTTGACAAATTTTCACCTTTCAGTAAGAAATAGGCATTCCCAAATATAGTTTACAGATCACTTAATGATACTACTGAGCTATATCATCACCTTTCATGGTGTCTTATATTATGAAGCACAAATTCATAGTATTGAAATTAACAGCTCAGCTCCTCAAAAGTCATTATTCTACCCACCATTGAAAGGTGTACATTCTCAGAAGCAGATCCCAGCAAAAGCCTCCAGAGAATTGAAGCTGAAAGGGAGTATGTATGCATGCAATGGGGGAGGGTATCCATTACTACATTCTATCTTGTAAAGCAGGGGTGTCAAACTCATTTTAGGTCACGGGCCGGATTGAGCAAAATGCAGCTTCATGCGGGCTGGATCAGTTGGACGCGTGCGAACGCAGCTTTCGTTGCCTCCGTTTTTTCAGCCTGCTCTCATGTGTCTCAGTCTCTGCTATAACTACAAAGTGTTACACTTTACAAATTCCGTTTCTTTTGAAGAAGACTGCCGAATAAACACTAAAAACCCTGAAAACCTGGTACCTGAATAAACTCAGCATTAGCCATATCATACGCCATAGGCGCTTCGATTACTGGGGCCAGCTTTAATAGTAATTAGATATTATCTCGCGGGCCAAAGATAATTCCACCGCGGGCCGGATTTGGCCCACGGGCCTTGAGTTTGACATATATGTTGTAAAGTATACAAACACAGGACTGACATAATCTGCTTCTCAATGTACCCCAACTTTTCAACCTTGGTGATTAAACTTTATCTGTTTCTTCATTTTAGAACAAAATCTAAGCTCAGGCTACTGATGCCATGAATTTCCTTTTTCTTCCAAGAAAAAGAGGACAAACAGATTGTAAAGCAAAACAACAGCTGAAAATCCTTCCAGTACATCCTAGTAAAAAATTCTTGTCACCAACATACTACATCTAATGCCTTGATACTCCAATGCAATGTGCAGTAACGTTACTATCTGTAATAAGCCCATGGCAATAGTGAGCAGCAGGATTACACACTCAGTGGCCACTATATTAGGTACAGGCGGTACCTAATAAAGTGGCCACTGAGTGTATGTTCATGGTCTTCTGCTGCTGTAGTCCATCCACTTCAAAGTTCGATGTGTTGTGCTTTCAAAGATGCTCTTCTGCACACCACTGTTGTAACATGTACTTATTTGAGTTACTGTCACCTTCCTGTCAGCTTGAACCAGTCTGGCCATTCTTCTTTGTCCTTTCTCATTAACAAGGCGTTGTCAGCCACAGAAGTGCTGCTCACTAGATTTTTTTTGTTTCTTGTACCATACTCTGTAAACTCTAAAAAATACTGTGCTTGAAATTTCCTGGGAAAACAGCAGTTTCTGAGATATTCGAACCAGCCTGTTTGGCACCAACTGTCAAACTCACTGAGATCACATTTCTTCCCCATTCTGATGTTTGGTCTGACTAACAACTGAACCTCTTGACCATATCTGCATTGAGTTGGTGCCACATGATTGGCTGATTAGATACTTGCTTTAATGGGGTGTACGGGTGTACCTAATAAAGTGGCCACTGAGTGTAAGCTTCTGCCTGAGATTTACCTTTGGTGTATTTCAGCCCTTGCAGAACCATGTGGATTGACAGGAAGTTCATCTACTTCTTGGTGTTTATGGAACTTGAAGCTGTAATTCTTGCAACGTTTTGCTCCATAAAGCTGTTCAATTAGGAATACCACTGCATCATGGGAAATGCCCAGCATTTTTAGGCCATTTACCGCTGAAAATGGAAAAACAAAAGCATAAACTGAAGCATGCATATAACCAGCCTGAGATCTTAAATTTCTGGCTCTGCAATCAGACTGCACTAGTTAGAACTCAATTAGTCTAAACAACAATTCAATCTGCTCATTTCTATTATGCTAATTCTAGTGAAATTGGAGAATATCAACAGAAAGCACAATTGAAATTCAATTATGAAAAGTGTTCTGATCAAGAGAAGATTAAAGGGTGATTTGATTGAGCAGATGATCAACTAAGAAGATAGCGAAAGTGGAAAGAAAATATTTCCTCTGGTTAGAGACCAGAAGTAAATGACAGCTTGGTGAGTGACAGAGAGAACATTTATCCATATAACTTAAAATAAGAAAACCTCTGCCTAAAAAAGCTCTCTGGGCTGGGTTAGGAGAGGGGGCAATGGGACAATGGGAAGCAGATGATTGAAGTTTTCAAAACTTGAGATTAAAGTAACAGAACCACAGCAGAAAGGTGGAATTCACATACAGATCAATAGTGATCAAATAGAATACTGGAACAAGCTCAACTGAAACTCAACTCGTACTCTCGATCGCTTCATGCCACGGAAACCAACGTAAGCACCGGCCTGATGAGCCACAAAGGCTCGGGACAGGACTTTAACTTTAACTTTTAACTTTAAAGATGAAATTCCTTTTGCAATAAATGCTCCTTACCAGAAAATGATATGTGCTTCAGACGGGCATTTGTTCGAGCTTCCTGCACTTTATCTGTTAACACCTTCCAACCTTCTACAAAATAAATGTTCACAACAATCAGAAGCAAACAAGCTGGGCCGATTATTTTTCCCCACCATTGCAACAAAATTGTTTCCTATTACATAGATCCATAATACCACTTGCTAAATGAAAGCAAACTTAATCAAACTCATGGCTTGGATTACGTTTTCTTCAAATTGGAAACCCAGAAGGGGTGCTATACACTATTAATGTAGATAAGAATAGAAGACAACTTGCACTTAAGTTGTGAGTTTCATGATCTCAGGATACTCTAATGTGCCCCATAGTCTACTAAGGATAACACAGATAAATCAACAGATTATTGGTTATAGAGTATAATTTGAGGGTAAATTAAACTGGCAGAATTCAACTCCTCTTGGTCAAATATTGCCACAGGATCTTTAGCCTCCACCTTTAAGGGCAACTGAAAGTCTTCCAACATTTCACCCAAAACAAAAAAGGCTCATTTGTCAATTAGTTCAAATCCACAATCACCAGAGTACAATCAACTGAACTGTGAACTGGGTACTAAAATCATTGGGATCAAGTATTGTAAGAAAACTGCTTGATGTATTTTGATTTTTCAGGGAATAGAGTCTAAACAACTGCAGTGTGCCAAGTAAACCGAGGGATCACCGTTTTAACCCTAGTCAAAAACCTTGTCCAGCAACTTCAAATCTTTATTGCACTGCTTCACTGAATACCTCACTTGTATTGAAGACCGTTTCTCTCAAAAGGCTTTACAAATTCCGCCTCAGTTAAACTTTTCTTTAAGTATAACCCTCAAATTTACGTATGAAAGTTTTTTAAAAAGCCATGCAATAATTGTGATCAGAACTACCCAATATTTTGCTCCAGATAATTTTTATTGTCAGTCTCAACTAATTATGAGGAGGTATTTGGAATTGCAAAGATTTCTTTGTCAACCCTTGGTAGCATAACTGTGATCATAATTTAAAAAGAAATGAAGAATTACAGATACAAATCAGCACTCATACTGTTTATCACTTTGATATAGACTACTTTCTTGCCCTTAGGAACAAAGCCCTCATTTCAATATGCATGCTTAGTAAACCGAATCTACCTTCAATGTTATCACACTGGATCTGAAACCCATCATCACTTGTGATTTGAAACAGGAGGCCTTTCTTTGATTTCTTCTCACTCCTGATCTCTCTTCTCTTTTCTTCTTGCTCAAGCAAAGCAAGTAGTGGAGAAGTGAAGGTGTCATCATCATCTGAACTTTTAGATTCTAATGGAAAAAGAACAAAGATTAGCAGTAAAAATGTTACTTCTGGCTTTCAAATATTTCAGCCAGGCTCCATTACTAAATTACTAAAACTTAATATGGCTGGAAGGAATTGAAGAACTTGCTGGAATACCCACCAAATAGTACAACAGGCTTTCTCATGCACAATATAAGGTGATCATTTTGCCCTCTTCGTTTATAGTCATCTGGGGGCTTTAGATTTGGCACTCTTGTGAAGTGGGAACATTTCAAATAACCTGTTGTGTCTCCTCACCTAATGCCTTCAAGTGCTCTAAGACTGAGTGAAGTAGCTGCTTGCAGTCTAGAATGTCCCCACTTGAGCAAAATTGGCACGCTCCAATTTTTAAAACTCTTCATTAATTAATTTAGGAAATCTGTTCTCTATACCTTTTACAAGGACTGAATCTTAAGGCTTACCAGTCACAAAGTCATCTTGTCCTTCTGTATTTGAGGTTGCTGTGTTCACTGGTTCCATAGGTTGCAGTATTCCCATTTGACTGAGAAAAGAAAAGACTTGAATCAGCAATGTCTTAGCACAGATTTGCAGGTACTTAGGTAAAACACATATTTAAACTCTGAATGCTCAAACATTAAATGTTTTGTGATGCTTTTGACATTTTAAATTATGTATCAGTTGCAACTCAGTTTGAAGTAGACTAACTCCGATTAGAAAATGCAGCTTCAAAATCAGAGACGTGAGCACAGAAATCGGTGTCAGCATCTGACTGTATGGAAAGCATATTACAGTACAGCCAAAGATGTCATCTATCAGATGAGATATTAAATTGAGGTTAATCTGTATCAATTTTGTAGCACTACTTGAAGCCTAATAATGGTTGATACCCTGGTTATATTTTTCTGCTCAACTAACACCATTAACAAACTATCTGCTAATTATCACAATGTTATCTGTGGGACCTTGGTCGGTACTGATCATTACATTTCCTACACTATTATAGTAGCCACATTATGGCACTTATTAAGCAGACCTACAATTCCTTCAAACTGAATTGTTACAAGTGGAAATTCTTCCTCGTTCATTAATAAATAAAAGGTAGACATGAATACTATGCCCCCACAAAATAACTTCCCATCTGTAACTTATTTCACAAAGATCTGTATTTCCTTCTTAAACTCTCTTAAATGGACAGAAAGGTTAAAAGGATAAAAGTACCGGTAATCAGGGTGGCTTCAAATTCACTGGTGTGTCCTAAGCTGAAGCATTTTTAGCTGTCTCATCAATTACTTTCTTTCCACAATATGGTCAGGTGTGGAGACTTTACTAATAACTGCACAATATGCAATTACATTTGCAACGAGTAAATGACAGAATCTATCCCTTTATGTTACAATAGTTAGTCAACATTTAGGCAGTGGCAAGTAAAATTCTTGCCACAAAAGCGCTGGGCAAACCTCCAACAAGAGAATCTAACCACTTACGCTGACGATCAACAGCATTACCATTACCAACTTTCCCCTTATCAACATTATTGGGGGAGGGGCAGTGTCAGAGGGTTATGAAAGAAGATTAGGGTCTGGGCATCCTAAGGTAGACATCTCCAAAGACTTTCCATCCATAAGGCTAAGTCAGAGTGTGTTGGAATACTCATCACCTGCCTGGATGAGTGGAACTCCAACAAAAATGTTGGAGTTTGAGATGTGTCTATCTCAGACACCTGGATGGCTCTAAAGTACCAGGCTTTAGATATTTCAGAAAGGACAGGGAGGAAGGCAAAAGAGGTGAGGGCGTGGCATTGCTGATCAGAGATAGTGTCACGGCTGCAGAAAAGGAGGAAGTCATGGAGGGATTGTCTACTGAGTCTCTGTGGGTGTAAGTTAGAAACAGGAAGGGGTCATTAACTCTACTGGGTGTTTTTTATAGACCACTCAATAATAACAGGGACATCGAGGAGCAGATAGGGAGACAGATTCTGGAAAGGTGTAATAATAACAGGGTTGTTATGGTGGGAGATTTTAATTTCCCAAATATTGATTGGCATCTCCCTAGAGCCAGGGGTTTAGATGTGGTTGAGTTCGCGAGGTGTGTTCAGGAAGGTTTCCTGACACAATATGTAGATAAGTCTACAAGAGGAGAGGCTGTACTTGATCTGGTATTGGGAAATGAACCTGTTCAGGTGTCAGGTCTCTCATCTCAGTGGGAGAGCATTTTGGAGATAGCTGTCACAATTCTATCTCCTTTACCATAGCACTGGAGAGGGATAGGAACAGACAAGTTAAGAAAGTTAAGTGCTACACCTGCCCCCACACTTCTTCCCTCACCACCATCCCAGGCCCCTGATAGTCTTTTCAGGTGAGGCAACACTTCACCTGCGAGTCAACTGGGGTGATATACTGTATCCGGTGCTCCCGATGTGGCCATTTATACATTGGGGAGACCCGCCGCAGACTGGGAGACCGTTTCGCCGAACACCGGCGCTCGGTCCTCCAGCAGTGGCGGGATCTCCCTGTGGTCGCACACTTCAATTCCACAGACCACTCCCACTCCAACATGTCTGTCCATGGCCTCCTCTACCGTCAAGATGAGGCCACACGCAGGTCAATGGAGCAATACCTTATCTCCCGCCTAGGTAGCCTCCTTCCTGCCGGCATGAACATCCAACTCACTGACCTCCGTTGATACCCCTGCCCCCCACCCTTACCCCCATCCCTATCTATTATTTTAGTCTGGTTCTCTTTCTCTCTCTTTTTCCCCCCTCACTATAATCTCTCCCCCCAACCCTACCTTTCTTTCTCTTTTATTTCCCATAATTCTCCACCTTCCCCCTAGCCCATTTCCCTCCAGCCTATCATTTCGCAGCTCTCTATCCCTCACCTAATTCTTATCCCCCCTCGACCATCCCATGTTACTTCACTCCTGATGAAGGGTTTCGGCCTGAAACGTCGTTATTACCTCCTCCCATAGATGCTGTCTGGCCTGCTGAGTTCTGCCAGCATTTTGTGTTTTTTTAAGAAAGTGTTTAATTGGAGTAAGGGGAAATATGGAGCTCTCAGGCAGCAACTTGGAAGCATAAACTGGGAACAGATGTTCTCAGGGAAATGTATGGCAGAAATGTGGCAAATGTTCAGGGGATATTTGTGTGGCGTTCTACATCGGTACGTTCCAATGAAACAGGGAAAGGATGGTAGGGTGCAGGAACTGTGGTGTACAAAGGCTGTTGGAAATCTAGTCAAGAGAAGAAAAGCTTACGAAAGGTTCAAAAACTAGGTACTGATAGAGATCTAGAAGATTATAAAGCTAGCAGGAAGGAGCTTAAGAATTAAATTCGGAGAGCCAGAAGGGGCCATGAAAAAGCCTTGGCGAGCAGGATTGAGGAAAACCCCCAAGGCATTCTACATGTATGTGAAGAGCAAGAGGATAAGATGTGAGAGAACAGGATCAATCAAGTGTGACCATGGAAAAGTCTGCATGGAACCGGAGGAGATAGCAGAGATACTTAATGAATACGTTGCTTCAGTATTCACTACGGAAAAGGAGCTTGGCAATTGTAGGGATGACTTACAGTGGATTGAAAAGATTGAGCATATAGACATTAAGAAAGAGAATGTGCTGGAGCTTTTGGAAAGCATCAAGTTGAATAAGTCTCTGGGACTGGATGAGATGTACCCCAGGCTACTGTGGGAGGCGAGGGAGGAGATTGCTGAGCCTCTGGCAATGATCTTTGCATTATCAATGGGGACAGGAGAGGTTCCGGAGGATTGGAGGGTTGTAGATGTTGTTCCCTTATTCAAGAAAGGGAGCAGAGATAGCCCAGGAAGTTATAGACCAGTGAGTCTTACTTCAGTGGTTGGTAGAGTGATGGAAAAGATCCCAAGAGGCAGGATTTATGAACATTTGGAGAGGCATAATATGATTAGGAATAATCAGCATGGTTTTGTCAAGGGCAGATCGTGCCTTACGAGCTTGATTTAATTTTTTGAGCATGTGACTAAACACATTGATGAAGGTAGAGCAGTAGATGTAGTGTATATGGATTTCAGCAAGGCATTTGGTAAGGTACCCCATGCAAGGCTTATTGAGAAAGTAAGGAGGGATGGGATCCAAGGGGACATTGCTTTGTGGATCCAGAATTGGCTTGCTCACAGAAGGCAAAGAGTGGTTGTTGATGGGTTACATTCTGCATGGAGGTCAGTGACCAGTGTTGTGCCTCAGGGATCTGTTCTGGGATCCCTTCTCTTCGTGATTTTTATAAATGACCTGGATGAGGAAGTGTAGGGATGGGTTAGTAAATTTGCTGATGACACAGAGATTGAGGGTGTTGTGGCTAGGGTGGAGGGCTGTCAGAGGTTACAGCAGGACATTGATAGGATGCAAAAATGGGCTGAGAAGTGGCAGATGGAGTTCAACCCAGATAAGTGTGAGGTGGTTCATTTTAGGTCAAATATGATGGCAGAATATAGTATTAATGTTAAGACTCTTGGCAGTGTGGAGGATCAGAAGGATCTTGGGGTCCAAGTCCATAGGACACTCAAAGCTGCTGCGCAGGTTGACTCTGTGGTTAAGAAGGCATACGGAGCATTGGCTTTCATCAACCGTGGGATTGAGTTCAAGAGCCAAGAAGTAATGTTACAGCTATATAGGACCCTGGTCACACCCTACTTGGAGTACTGTGCTCAGTTCTGGTCACCTCACTACAGGAAGGATGTGGAAACCATAGAAAGGGTGCAGAGGATATTTACAAGGATGTTGCTTGGATTGGGGAGCATGCCTTATGAGAATAGGTTGAGTGAACTCGGCCTTTTCTCCTTGGAGCGTTGGAGGATGAGAGGTGACCTGATAGAGGTGTATAAGATGATGAGAGGCATTGATCGTGTGGATAGTCAGAGGCTTTTTCCCAGGGCTAAAATGGCTAACATATGAGAGCACAGTTTTAAGGTGCTTGGAAGTAGGTACAGAGATGTTAGGGGTAAGTTAGTGTTTTTTTTAAAACGCAGAGAGTGGTGAGTGCATGGAATGGGCTGCCGGCAACAGTGGTGGAAGCAGATATGACAGTCTTTTAAGAGACTCCTGGTTAGGTACGTGGAGCTTAGAAAAGAGGGCTATGGGTAACCCTAGGTAATTTCTAAAGTAAGTACATGTTCGGCACAGCATCGTGGATTAAAGGCCCTGTATTGTGCTGTGGGTTTTCTGTTTCTAAAATCAAGAGTTCAATGCCATCCAGATGAATCAGCCCACTTAAAGAGTACTCCATTCGCCACCCTTAATATTCAACCTACCCAACTACTATCTACAAAATGCATGGCAGTTACTCCCAAGATTACTTCAACAACTTACCCCAAATATTCAACTATATAACTAGCAAGGAGGGCTTCAGGTGTATGGAACCACCAAATGCACATTTCACTCCCAGTCACACAGCATCGTATCAGGAAAATGTTTCACCATTCGTTCATCATCATAGGTATAAATACTGGAATTCCTTACCTGACAATACCTCAGAAGTACCTACTCCAGAGTGATTCAAGGCAGCAGCTAGGCAATTAATACTGGCCTAACACCCAGATTCTAGTCACCTCTTAATGGATACTGGCTAGCCATGGCTAGACTAGAGTGCTCTGAGATGAAGTGCACTCACATGAAGGACATAGATCAAAGACGTCTTCTAAGTGTTCATTCCAGCAGGTGCATACACCCTTCTGCCCCTAACATATTCATCTCCATTCCAGGCTCTTGGTGGGGTCAGGCTTTTGATAATGGATTCATGGGTGGTTTCTATATTACTGAAAAACCTCATTCTTCTGTACTCCCTCCATTCACCACATGTTCGTTAGGTCCTGGCATATCTGCTGGACCTCTTGCTTTGAGTGCCAATAAAGCCAATTATTTTCACTTGAGAGAATGGAACTTCTTGTTGAGGAATGCCTTACATTTGCAGTAGTTTAAATGCAAACATAATCCATCTGTTATTGCGTGATGGGAATGGTTTTGGTAACAGCTGCCAGCTGTATCCACATAACTAATATTTTCCACTTCCTTTTTTTCTCCTCAATTCAACTTCTACTGATTAGGCTGCAGATGTTGTTAGTCTGCACCTATTATACTGTTCCCAAGGAGCAGAGGCCATTGGGAACAGAAATATTTTCCCACCTCTGCCAATCCATCAACACTTTTCCTGTAGGATGCCAGCTCAGCTTGCTGCCAGCCATACTGGAAGCAATCAATTCAGGTTACATACTCTTTCTTCATTGATACATTTTGCTAACCGTGCACCACTCTCACTCAATATCAGCAAGACCAAAGAGCTGATTATTGACTTCAGGAAGATCCTCATCAGGGGAATTAGGTGGAGAGAGTCAGCAAATTTAAGTTCCTCTGTGTTATCGTATCAGAGGACATGTCCTGAGTACAACACATAAATGCCATTACAAAGAAAGCATGGCATGCCTCTACGTTTTAAAAAAAATAAGTTTGTGAAGATTCAGCATGATTATCTAAAACTTTGACAAACTTCTCTAGATGTGTAATGGAGAGTATATTGACTGGCTGCATCATAGCCTGGTAATGAAATACCAATGCCCTGAACGGAAAATCCGACAGAAAGTAGTGGATACGGCCCAGTCCATCAGGGGTAAAGCCCTCCTCACCATTGAGCACATCTACATGGAGCATTGTCACAGGAAAGCAGCATCCACTATCAAGGATCCCCACTATCCAAGCCATACTTCCTTCTCGCTCCTGCCATTAGGAAGGTGGTATATGAGTCTCAAGACCTGCACCACTAGGTTCAGTAAGTTATTATCTCTCAATCACCAGGCCCTTGAACCAGAGGGGATAACTTCACTTGCCCTATCACTGAACTATTCCTACAACATATGGACTCACTTTCAAGGACTCTTCATCTCATGTTCTTGATATTTATTGCTTATTTATTTATTATTATTATTTCTTTTTTGTTCTTTCTTTTTTGTACTTGCACAGTTTGTTTGCACATTGGTTGTTGTCCGTCCTGTTGGGTGTGGTTTTTCATTGATTCTATTGTGTTTCTTGCATTTACTATGAATACCCGCAAGAAACTAAATCTCGGATTGTGACATAAATGTATTTTGATAATAAATTTACTTTGAATTTTGAAGCATGCAATAAGAACAACCCTTAAACTCACTCTTCCTGCTCTTCTCTGACAAATAAAAATGCTAAAATCATAAGAGCAAAGATGATACAACTAAACACATCAAATCTATACCAATTTCTTAAAAAGCAATCAGTAAATACTATTCCCCATTGTTACCTTCAAAAATTTACCCCAAATACCCCCACCCCTTGAAAGACATAAGTCAACTTCTGTCCCCCATAGCAACACACACAAAATGTTGGAGGAACTCAGCAGGCCAGAAAGCATCTATGGAAAAAAGTATAGTCGACGTTTTGGCCTGAGACCCTTCGGCAGGATATTTAGGTGGTGCAGGAGAGACTGTAACTGCAACTAGAATCAGAATCAGGTTTATTATCACAGGCATGTGACGTGAAATTTGTTAACTTAGCAGCAGCAGCAGTTCAATGCATTATGTAATATAGAAGAGAATAATAATAAATAAATAAGTAAATCAATCACAGTACAGTACACAAATATTGAATAGATTAAAAATTGTGCAAAAAAACAAATAATATATATTTTAAAAGTGAGGTAGCGTTCATGGGTTCAATGTCAGTTTAGGAATCGGATGGCAGAGGGGAAGAAGCTGTTCCTGAATCACTGAGTGTGTGTCTTCAGGCTTCTGTACCTCCTTCATAATGGTAACAGTCAGAAAAGGGCATGCCCTGGTGCTGGATGTCCTTATTAATGAACGCTGCATCATGGATCTTGTAACATTCATTGTCTCCTCCAGTCCTTGTACGTTATGCTAGTGATAACTATTCAATTTTTATATGTACATGTAATCTTAATAATTTTCCCATTAGCTCTTCTCACCTTGGTGAATCAGAATCCTGGTGACAATCTTCATGCTGCTGCTCATCAAATTCCATAGCATCTTGTACTGTTGCTTTTAGTTTTACATGAATAGAACTGAAATAACATTAAATGTTACAATTGGGGGATAGTATTGTCAGATTTATTTAACAGTATGGCAACAATATTGTTATCAAACTTATTTAGATACATAGTGCATAACAGGTCCTTTTGGCCCAATGAGCCATGCTACCCAGCAACCCACCTATTTAATCCTAGCCAAATCACAGCACGATTTACAATGACCAATTAACCTACTAATTGGTACTTTTTTCAAATGTGGGAGGAAACCGGAGCACCCAGAGGAATCTCATGCACTCACGGAAAAGCCATACAAACTTTTTCAGAATTAAAATCCGATACCCTGAAGTGTAATGGCATCAGGCTAACTGCTACACTAAAGTGGCACCTCTTGCATGTGCCATCACATTGTTCTTGTGTGATCATAAATTTTAAAACTAAAGCATTTGACTATGCTATTCCTGCTTAAATTATTTCTTGCTTATAAACAACATTTTCCCAATAATTTGAAATAAATGAACTACATTAACTGAGGTAGGATCGTATTCTGCCAAAGTACAACACCTCTGAACTGAACTTTGACACTGTAAATCTCTGATCTCCTATCACTGGATAGCTGGTAAGTTCCAATAACATATCTGTCTAAACATCAGATGAGTAACTACCTCCAAAATGCCCACTCTCTCCATGGACCTTTGGTTCTGGAAGACCCTTGTATCAGAGTACCCGTGTTAGCTGAGAAAAATGAACACATAATGGACAGAATCTAAAGAGCCTTTAGTTGAACTTCTGCTCAGACCAATTTGCAATTCACTGCTATAATGCTTCCATTCCAAAATCAGTTCACCAGATGCCAGAAAAGCTCATTCAGGAGTTGAAGCATTTAGTGTTCAGAAACATCAGAAATCTTTCAGCAAGGAGCAAGCCTAAGAGAGGCATGAGACTAACATAGTACATTAACAGTACTGCCTCTATGAATTTTACATCAGTTTTTGCTCAAAGATATGTAATCCTTGCAGTAACTTGAACTAAACAATTAAGAATAACCACAAAGGGTCTTTCTAATGCAAGATTTCAATTCAACTGAATTAAAATGGAATGCGTGGAGAAGGGAAAAATACAGACTGAATGGGAAATATATTTTGGTACAACTGGTACCAACTGCTGGAGTGAAAGGCAGTAGACATATGCTCTGTGATGGAGATAGGGGTTCACTGCTCGGACTATGTGATGATCTTAGATGTTGAAACATTCCTGTTCCAGGCAATGATACTGCTTGATCTGAAAGTCCTAAGCTCTGTTGACTAGCTTTGATCAAAAGATTGTTTATTGAGCCAGTGAACAATAATGAGTGATATGAAAAGTGCTTACTGTTTACAACATTTGGTAAACTGTATTCTGGTCTGGTTTACTATTAACCATTATGTTAGCTGATAATCAGACAAATTCCTACTTCACAACTCGAGCTAATTATGTAGGGGAAAAAGAACATGGAGGATCACTATTTAACGCAAGCAAGAAATTTATATTAAAACGAATACACCTTTTTGTAAGTTTGAAAAATTGCTAGATATATTAGCAATTCCCAAATTATTTTTCAAGATATTAAAACTTCTTAAAATCACAAGGAAAATAAGACTTTTAGAGAGTCATACAGCATTGAAACATATGGTTTTTATGCAAACCATCAATATTAATCCTATTTCCCAATTCAGTCCATAGCCTTCTAAGCTTTGGCAATTCAGGTGCTTGTCCAGGTACTTCTTAAATGTTGTAAAACAGTCAGTGTATTCTAAACACCTTTTTGAGTAAAACAATATACTTAGATTCCCCCCAAACCTCCTACCCCTTACCTTAAAACAAATACTCTCTGGATTTAAGCACCTACTATGGGAAAAGTAATTCCTATCATCTAAACCCCTCAAAATCTGTATACCTCTGTCAAGTCTCCACTTGATGTCTTTCAGTGAAAGGAAAGTAAACCCTGCCTATCTTGTCTCTTGCTGTAAATGGAAAAACTCCATCTCAGGCAACATCCTGGTCAATTTCCTTTGCACTTTCTCCAGTGCCATTATGTCCAGCCTGAAGAGTGACAACTAGGGTTATGGTACATCTTTATAAAATATTACTCAAGCTATGGCTGTATCTTTTATAAAGATAACCTCCCTGCTCATACATACTATGCCCCAGCTAATGATGGAAAGTATCCCCGTATGTCGTCTTCATCATCTTATCTACCTATGCTACCTCCTTCAGGGATCTTTGGATGAGTACACCACTTTGGACTAGCACACCAAGGTTCTTCAATTGCTCATTAATCCAAAGATCCAACCATAATATGTAGGACTGTAACACTCTCAAGATTTGTTAAAAGGTGATTTAAATAACATCTTTATTACTCACCCTGCACTAGAAGATAGGGGCACATTGGCCAAATCAGACTCCAGAATATCTTGATGACCTCCACAAGATTCAGTCATGACATGTACCACCTTGTGCTTTTTATTGCTTGGTTTGTCAGAAGAGGATGATGTCCGTTTTACCCTGGGCTTGGATCTTGGAGAGCCTGGAGATAGTACAGGTACACTACTGACAGAAGACTGGTCCGTGGTGGAGGAAAACACAGAAGCTACTGGAGCTGGTGAAGTCATGCTGGTGTTTGAAAATACAACTGGGTTACTCATGACACTGGACGACATGCACAATGTGGTAGTTGATAGCTGGCCACCTGAAATACACACAGCATCTAATTGAGCAGTTGCTGCTACACATTTGTTTGGCAACATCTGAGTTCTTTGATGGAGTTGATAGGTCCCTTCCTGGTCAGGTGGACTCGGCACAACTGGTACAGTAACTGCTGGAGTGGAAGGCAGCAGACATATGCTCTGTGCTGGAGATAGAGGTCCACTGTTCGGACTATGTGATGGTCCTAGGTGTTGAAACATTCCTGTTCCAGGCAATGATACTGCTTGATCTGAAAGTCCTAAGCTCTGTTGACTAGCTTTGATCAACAGATTGCTTATTGAGCCAGTGATATCTGTTGTCCCTAGTAACATGGGAGCAGCTAAGGTGACTGAACTCTGACCCAGAATATGCCCAGTTACAGCAGCAGCACTGGTTGCTGTTGTTGCTGCATGCATAGATACAACATTTAAAACAGATTGACCTGATCCCAATCCTGACACATTTCCAGCTGCCAGATGACTGCTTTCTGGACCAATGATGTTTGTGGACCCAACTGCCCCCAGTGTTTGCTGAAGCTGAGGCACAGCTAATGATGCCTGCTCAAAATACATTACAGCAGATTTTGGACGTTTAATTATGTTGGGAATTGTTCGTTGGGGTCCTGTGTTTGTAAGTGCTCCTAAATCCACTAATCCTGACTGGTTGGCAATCCCTCCAGGGACCTGTGAAGATGGAAAGTTGATCGAAGTCATATTAGGTACAATTTCTGAAGAGCCTGAAGTTTGCTGGTACGAAGGTGCTAATTTCTTGCCCTTTTTAGAAGGCAGCCGGTTTATTGGCCTTTTCTTGACTTGAGTGGATCCAGTACTAGAGGTCATGGCAGTGACAAGCTCTGGCCTCTGACTGGGCTCAGAACTTAAGAGTTGAGGATCCTGAGGCGATTGGACCCCAATAAGGAGGCTGGAACCAGAGTTAGCATTGTTGGGCTGAAATGCTGATGCGGGGGGTCCCGCAAAGGAATGTAACTGAGGGTGTTGCGATAAAGTCATCAATCCACCGCTGTTGGTCATAGTAGCAGAAGTGTATATTGACTGTGAAGATGGCAAGCTAACATTTAAACCAGTTGCCAAAGCTAAGCTACATCCCATAGAAACATTCTGCCCAAGAACTGTATTGTTTGTCTCTATGACTGCTTGTGCAGTTCCTAATGAAGGTGTTAGACTTATCTCTTGTGTAACTCCATTGGGAAGCGTCTGGAGAACATACAGTGGGTGTCCATGTTGATTGACAATAATGAGGTCTCCTGTTCCTGGTTTAGGGAGTGGTGTTGCAGTCTCTGTCGTAGAACTTACGACAGGAGTGGGTCCAGGACTATCTGGACTCGTGACATAT
This sequence comes from Hemitrygon akajei, assembly GCF_048418815.1. Lineage (NCBI taxonomy): Eukaryota > Metazoa > Chordata > Chondrichthyes > Myliobatiformes > Dasyatidae > Hemitrygon > Hemitrygon akajei. Next base: position 40,169,454 of record NC_133149.1, on the reverse strand, counting down.
TTCTGACCTTGGGGTAGCACAGAAGGTGAAACAGATACTGGAAGGACAACTGGCGAGCTTGCAACAACCCCTGTCAGATCCTGGCTGTTAAGTCCTTGTTCTACCTGAGTACAGGTTGGGGAAGTAAGCTGATCTGTGTCTATGTGGCTTTGGATGAATTGATCTGATGCCATGTGACTTTCTCCAGACGGTTCCACCACTTGATGTCCTATCAAAGTAACTTCAGGTTCATTCACTGTCACTGATTTCTCCCCAGTCACTGTTACCCCTTTTTCCACTGTCTCAGAGGCAGGTAAATTTAATACTGATTGATCTTCTGATGGGGTCAGCTGGGATGTTGAAATAACAGTAAGGCTGCTGTGGCTTTGGTTAGAAACAGCTGGGCTGCACGTTGTTAAAACAGACAGGTCTGACGGCAACTCAAGGGGCAGTTCAAAGGGCTCCTCAGCAGGAATGGAGGCTGAGACAACACTTTCCACAGGTTCTGTGCTGGGCAACGGCTGGGAAAATACTTCAAACAGACTGCCCATATCCTTTCCTCTGTTACTAACCAAACCTAAACCCTCACTCAGTGTTATAAGTTCAGAAGATGATGACTCTGGGCTTTCCCCTAGTGCTTGCATAGACTGTGTATTCTTCAGAACAAAGTCCATGATGTCAGATGGGAGAATATTGCCACAGTCATCACTGTTATTATTGTCTGAATCATTAGCAGCCTTCAACAAGTCTGTATTGAAACTATCCAGCAAATTCTTCTCAGAAGTTGTGCTGGAGTGGCCTCGTCTTGAAGTGTCTAATGAGGTGAGAGAAACCTCCCCTAAGGAGTCCTGGCCTTGAGACTTCACTCTACTCACTGGAATGCAGTTATCTAATTTTGAATCATTACTTTTCAGGTCAGAAACTGATTTAATCCCATGGTTCTCCTTTTCTCCATCAACAGTACCACTGTTAATTGCTCCATCAAGGTCGAGGCTTTCAGTTCCATTTTCTTTGGATTTTATTTTATTCACCTGTGTTGCTTTCCCTGCTGTTGCGGTTACACTAACATCACTTTCTGTGTCATCATCAACGCCATCAAGTTGACTTATCCTGGGTATGCGGCAATCTTCCTCACCATCAAAGAAACTGCACGGCTCAAGTCTTCCTTCTCTATCAGATGTGATAACTGTTCTTGTGAAATTGTAATAGTATTCCACATCTTCATCAGATGATGTACTTGGATCATCAGCTCCATCTACCTGTCCTTGAGTTGACTGCTCTCCACGTTTTTTCCCGGAGGGATCTCGATAGAATGGAAAATCTTCTTCACCATACGATTTTACACCATAAAAGGGAGTCAACCCAAAAAAGGTAGTTGAGCGTGCACGGGCACTTCTTCGGGGATACCTCCTTTTGTTTGAATCATTGTCCTGAGTTTTGTTCCCATCACCATCTTCCTGTGTAGTCTGATTTCCACACTGCAGCACATGCTTTTGAAACAAATTCTTCACCCTTTGTTTGTAGACCTTGTTACACTTTGGACACCTCAGGTTTTCCCGCTCATTTTCTGGACTTCCTGTCATTGAAGGTGGCATAACAGAGGACAATGGCTCATCACCTTCCTGAGAACTGGTGGACATCGATGTGACTAGATTTTCATCATGATCCTCATCAATAAGGTAATCAGATTCTAAATATCCATGAATTTCTTGCTTTTGTGAAGTATACATCTCTTTTTTGCGAATATCAGCCTGGATCTTGTCAGATGGAGGTTGGATCCTTTCACTAATACTTGTAGGAAGATAATGTTCAGTACCAGCAGATTTGTCATTAAATATCTGTTTAGGTTCTTCGATAATTTGAGTGTTCTCAACTAGTTCAAGAAGTGAATTGCTGGATACTTTTGGATTAACCTTTAGATCTGCAGCAGAATCGGAACATGGGCTTTCCTCAAAATGCTTTCCTGTCTGTACTCTACTGTTTCTGGGAAAATCTGCTGAGGACACTTTAGTGACTAGTCTCTTCTCAGCACAGTTTGACCGAGGGTATTCATTTCCTGTAGTCACTGTATGGCTAGCTCCAGCAGACTGCAACCTTGTTCTCTCAGTGCCTTGACTGTGAGAGTGCTCCTTGCTGGATTTTCCTGCATGCACAGTGTCCTTGGACTGCTCGTTTGGTCTTCTAGAATCTTTTTGTTGAAAAGATAACATGCAGGTTTTAGCTTCTTTAGAGAGTGGTGTCACCGAGTTAGAATTTGTAAGCAATGCACTGTTGTTACGTGCTTCTTTTTGTGCTGTACGTGATGCTGTTACTGTGGGAACTGAGGTAGACGTCGGTGGTAACACTGACGTTGTCACTAAACCATCTAATGTACTTACAGGTAGACTGGTCTCACTTCGAGAAAGGTTACCAGATAAAGTTAAAGAACAGTCTTTAGAACTGTGATGCCCAGTACATGTTGGCTCTGTCCTGTTAGGCTGTAAAACTAATGTGTGAGAAACCCCTGTATGGTGTACAGGTATAGAATCAGCACTACCAATTCGTTGGCGGCTAGAAGGTCCCGTATACGCTTGCAGTGGAATACCAAGTTTGTCTGACTGAAGTGCTTTACGAAAAGTTTCACCAGATTGGCTTCCTGCGTCTGTATCCGATGATACACTGAGGGAAGTCAGTGGAGATGTATTGATATTACTACTTAATCTTACGTATGTTATGCCCATTTGAGAAGGAGAAGCCATCCTGTGCCTTGAATGTTGGGGCGATACTGAAGTTGTACTATGTCTCCTAGAAATGGTACTCCGTCTCCCTGATGACAGTAGGGCATCAGCAAATGTGACTTTCTCATGAATCAGTGGTGTGGGGCTCCCTTAAAAATAAACAAAAAAATTATAAACAATTAATATTTCAAATCGTATATCTACATTTGAAATTTGAAAGATGCAGGGACTGGAGAAAGAATCATCTATTATTTTCTATTTTGGTTCTAAGAACCTGTAACACTATCAACAGAACAGCCTTTCCACTAATTAAATCAAGGCCATCTGAACTGCCACTCCATTTATTCTTTAAAACTCAGTCAGATGCATGGCCTCCAGGTGTGAATGCCAATTTATTACAATTTACGAATTTGTAAGCAGTCAGATAGATTGCGATTATTCAACTAAATAATTTCCAGTCCAAGCTACTCTGATGATAAAGAAAACCTTCTTATTGGAATGGGCTACATTTGGAAGTAGGCCAAATATAGCAAAGTACATCCCCAAGACTACAATTACTAGTAAAAATAAAAGCACCACTTTAATAGCATGAGCATTCCTACTCAATACATTAAATGATTCATAGGGAAACTAGAGTATGAATGAAAACATATTTTAATATCCAGTATCCTGAACTGCCTATTAAGAATCTTAGGAAGAATCAAAATGTGTAGTATTTTAAACAGAATATGTTGCCCTTACAACCAGCACTGCAATACAACAAAATCATGGGTAATCCAATTGTGGGCCTCAACAGTTGCTACCTTAGTCCTCTAAATTTGTAATTCATATTGTCTAATAATCTAAGTAATTAATGACTTCAATGCACGCATCTTTCATATGCCAAAGAATCTAAATAGGGAGACTGCAAAGAAGTGGAATTCTTGTACAAGAAAAACAAAAATTTTGCATGCAAGTGCAGCAAGTATTTAAGGTGGCAAATGGTACAGTGGCTTTAAAGATAAAATTAGAGAAGTATTGTTCTGATTGTACAAGGAACTGGCAAGGCAATACCTGGAGTGCTCTATACACATTATGTAGTTATGAGCATATTGTGCAGTTGTGAGCATGCTATATTGGTGCTCAAACATAGTGACATTTGCAGACTGCCTAGGCAATCCTCGCTGACTTCACGACAACAGCACATTTCACTGTATGTTTCGATGTATATGTGACAAATAAAGCTTTTCTTTATCTTTGTAGATTTGGTCCCCTTATTTAAAGATGGACAACCAGCATAGGAGGAAATCCAGAAGAGATTTACTCAACTTTTTAGGATTGTTTTCAGTAGGACAACAGATTCATTCCAGAAATTAGCTAAGATTCTTCGAAATTTAGGAAAATGAGGTGTGGTCTTACTGAAACATACAAGATCCTTGGGGGGTGGGGGGCAGGGAAGTGGGGGGTATGATAAGGGAAATTCTGAAACAGACGCACAAATAGCGAGAAATAGCAATGAGGGCAGTTATTTGTAACTCAGAATCAGAATTAATATCACTGGCGTATGTCGTGAAATCTGTTGTTTTGCTGCAGCAGTACATTGCAATACATAATAATAAACTATAGATTACAGTATTAATGTGTATTACACATACATACACACACATATTATATATACGTACACACACAAATACATACACACACACACACACACACATATATATGCAAAAAGAGAAGAAAAATATTGTTAGATAGTGGTCATGGATTCATTGTCCATTCAGAAATCTGAATTTCTTCTCACAGGTGGTAAAGTTCTGGTACAGAGGACTGTTGAGGCTCAGAGGAGCTATTTAAAAAAGATAAATATTTGAAAGATCAGAGAATTGAGGACTTTTGGAAATGCCACAGAAGAAGAGTTGAGCCGTGAGCCAGATTCACCATGATTGTATTGATGGCAGACTTGAGGAGACCAAGTGGCCAACTCCTGCTCCCATTTTCTTGTACGTTCCTGTGCAACATAAGGTACCTGGTGATGGAAGGGGCCTAGATCCTGTGCTTGTGGATCGACGAGACGGGAAAAAACTAGATATCTGAGTCCTACTACCAGGCTGCGATCTCGGAGGTATTGGCCCAGGTCCGTGAGGGGTTGGATAACGATCTGCCATTTCAGATGAACCTGTGTTTTGATTCTCTGTTGTGTAAATTTCTGTCAAAGAGAAACCAAGACAATTGTTAGCATTTGCCCAAGGAAAATGGAACACTGCAGGATCACAGTATGACAGAGCAAAGAATAGTGCCATCTCGACACAGCCAATGAGCGTTTCAAAAGTTCATACTGTTAATGCATTGTTTGGTAGAGGTTAAGGGCCTTCATCAATATAGATAGCTTATTTCAATTGAATGTACTTCTTAATGCAAGTTTCTCTACATCAACTACTGATAAGAAAGTCAGACAGTCCAAAAATGGACCCTTCATCTAACCAAGTCCAAGCTGACTCTAAAGGACCAACACCTAGATCGATCCTGCACTCATCTCATTTTATTCTCCCTACATTTCCATTAACTCCCCATAGATTTTGCCACTCACCTACACTTAGGGGCAATTTTACAATGGCCAATTAACATTCCAATGCTCATGTTTTTATAAGAACATAAGAAATAGGAGCAGGAGTAGGCCATCTGGCCATCGAGCCTACCCCGCCATTCAATAAATTCATGGCTGATCTGTCCATAAACTCAGCTCCATCTACCTGCCTTTTCCCCATAACCCTTAATTCCCCAACTATGTAAAAATCTTTCTAACTGCATCTTAAATATATTTAGTGAAGAAGCCTCAACTGCTTCCCTGGGCAGAGAATTCCACAGATTCTCCACTCTCTGGGAAAAACAGCTTCTCCTCATCTCCGTCCTAAATCTTATCCCCTGAATCTTGAGGCAATGTCCCCTAGTTCTAGACTCACCTACCAATAGAAACAACTTTCCTACTTCTATCTCATGTCCCTTTCAAAATTTTGTATGTTTCCATAAGATCCCCTCTCATTCTTCTGAATTCTAGAGAGTATAGTTCCAGGTGACTCAATCTCTCCTCATAGGTTAACCCCTTCATCCCTGGAATCAACCTGGTGAACCTCCTCTGCACCGCTTCCAAAGCCAGTTTATCCTTCTTCAAATATGGAGACCAGAACTGCACACAGTACTTTAGGATGTAGGAGGGAACACACATAATCACAGGAAGAGTGTGCAAACTCCACACAACCAGCACCTGAAGTTAGGATAGAATCAAGATCATTGGCACTGAGAGGCTTTACTAGCTGTGCCACTGTACCACTTCTTTCTACAAAAAGATGAACTCTATTTCAGATTTTTACCATTACTTTCCTGGAAAATCCTATATTCTGAGCTGGTGCTTGGCATTCATTCACGGGATTGACATATGTTTTAGTATAAAGCAGCCAACTGGGATTGTAGACATTTCTCCTGATACATAGCCTCAGAAGCCTGAGTTTAACACTACTCAGGGTGCTACACACAAAGCAGCTGAAGAACTCAGCAGGTCAGACAGAATCTATGGAGGGAAATGGACAGTCGATGTTTCAGGTCAAGATGAAAACTCTCAACCTGAAGCGTCAAATGCTCATTTCTCTCCATAGATACTGTCTGACATGATAGTTTCATCACCACTTTGTGCATCGCTCCAGATTCCAGTATCCGCAGTCTCTTCCTTGGGTGCTACCTGTTTATAGTTTGTCTGTTCTCCCTGTGATCACATGGGGTTGCGCCAGTTTCCACTCACGTTCCAAAGATGTGATGGTTGGGAGGTTAACTGGCTTGTATACATTACCCTTGGTGGAGGTGGGTGACAGGAAAATCAGAGTTAATGGGATGTGAGAATAGTTTATAGGGAACTAGGTGGGACTAATAGGATTGATCTGAGAGCTGTCATTGGCTCAATGAGCCAAACGGTCTCCATACAGTACACTTTGCAAGAAAACACAATGTGAAAAATACAGGGTCTGTTACAAGGACTTGCTACAAAACAATGAGAGGGTCTGAAGGAGGCTTCTAATTGCGGACAGAAACAAAGTGCATGCAATAAAAGTAGTCATGCAACTGTATTGCACACCTTTTGATAGTGAAGTAATTTTCAAATGTCTTCATTTATTTTGCAATGCAATTTGATGTACTTAATTTCCAATCAAAATAAGCTACATCTTGCTTAAAGCAGTTGTTTCTGTTTCCATATTCTTTTATAACGAAGAGTATTCAAGTGATCATACCTTGCCTAAGAGGTTGAATGAAGTATCTCTTTCCAGGCAAAGAAAGCATGAGGGTTAGGTATTGTCCTACTGGATACACTTGATAGCTTGGAGCAGATGTGGAAGAGAAGCAGCGCACACTGCAATCATAGACAGGAAGCTAGTAAACAGCTTCAAGTCATACTGGACAGCCTCTTCAGTTGACTCTACCTACCATACTGATACATCCAGCTTAATTATTGAGTACCTTCTTTTCACCAGTTGAGTGGCCTCACAGCGTTTTTCTTTTGCAGACAATGTTCTTTACTTGCATCATCTACGTACCTGTTGGGCTGCTTGGACTATGTGCCACGGTTCTGTTTTCATTGTGCTCTAAAGTGCTGTTTTCTTCTGCTTCCACAGGAGGGGGTCTATGTTCCAGAATCTTACACGTGTACACACATCGCTTCCTAGCATCAGTTGTGCTCCAGTACACCCTTGAACACCTGAAAATATATGCAACATCTCAACAAAAGTTATCAGAAAGATATGTGATAGAACATGGAAGCAGCCCAGTTCAGATTTAGGAAGCCACCAAATAAAAGTACTGATTTTAATTTCTTCCTACCTATACCCGAACTTTCTTTTTGGTTGAGCAATTGAGGTGAATTCCCACAGCCCAACATAAAGACCGCTACTAAGGCTGAAAATACTGGAAAAGGGTGAACCAATTCATGAATCACACTGACTCCTACACCTCTTACTATGTCAGATATTTTCCAAAGTGACTATATTATAAAAATAAATGCAGAAGTGATGACAAACAAGTGAACAGTGGAGGATGATTTTGCAACAATGTGCTCCCAGCAGCAGGTCTGGTGCAGAGATTGCAGGCTAGGCAATCAGGGATATGGTGTTCCAGCTCCAACTTCAGCCCACTTCCTTCAGATGAGGATTATGCACTTATTGTGGACTGTACCACTGCCTAAGATAATGTGAGCTACTTTAATGACTATTGCCCAGTAACACTCACATCTACAATGATGAAATGCTTTGAGGGGTTGGTCATGACTAGGATGAAGTCCTGCCTCAGCAAGGACCTGGCCCATTACAATTTGCCTATCGCCACAAAAGTCAACAGCAGATGCAATCTCAATGGCTCTCCACACTGCTTTAAACCACCTGGACAACACAAACACCTATGTCAGGATGCTGTTCATCAACTATAGCTCAGAATTTAACACCATCATTCCCACAATCCTGATTGAGAAGTTGCAGAACCTGGGCCTCCGTACCTCCCTCTGCAATTGGATCCTTGACTTCCTAAATGGAAAACCACAATCTGTGTGGATTGGTGATAACATCTCCTCCTTGCTGACGATCAACACTGGTGAACCTCCGGGGTGTGTGCTTAGCCCACTGCTCTACTCTCTATATACCCATGACTGTGTGGCTAGGCATAGCTCAAATACCATCTATAAATTTGCTGATGATACAACCATTGTTGGTAGAATCTCAGAGAAGGCGTACAAGAGTGAGATATGCCAATTAGTGGAGTGAATTATTAACTAGTGGAGTGATGCCTCAGCAACAACCTGGCACTCAACGTCAATAAGACGAAAGAGCTGATTGTGGACTTCAGGAAGGGTAAGATGAAGGAACACATACCAATCCTCATAGAGGGATCAGAAGTGGAGAGAGTGAGCAGCTTCAAGTTCCTGGGTGTCAAGATCTCTGAGGATCTCACCTGGTCCCAACATATCGATGTAGTTATAAAGAAGGCAAGACGGGGACTATACTTCATTGGGAGTTTGAAGAGATTTGGTATGTCAATAAATACACTCAAAAACTTCTATAGATGTACTGTGGAGAGCATTCTGACAGGCTGCATCACTGTCTGGTATGAGGGGGCTACTGCACAGGACCGAAAGAAGCTGCAGAGGGTTGTAAATTTAGTCAGCTCCATCTTGGGTACTAGCCTACAAAGTACCCAAGACATCTTCAGGGAGCGGTGTCTCAGAAAGGCCACATCCATTATCATGGACCTCCAGCACCCAGGGCATGCCCTTTTCTCATTGTTACCACGTAGGAGGTACAGAAGCCTGAAGGCACACACTCAGCAATTCAGGAACAGCTTCTTCCCCTCTACCATCCGATTCCTAAATGGACACTGAACCCTTGGATACTACCTCATTTTTTAAAAATATACAGTATTTCTGTTTTTGCATGATTTTTAATATATTCAATATATGTATGCTGTAATCGATTTACTTATTATTTTATTTTGTGTTTTTTTTCTTCTATATTATATATTGCATTGAACTGCTGCTGCTAAGTTAACAAATTTCATGTCACATGCCGGTGATAATAAACCTGATTCAGATTCCGATTGCACTGTATTTGTAACTTTAAATTCACAGTTTTATTAATGAAACTCTCAATACCTCAGAAAAAATTCTCAGGTGTATATATATTGTTATTGTGACAGCCTAAACTGAACCTGTATGGTTTAGATAAGAATAATCTCAAGGAACAACAAAAAATAATGCAAATCCTCCAAATAATATATTAATATCTTAATTTTCAAACACCAGAGTAGCTGTGAACATCTGTTGCTTAATGTGGTAACTAATGCTCCTGAAATTTGGAACAGGGATGTCAACAATATTAAACAACAATGTACAGAAAGCATCCTGTACCACTTTTACAATAGGAATACAAAGTAAACTTACTGATAGCCAATGGGAAAAAGTTTTGCTTCACAGTCAGAAAGATCATTGAGTATCCCCAAAGAATCTATTGTCATAGAACCTAGATTAAGAGATGGAACAAAATTAATTTTGTAGAAAACATTGTCATCAGTAAATAGTTCAAACCAGTTGCTATTTCGCAAGTGGTGACATATGCCTATTGGTTTTAAATCCCAGATAAAACCTTTGGTTAACAAAAATACATTGAAGAGATATAGAACAAAGATGCATATTTCAGAGATTACAGATCAGCTGTGTTCACAATAGGCAGAAATGTATCAAGCAGCTGATTGGCCTAGTCTCCTACGTCTTTACACAAATGTTTTCACCAATTTATCGTCAATGTTTTGATAAATATTTTGCATTTGTCTCATATTTTTTCCACACTTATTTCTGTCAATATATAAACACACTGTTTTGACATTTTACTAACCAATCATCATGTGGATACTCTCTGGCTCTAGGCCTGTCAGAAACTTCCTTCTTAAAGTGATGTCCTCAAAGTCAACAAAAATCCTTCTTAATACCTCAAATCCATCCTCAGCCACAGTCTGTAAGAAAGAATGCATGATATGTCAGATATAACCGAGAACATTTCCCGGCCTACAGAAAATAATGGCAATCTAAATACATTTCTACGTCTTCATCTGAAATCAAAATAGTAAACGAAAAGTTTTCACTTGGATCTCTAAAATGACTACTCAGCGTTCTCTTCCAAAAATAAATCCTCATAAACCAGAATGCATTTCTCAGAACAAAGCCAAGACAAACTTATGATGACTCTGTTATCAGTGAACACAACTTTTTTCAGTTATTTGAATGAAATCAAGTCGGACTCAACCGCAGAAGTACTCACAGATCTTTCAGCAGCTGCTACAGAATGCTACTGACATACATCTGCAAGTCACATGATTTGTCTGCATTTTCGGTCACAAATTGGTAAATAAATTTTCAACAAGGGGAAAATTCGAGTGCAATAGGGAGAAGTGGGACAAACTAAATAGCTCTTTCAACGAACAAGGCAGAAATTAGAGTGGGAAACATTAATGAGGAAAGAACTGCAAAATAAACTTGCTCAAAACATCAAACAGTTTTTTTACAAAGTATAAAGCAAAGTATGCCTCATGATCAACTCCTCTTGGTGCACAAATATATCAGTACTGTCCCAATTCTGCTCACCAGACCCGGAATATCTTGCAGTTAAGTGCTATCCATTTTACCTACCATGGGAGATTTCTGTGAACATTTTGGTAGTGGTGTACATTCCACCTCAGGCCAATGTCAATCAGGCTTTAGATGATCTGAGCAATGGGATCAACATGCACGAAACAGCGCACCCTAACACCTTCACCATTGTTTTGGGGGATTTTAACCAGGCCAGTCTGAAAAAAATCACTAAACAATTACCATCCACAGATCACTTGCAGTACCAGAGGAAACAACACACTGGACCATTGCTACACCACCATCAAGAATGCCTACCGTGCTATTCCACGTCCTCACTTCAGGAAGTCTGATCACCTGGCTGTACTTCTACTCCGAGTATAGGCAGAGACCGAAGACCAGTAGTGAGGACCAAGAAGGTATAGGCAAGGGAAGCATAGGAGCGCTTACAGGACTGCTTTGAATCGGTGGACTGGACTGTATTCAGGGGTTCATCTTTGAACCTGGATGAGTACGCTGCAGTTGTTATCGACTTCATTAAAACCTATGTGGATGAGTGTGTGCCCACAAAGACTTACTGTACATTCCCAAACCAAAAGCCGTGGATGAACCAGGAGGCACGTCGTCTGCTGAGGGCTAGATCCGTGGCATTCAAGACTGGGAACTTTGAACGACAACTTTGACAAAGACATTACTTCCTACAAAGCGAAACTCAATAGCATGAATGGCAGTGATGCTTCACTACCAGATGAACTCAACGCCTTCTATGCCCGCTTTAAAAGGGAGTATATAATTACTGCTGTGAAGATCCCCACTGCACCCAGTGACCCTGTGATCTGTCTCGGAGGCTGATGTTAGGCTGCCTTTAAAGAGAGTGCACCCTTGGAAGGCCCCGATGGAGTATCTGGTAAGGCTCTGAAAACTGGTGGGAGTGCTCAAGGACATTTTCAACCTCTCATTGCTACGGGCACAAGTTCCCACTTGCTTCAAAAAGGCAACAATTATACCAGTGCCTAAGAAGAATAATGTGAGCTGCCTTAATGACTATCACCCGGTAGCACTCACATCGACAGTGATGAAATGCTTTGAGAGGTTGGTCTCAGAGACTGAACTCCTGCCTCAGCAAGGACCTGGACTCACTGCAATTTGCCTATCGCCACAATAGGTCAACGGCAGATGCAATCTCAATGGTTCTTCACACAGCCTTAGACCACCTGGATAACACAAACACCTACATCAGGATGCTGTTCATCAACAATAGCTCAGCATTTAACACCATCATTCCCACAATCCTGATTGAGAAGTTGCAGAACCTGGGCCTCCGTACCTCCCTCTGCAATTGGATCCTCTACTTCCTAACCAGGACACCACAATCTCTGCGGATTGGTGATAACATATCCTCCTCGCTGACCATCGACACTGGTGCACGTCATGGGGGTGTGCTTAGCTCACTGCTCTACTCTCTATATACACATGACTGTGTGGCTAGGCATAGCTCAGATACCATCTCTAAATTTGCTGATGATAAAACCATTGTTGGTAGAATCTCAGATGGAGACGGGAGTGTGTACAGGAGCGAGATATACCAACTTGTGCAGTGGTGTCACAGCAAAACCTTGCACTCATCGTCAGTAAGACGAAAGAGCTGACTGTGGACTTCAGGAAGGGCAAGACAAAAGTTACACATACCAATCCTCATAGAGGGATCAGAAGTGGACAGAGTGAGCAGTTTCAAGTTCTTGGGTGTCAAGATCTCTGAGGACCTAACCTGGTCCCAACATATCAATGCAGTTATAAAGAAGGCAAAACAGCGACTATACTTCATTAGGAGTTTGAAGAGATTTGGTATGTCAACAAAAACATTCAAAGACTTATATAGATGTACTGTGGAGAACATTCTGACAGGCTGCATTGCTGTCTGGTATGGGGGGTGGGGGGGGGCTACTGCACAAGACTGAAAGAAGCTGCAGAGGGCTGTAAATTTAGTCGGTTTCATCTTGGGTACTAGCCTACAAAGTACCCAGGACATCTTCAAGGAGTGGTGTCTCAGAAAGGCAATGTCCATTATTGGAAGACCCCCAGCACCCAGGGCATGCCCTTTTCTCACTGTTACCATCAGGTAGGAGATACAGAAGCCTGAAGGCACACACTCAGTGATTCAGGAACAGCTTCTTCCGTTCTGCCATCCGATCCCTAAATGGACATGGAACCCGTGAACACTACCTCACTTTTTCAATATATATTATTTCTGTTCTTGCATGATTCTTAATCTCCAATATACATATACTGTAATTGATTTACTTATTTTTTCTTCTATATTATGTATTGCATTTCAGGATGTATATTATATACATTTCTGACATTAAGTTGAACCTTTGAACTGCGACTAAGTTAACAAATTTCACAACACATGCCAGTAATAATAAACTTGATTCTGATTCTGAAGTTATCTGGATTTCTTGAAGATAGTTGTAGGAGATACAACTGAATTCAAAGATGAGCAGACTTGCTAAGGAATTAAATTTGTCAAATCGCACACTGAATAAAATACCCATAATGCAAGAATACCATAAATAAACCAAGAGGAGAAACTAATGAGGGTGAATGTGGTGAATTTTATGGAATGCTGGCTTCTATATTAGATGGTTTTAAGTAGCAATAATTCATGGGCTACTTCTGAACTTCCCAAAATCCACATTTCAAAATAATCCCTTAGATTGTAAAGTTATAAATGCCACAATATATGCTAAATAGCATTTACACCCCTATTTTCCTAACTCTTAGAACAGGGTGGACAACCATTTGGATAAATGTCAGGTGATCAAGCAAGTGCCAGCATTTGTAATGGACAAGCCCTGTCCAACAAACCAAATTATAAGTGACAATGAGAATGGTAGATAAGCAAAGTCTATCATAAAACCACAAGATATAGGAGCAGAAGTAAGCCATTCGACCCATCGAGTCTGCTCCACCATTCAATCATGGGCTGATCCAATTCTTCTAGTCATCCCCACTCCCCTATCAATTTTATTAAAGTAGACTTACAAAAGGTATTCAACAAGACCAAGAAAGAGACAGTTCACCAGGATGTTGCCTGAGTAGGGAAGTTTCAGCTATGAATAGAGACTGGATGGACTGGCCTGGATTTCCTTATAGCAGAAGAGGTGAAGGTGGGTTGTTTAATGGGAGCAAAGTGGGTGGGTCATGGGAGCCTGATGGAGATATACAAAATTATGAGAGATATAGATGGGAGGAGATGGTTTAGAATAAAAAAAATTCCTAGGGGTCTAAGACCAGATGCATAATTTTAATGCGAGTTGTAAGAAGGAACTTGAGGAAGCTTTCTTTCTCCAAGGCAGTAGTTGAAATGGGCCAAAGGGTCTGTTTTGACACTGCATGACTTAATCAAGGCTGGAATTAAAAAAAGGTAAAAAAGTTATATTATTGCTAATGTAATATTGCTATTGATATTATAATATCAATAATAATATTGTCAATATTGTAGTGGAATACCAACTTCTTATTGGCCAAATCTAAAACCATGCAATTCCAACCAGAGTGCTGCCCAGTGACTTCCAGTAAGATGTTGGCACACTCAGACTCAGTGGCCTCTCTAGGTCCAGCCAAAGGTGCAATTGCTTGTCCTTTGCATCTTTTTCATGAAAATTAAGAACACCAAGTACTACAGGTGCACCCCACCAGTGAGTTGCTGGACAATGGTGGAGCTTGACTTGTTGTGCACCATGTTGCCGCCTGCTTCAGCGGCGGAGTTCTGCTCTGGGTTGTGGGCTGGCTCTCCTGTTGGTGCTGCGCTCCAGTGTTCTCTCAGTGGAAGACAAGCTGGAATTCCTTTGTCTGCGGCTACAATGAGCAATATGAGGAACTGCTATGGGTTTGTTCTGCAGAAATGTAGCTCCAGAACATCATGCACCAATCTACAGGTTTCTTCAATCCAGGGTTTGGGCTATATGATTTTTTAATATATTTTTCTGTTATTATAATTATATGCACTACAGTATACAGGTCGGCCCTCCTTATCCGTGAGGGATTGGTTCCGGGGACCCCTCGCAGATACTCAAGTCCCTTATTCAACCTCTCTCAATGCGGTGGACCTTAGGACCCAGAGGAACCCCAGGCCTTATTTAACCTGTCTCAATGCGGTGGATATTAGGACCCAGCGGTAGAGATCTGAACCTGCAGTGTTTCTGTTCATGAAAATAATTACGATCATGATTGAAAATAAAGTGGAAATAATAAAGCGATCGGAACAATTTTAAAGGATAAAGTGAGAAAGGCCCTGCCTCGATGAAAGCTACAATTATTACTAAGCAACGCAGTGGTTTAATTATTGGGTTTTGGGTTTTTGATCCTCCACATCAACTAAGCACATGAAGAGCACACTCAGGAGCGGTCCGTCACTGGATCGAACCCGACGCTGAAACATGCTTTTTTAAGTGTTTTATATGCATAGAAAGGCAAAATATATACTATATACTAAGACAAACGTTCGACTAACTGACGCTAAATAATACCGGATGTACCTGTTCCGACTTACTTAGTAAGAGAACTTCCAATTTTTTCAATCCCGATCCATGATAACCCACGCACATCCTCCCGTATACTTTAAATCATCTCTAGATTATTTATAATGCCTAATACAATGTAAATTCTATGTAAATAGTTCTTATACTGCATTGGAAGAGCACTTCTGGGTTTTCACGATTCACGGTTGGTTAAATTTGTGCATGCGGAATTCGCGGATAAGGAGGGCCGACTATATGTGCTACGTGCAACAATTGGTACTGTGTTTTGCACCTTGGCCACAGAGCAACGCTGCTTCATTTGGCTATATTCATGTGCATGGTTGAATGACAAACTTGAACTTGAGTCATGGCTGGTGCAGCTCTGGATTATTGAGAAAAGTAAACCCAATTACTCCTTGAAGCTGCTGACTCATTCAATAAAGCTGAATTTCTACCACCAACACCATTTTTCCTAATATCCTTCAGTCTTGTGCAACAACAATCAAATAATCACACAAGCAGATAAAGAGCTAATTTTGTTCCACATGCAAGAGCAAATAATACCAGCCTGATGAGCAAAATAGTCATGTGTACTATGCTAATTTCCAGATTAGTTTTCTAATAAACAAATTCAATCATTCAAAAGATTTGTTTTAAGAAAAAAATAAAAAAGAAAAGCAGTACAGGTGTCCCCCGTTTATCCAACGTTCACTTTCCGACAACTCGCTGTTACAAAAGACCTACATTAGTTACCTGTTTTCGCTAACAGAAGGTGTTTTCACTGTTACGAAAAAAGGCAGCGCGCGCCCCGAGCAGCCGAGCTCCTCCCCCAGAACTGCATTCTAGCCGGCATTGCTTAAACACGTGCCTGTGAGCATCTGTGCTTTATGTTGATTTATTTTGTGCATCCGTTAGCAAGATGAGTTCTAAGGTATCAGAAAACCCTAAAAGAGCGCGTAAGGGTGTTACACTTAGCATAAACTAGACATAATTAAGCGTTTCGATCGTGGTGAACGAAGTAAGGACATAGTGAGTTTGACTAAGGGTTTGTGGAATTTGACGAAGATGATGTTGAAGAGGTTCTGGCATCCCATGACCAAGAACTGACAGATGAAGAGCTGATGAACAGGAAAGGATAACAAATGAAACTGAACATAGTAGCAGACGGCCCTGAAGTGAAGTCGTCCAGGAACTGAACGTGAAGCAATTGCGTGAGATTTTCGCTGCGATTGACAACGCTGCAATGATTGCAGAAAAGTATGACTAATTTTGAAAGGGTATGTAGGTTTAGGGCATATTTACAGGATGGTTTGAGCGCTTACAAAGAACTGTATGATAGAAAAATGCCCGAGACTAAGCAGTCAAGCATACTGTTGTTTTTCAAGCCTTCCACATCAGCCACAAAAGACGACGAAACTCGACCTTCGACATTGAGGCAGGCAGACATGGAAGAAGGTGACCTGCCTGCCCTGATGGAAACAGACGACGAGATGACACCCCAGTGTCCCACCACCCCAACCTCCAACGACTCAGCCAAACACACCATCATCAGTGTGCTCGCTGTCTTCCTGATTCCGTTAAGTGAAACTACACTGTACACACATTATTTCCACTTTATATAGGCTGTGTATTTTTATGTGTTATTTGGTATAATTCGGCAGCTTCATAGCTTAAAGGTTACTGGAAAGAGTGCTTCTGCAGAGAGCGCTTGCGCCGACTGTTTCTGCCACGAGCGCTTGCGCCGAGTGTTTCTGCCGTGAGCACTTGCGTCGACTGTTTCTGCCGCGAGCACTTGCGCCGAGTGTTTCTGCTGCGAGCGCTTGCGCCGACTGTTTTTGCCACAAGTGCTGCCGAGAGCGCTTGCACGAGATTTTCACTACGGTGGACAGTTGCTGCAATGATTGCAGAAAAGTATTCCTACTTTATTATAGGCTGTGTATTTATCAGATCATTCCTGTTTTTACTATATGTTACTGTTACTTTAGGTTTTATATGTTATTTGGCATGATTTGGTAGGTTATTTTTTGGGTCTGCGAACACTCACAAATTTTTCCCATAAAAATAAATGGTAATTGCTTCTTCACTTCATGACATTCCGGCTTACGAACCATTTCATAGGAACACCCTACCTTCGAATAGCGGGGGAAACCTGTATTCTACAGCCCTAATTTACTGTCAATTGGATTTTTCTCTACACTAATGTGCTACTCGTTATGGCTTATAACACCAGTGGGTGCTTCAGTGGATAGACTGAACTATTGAGGTAAGTTGCTCGTATACCTTGAACCTACCTCTCCTTTAACCAGATCTTTATGCCGCTGACAGTATACTTTCTTATCATCCAGGAACACACAGTTCTTTGCTCGAGCACACATGAAGTGATAGTTGCTCTGGCAAGACGAAAGGCAACAGCCAACAGTAGCCCCGGCTTTCTGGCAACGTTCACAGCGCTGAAAAAAGATAAATTTCTATTAGTTAATAAATGGAACTACTTTGGACAGCCATTTGTCATGTTAGCACTTGATAAAAGTTTGAGTTTATATAACCATATAACAATTACAGTACGGAAACAGGCCACCTTGGCCCTTCTAGTCCGTGCCGAACGCCTACTCTCACCTAATCCCACTGACACGCACTCAGCCCATAACCCTCCATTCCTTTCCTGTCCATATACCTATCCAATTTTGCTTTAAATGACAATACCGAACCTGCCTCTACCACTTCTACTGGAAGTTCATTCCACGCAGCTACCACTCTCTGAGTAAAGAAATTCCCCCTCATGTTACCCTTAAACTTTTGCCCCCTCTCAAATCATGTCCTCTTGTTTAAATCCTCCCTACTCTCAATGGAAAAAGCCTATCCATGTCAACTCTATCTATCCCCCTCATAATTTTAAATACCTCTATCAACCTTCTACACTCCAAAGAATAAAGACCTAACTTGTTCAATCTTTCCCTGTAACTTAGGTGCTGAAACCCAGGTAACATTCTAGTAAATCTTCTCTGTACTCTCTCTATTTTGTTGACATCTTTCCTATAATTTGGTGACCAGAACTAAGCATAATTATAATTATGCTATCAAATCATTATCACAGACAATTGTTGGATTGAACGTTCCCCACACAAGTTTTCAGTGCTATGATTTTTTTCTGTTCCAGAATGCTCAATTTATCTGTATAAATGTAGAAAATGATTAGTTTCCAAGATTATTAAGGTTCCAGACAGTAAGTGTTCAGTAGTTCCAGTATTTTCTGTTCTCAGGAGATCTGCACTTCATTGTTTACTGTTTATTTGAAACTTCTGCTATTTACAGAGCTTATTTCCATCATCGTAATATAATGACTAATCAATTAGATCACCTCCAGCAGAATGTGGGTAATACGGAGAGACAGGAAACTACTTAAGTAAACATTTTAAAAACACACTTAATATATATACCGTAATATCTGGTGAGAATATCATTAACAAAATGAACTTATCATTAACAATGAAATGAACTTTATTCTGTCAGCGTTATGCTGTTTATTCATCATGGCAGCCCTCTCTATGGATCACTGGATGAACAAGGAAATTCTTTGCCCTTTATTTTATACCAGGTTAGGAAATTCTTTGGAACTATTGGAGCTCACCAGTTGTTTGCCTCTGATAACAGCCATATGGACATTCTTCAATGAGCCATCATCATCCTCGAAGACTTCCGCTGACCACAAGGCACAGTTTATGTGTGTCCATTCATTCTGACCGATGTACAGAAGACGTCCAGCATCCTAAAAGATTCAGTTATATCAATACTTGGATTCAAGATAGATTTACAACACCACTGGAATCGCCATGTCCCAATGGTTAGTTATTGTGTAAGCTGAAGATATCCTTTGAGATAACTCAAATGAAGTACTGTTTTCCCTCAGTCAGCTTTAGTGAATCTGTAAATAAAAAACTGAAAATGCTCAGTTCTATCTCAATAACTTTCAGAACGCAGTAAGAACCAAACATTCTTTAATTTGTTAATAACATTAAGGAAAGAAACTGGTTACTGATCAACCAACTTTTGTTTTCTACTACATTTGTTCACAATGTGGGTAATTCAGGCAAGGACCCTTTTGCTTGATCTTGCTAGTGTCCTGAGATTGCTACAACTTTATGGTGATGTTAAATAGGAAAATGCTCGTTAAAACCCAGTGACAATGCAGGAGGTGTAATGTATGTCAAATTTGGACAGAGGACATAGGCCAGACCAGGGTGATGCTGCTGATAATGTATCCTGTGGTTCATGCAGGTCATCAATGTAAAACAAGGTAGAATCTAGTGACAGGGATTCCAACAGTGATGCATCTTGTCTAGGAAGGAGCTAACTTTCAAGTACTGATGCAGCAGCACTCATTCAGACAAGATTACTACATTACACTTCTGACTAAAGGCTCATTTACACTTGTGCATACGGACTATGCTGCAGCCTATGCCGTAACCCTGATTTTCACTTCTGTGTCACTCTACGTCGTAGCGAGCATGTGTTGGTGTGCACCAAAACGCTAGTTGGCAGTGGGGTTTCTGTGCCACTGTGTTGAGTTTATTCATGAGAGACATGGACGAGGAAATGTATTTCAAACATTTTCGCATGTCGGCAGGTAGATTTGACAATTTGGTTCATCTATTTCGTATCGGTGTACGCACAGCCTACAAACATGGCGGAGAAAAAGCAACTGGAAATGCGATGCTACCAAGCCGACCAATCACAGTTGTTGTGGTCTGCATCGCCGCAACACGTGAGTAATTTTTCTGGAGAGGTGCACGTCATCATACGGCGTAGGTTACAGCGTAGGTACGCGATACCTACGGCGTAGATGCGACGCACAAGTATAAATCAGCCTTTAAACAACACAACAATATTTTACAGAGAACAGTTTCTATCTTTGTGGGCCCTCCCTGTACATTTAACTAGAGCTCATCAGGCAAAGTCTTGCTTTCCAAAGTGAACAAGACAATGAAAGCTATGTTTTAGAGCTGTCAACTGTTTTTTTTTTAAGTATACATTAAACCAGTGTTAACTTGTGACCAAAGAAACAACAATGGATGTAAATATAGAATTAATTTCTGATTTTCAATTATGTGCCTATGGAACTATTTTACAGTCTAGGTATTTAAACACTTTAAAATCAAAAAAGTAAACTAAATTTACAAAACAAATTGCAAGCAAACTTGCATGCAATAATTCAATCACAACAATGTTCAACCTTTATTTGGCAGAATATATTTAATATACAAAAATAAATGACATTTATGACTTGCAACAAATAAATTTCAGCAATTCTGAATTAGCTGCAGATACTCACATTTTTGCTGTCATCTCCATATTTCAGGCAAAGTACACACTGCCTGTTGTCTTCAACATCTGGAGGAGGGTCAATATCTGGGCTCTCCTCTCGACTTCTATCTGAACCTTACGAAGAAAACAAACTCAAGTTATTCCATACTTCACTGAAATAATGTAATTATTAATCATGAATGATCCTCTTTAAATACTTCCAAAATTTCCACGAAGTACTAGCCAGTCTTAAATGAACTGACCAAAATGGAGTGGTATAAATGTAGTAGTATTAGACATAAACAACTCTGCAGGGATCTCAATAAATCCAGTTAAATGAACACAGGCTTCTGGGTTCTGTTGCTGAGAACTACTCTAAACTGAATAGTTTGCAAATCAGAAATGAACAAAAACAGAGTACGGGAGACAATCAAGTAAGTATGATGGGAAAGGGAGCAGGTGTAGAAAGCATGGCTACCAGCCAACTTCACTGATTCAGTGAGCCAATGAAGTTGCTCAGCACTCCCAGCTCTGCTCAACTCGATTTTTGTGACTCAAGTGAGAGAAAGCATGTGGAAATACCTCACTCCCATTCAGCAAAACCACCCTGCTGCCCATACATATGGGCTGTCGATAAGCAGGGCATTCATAACTTGAGCAGGATCTTCAGGGCAAAGAATTCTCTCTGCAAAATACAGAGATGATAGACAAGTATCGATCTAGTCCAGTTGTTCCTAATGTGGATTTGTGGTAGAAATTGCTCTTATTTGGCATTTGGTTTGTGGCCTCATGGCCTGATAGACCAAAAAAAGTGTTCTAAGGCTTATCTGTTATGCAAGACAACTTTATAAATTTGCATTCAGTAAGGGTTGGAGGGCTTATCGGTGGAGAAAGGAAGGACTAGATGGGATAGAGTTTGTCAAATGTGTTCAGGAAAGTTTCTTTAATCAGTACATAGAAGTCCCAACAAGAGAGTGTGCACTTATCTCTTATTAGAGAATGAGACAGGGCAGGTGACAGAAGTTGCATTGGGGAACACTTTGCATCTAGTGATCATAATGCCATCAGTTTCCAAGTAATTATGGAAAGGGTGGGCTTGGTCTTTGGGTAGAAATTCTAATTTGGAGAAAGGCCAATTTTGATATTACCAGAAAGGATCTGGCAAGTGTGGATTGGGACAGACTATTTTCTGGCAACGGCATACTTGGTAAGTAGGAGGCATTCAAAAGTGAAATTTTGAGAGTACACAGCTCGTATGTACCTGTCAGAATAAAAGCAAGAACAGTTTGAGGGAACCTTAGTTATCAAGAGATATTGAGGCCCTGGTTAAGGAAAAAAAAGAGGTACATAGCAGCTACAGGCAAGTAGGAACAAATGAGGAACTTGAGGAGTACAAGAAGTGCAAGAGAACACTTAAGAATGAAATCAGGAGGGCTAAAAGAAGGCATGAGGTTGCTCTAGCAGACAAGGTGAAGGAGAATCCTAAGGGATTCTACAGAAACGTTAAGAGCAAAAGGATAACAAGGGACAAGATTGGTCCTCTGGAAAATCAGAATGGTAATCTATGCGTGGAGCCAAAAGAGACTGGGAGATATTAAATGGATTTTTTGCATCTGTAGTTACTCGGAAGATGGACACAGAGTCTATAGAAGTGGGACAAAGCAGCAGCAAGGTCTTGGACACTATACAAAAATTCAGAGGAGGAGGTGTTTGCTGTCTCAGGCAAATTAGGGTGGACAAATCCCCAGACCAGTTAAGGTGTTCCCTTGTACGCCATGGGAGGCAAATGCAAAAATTGCAGGGGCCCTAGCAGAGATATTTAAATCATCATTAGCGACAGGTGAGGTACCGGGGGATTGGACGATAGCCAATGTTGTTCCATTGTTTAAGAAAGGCTTTAAGAGTAAACCAGGAAATTATAAACCAGTGAGGGTAAAATCAATAGTGGGAAAGTTAACAGAAAATATTTTAAGAAACAGGACTTTGTGCATGGTAGGAAGTGTCTAACCAATCTTACAGAATTTTTTCGAGGAAGTTACCAGTAAAGTTGAAGACAAGGCAGTAGATGTTGTCTACATGGACTTCAGCAAGGTAATTGACAAGACCCACATGGGAGGTTGGTAAAGAACGGTAAGTCACTTGCATTCAAGATGAGGCAGTAAATTGGATTAGACAGTGGCTTTGCGGGAGAAACCAGAGAGTGGTAGTGGATGGCTGCCTTTCTGATTGGAGGCCTGTGACTAGTGGAGTGCCACAGGGATCAGTGCTGGGTCCATTGTTGTTTGTCATCTATATCAACGATCTGGATGACAACATGGTTAACTCAATCAGCAAATATGCAGATGACACTAAGATTGGGGACGTAGTGGACAGCAGGAAGACTATCAAAGCTTGCAGCAGGATCTAGACCAGCTGGAAAAGGGGGATGAAAAATAGCAGATGGAATTTAATGCAGACAAGTGTGAGGTGTTGCACTTTGGGAGGATCAACCAGGGTAGGTCTTACACAGTGAGTTGTAGGGTACCAAGGAGTGTGGTAGAACAAAGGGAATTGGTAATATTGGTCTATAATTCATTGAAAGTGACATTACAGGTAGATAGGGTCGTAAAGAAAGCTTTTGGCACATTGGCCTTCATAGATCAAAGTATGAGTACAGTAGTTGGGACGTTATATTGAAGTTGTATAGGACTTTGGTGAGGCCTAATTTGCAGGTGGGGGGAGGAGAAGTAGTAGTACAAGGTGGTAGGTGGTGGGTGAAACCGGAAGAGGGGGAGGGCTGGAGTAAAGAGCTGGGAAGTTGATAGGTGAAATAGATAACGAGTTGGAGATGGGGGAATCTGATAGGAGATGGGAGAAGACCATGGGAGTAAGGGAAAGGGGAGGAGCACTAGAGGGAAGTAACGGGCAGGTAAGGATATAAGGGGAGAGAGACAACAACGGGAATAGGGAATGGTGAAGGGGGGGGGGGGGGGGGGGGAGAGAAATACCAGAAGTTCAAGAAATCAATGTTCATGCCATCAGGTTGGAGGCTACCTGTACAGAATATATGGTGTGGCTCCTCCAACTTGAGTGTGGCCTCATCGTGGCAGTAGAGGCGGCCATGGACTGACAGAATCAATTTCTGTAGTACCTTGCAAATTATACCAAATCTAAAAGCAAACTGGGACGTGCCAATAACTTGCTCACATATTGGCTTGCATGCAATGGCCACACTGAATGTAGCTTCATTACTTTACAAAGTATTGAAGACACGATGGTCAATGCTCCCTGAATGCAGCTTTGCTTTCTGAAGGTATGCAAGAAGAAATTATAATTTTAATAATGTTATGCTGACTGAATACAAAAAGCTCGAAAACCCTCTGGGATAATAGTAGGATGTTTACTTCCATGGGACATTCCATCACCTCTTGCTTTTGAAAAATCCTTCCGTGTAATTTGAAAATCTCTATTGACAGCCTCAATTAAAATATGCAATACTATAATATACCACTAGATGACTAACATAAGCTGTAAATGCAGGTCATTTACAATAATACAATCAGCTGATACTAGAAAACCAGTATTGCATATTTTCAAAATAAACTATGATAAGACAACACAAACACCTTGAGCTCATCGCAACCCCCCCCCCCCCCCCAACTGAACAGACTATATCAGTTTGATCTTCCAACTTCAAGAGCTCCTTTCAGGTGTCCACAGGCACCAAATCAGCCATAAAACATAACCAGAGCCTGGTTACCTCACCCAAATCAAGGCAACACCCAAGTGGCAGTGCTGAGTTTAGGTCTGAAAAAAAAATCTAAGGCCCCAGGCTGCCTCTTATAAATGAATGCAACAAGCAGCAGAACTTCTACAAGATTACAGCAAGAGCTGCCCTTAGTCCATCGCATGACTGTGTCAATACATAAGGTGAATTTACCTCTTAAAAGGACACTCGAATGGTTCATTAATGTTCAATAAATGGTGAATTTATTTATGAGCCGCTTTCTATATTTTACACAGAATGAAAAAAAAATTAAATGACCAAAAGCTATATTAAGGAAAACAAAGGCAACTGCTGTTGATGCTATGATTTTTTTCAAGCTTACAGGGAATTACAGTACCACTGTGCCCACTTATGGAAATGTTCACAATTGTGCCCGAATTTTCCCTGAACCCTTGGCCATTTGCCTGGATTCATTTCACAGAACATGGCTGCATCAACCATCATTCCAATCTATCTAACCCCATCTGTCAGTACATGGTCCACATTCCTCCATTTCCTGCCTGTCTAAGTGTCTCCTAAATGTTGCTATTGTATCTGCTTTTACCACTTCCCCTGGCAGGGTGTTCCAGGCGCCCATCAACCTCTGTGTAAAACAATGCCTTGTAAAGATTCTTTACATTTCACATCTCACCTTTTGTACTTGACATTTCCACTTTGGGAAAGAGACTGACATTTTATATACTATCAGCTGCATCTCAATCTGACATTTCAAAGAAAATAATCGAAGTTTTCCAACTCTCCTTACAGACAATACAGTCCAATTGACTCAAAGACAAAATGATTTTAGTATTTTGGTCATACCAGCTGTTATCGCAAATGGTGGTGGCGGCAGAGGCACTGGTAGGTCAGGATCTCCTGGTCCTTTCGGCTGTGGTGCAGGTATAATCTTCTTAGTAAGCGCTGGCTGTTCAGTACGTGTGCTGTCATCCCGCTCTTGCCACTGAGCATAGTTGTGATCAGATGATGGTGGCAACACAGCATTGGGAAGCATTCCACTACTGAAATACATCAGATTTTGACAAATAATAATTTTAAGAATTTGCTGTACTAAACTCAGAAGCAATTTAATCTATTTGGTTATGTCAATGGCCACCCTCTCGCTTCAGATATACATATAAAATGCTTTGGGATTCTCCTAAATGTCAAGGATTTTATTTTTTTTATCCCTCCTAATTCTTAAAGTTATTTCTTTATATTCCTAATAAATACACTTCAGACCATCAGTCCACACCAAGTTCATTAGCTTGGCCCTGCCAGTTCTTTCAATCAGACATACTCAAGCTAACTTCTATCTTCACCTTAACCTCGCCATGTACTGTTCTGAAGTCCTTTCTCCTGCATCACTTTTTAGCTACATATTAAACTGGACTGCCTTCCTCTTTCTTTTTAAACCTTGCTAGCAGGTGGCACAGGGAGAAATCTCAAGATTATAACTCTGGAGGCCCTTCTTTGAAACTTTTAGCCTAACTTCCCAAAGTACTTTTGCAGGACTTCAATTCTCTACCTGCCATGTCACTAGTAATAATATGGGCCACGATCTCTGACTGTTCACATTTCCCTTGCAGAATACACTGTACCTGCTCTGATACATCCATGATCTTGGTACCACAGAGGGAACACGCCACCCTGAAATTGCACTCTTGGCCACAGGAATACTTATATGCGCTCCTGACCAGTCTCCTATCACTAGCACTCACATACACTTCAACACTTCTAACTAAATAACAGAGCCAGTTGCGTTGCTACTGCTCCAGCTTTGTGCTCCTCTGTAAAGCCATTCCAGAAGTATCCAAAACAGTATACTTGTTAAATACAAACTAGTTCCCAATTACAAAAAAAATACAACTCAAAAAGAGACGGTGCAATGAAATTCATCTATGCTGGTGTTTATCTCCTCCCATTCCATCCACCATATTTTGAACAACTCTGTTTTGATTCACATCCACAGTTGTCAAATTAAAATACTTACATTTACTAATGTTTAATTATGTTCACAAAAACATAACTCAGGGATTGGCAAGGATGAGAGGGTGCTTGTGGAAGCTCAAAAATAATCAAAATTTAAATTCCTGCATACGTTCTTGCTTGTCCACATTGTGGACAATCGCACCAATAATGAAAACCTCAACATTTCAGTGACAGTAGTTTCACAGCTTCACGCCTCAACTCAAAATAAAACCAGAAACATACTACTTTCTTTCTATACAAAGGTCAGTAATGACAATAGTACTCACTTTGGGGTGACCCTATTAGGCTCCCAGAACTTGGACTCCTTCACACTAAACCATGGGAAGAATCGTTCCATTTGCTACACAAGAAGCGAACACAGGTATTGTTAGATTAAAGGCTGTCCAAGAATTAAATTAAATACACATCAGATATGTAAAGATATCCTTTCAATGATCACACCCATCTCAAATCTGAACATAGCTGGTAAACACACCAGGCAAAAAGCCTCTTCACTGAAGCTGAACAAAAACAAACAAAAAATGTTGCAATATACTCAGTCAGTTAGAGTAATGCCTGTGAAACAAAAATTCAAATCATTAGCTTTTCAGGCACTTCTATTTTAAGCATATTGTAATCTGAAGTATGCAAGAACAGTCACTGGGACTGTTTGAACAGACTGGTGTCAGTTATGAAAGTAAAAGCTTATATCCTAACACTTGACATTGCTTGACCATCCAGGCTTAATATATCTTCAGCAGGATAACAAAATTTCATAATTAAACAAACTTGCAATGACACACACTCATTACCTCAACTCTCATGTCAATTATTGTTTAGTTCAGAAATTTGCAAACAGAAAGGCAATTATGAGATTCAGTTTTTGGCAAGGAGACTCAAAAAATTCTGGTGTTCATTTTTCATAAAATTTTATTTCTATATACCACTGTAAGCAGCTGATTGCAGCATCTGAAACAAAGGCTCACTGTACAACACTTAACATCACATGCATACAACAAACGAATTATACAGTATAGTGAAAGAATTTATCAAATGATATAAAGTAAAAGAAACAAAGCCGAACTACACTCCTTTGTAGTTTAAATTGATAACATAAGAACAAAATGGCAAAGTGAATGTGTAGGCTCCAAACTCTGAATACTCAGGGGTTTTTTTTTAACTTGTAGAAAATTATGCATATAAACATATCTGCATCTGAGAAAAAGGAAAATACTTTTCCATCCCCTCTTTAACGACATTGACTTTGTGTCAAATGATTTACTTTCGAACAAATGTTCTCTTTAGTTGTGAATACCATAAGAATTAGGAAAGACTGTTTAGCCTATCAAGCAAACCTTTATCAGTGAAACAGCTGAATAATCTATTGTTCACTTCTGGTGATAAAAGTTGAAACAAGAGCAAAAACATCATTTGTTGGAACATGACATTTATCCACATTCAAAATCTAGGCAGAATTAGATGCGAGTTGCCACTCTGCATCATTGCAGCCCTACGGATGAAATTACTGCCACAACACTGTATGGGTAGGGAGTTCCAGGATTTAGCCAGCAATGAAGATGGAAGAAGGAATACAGTACAGGTCCTTTGACTCATGATGTTGTGCTGACCCTTTAATCTACTCCAAGATCAATCTAATTCTTCTTTCTCACATAGTCCCTCAATTTCATTTCATCCATGTACCAATCTAAGAGTCTCTTAAATATACCTGATGTATCTGCCTCAACCACCACCCCTGGGCAGCGTGTTCCATTCACTTAGCACTCTATGTAAAAAAAAACATACCACCTCTTACATACTCTCATACTTAAATCTTAAAATTATGGCCTCTTGTATTAGCCAGTTCCACCCTGGGAAAAGGCACTGGCTCTCTACTTCCATCTATACATCTTATACACATCAATCAATTGACCCCCATCCTCCTTTTTTCCAAAGATCTATGCCTCTTATCTCGTACATCTATATCTATCAAGTCACCTCTCACCCTCCTTTGGTCCAAAGAAAAAAGCCCTAGCTTTCTCAACTCTCCTTACAAGCCATGTTCTCTAATCCAGGCAATGCTGGTAAATCTCCTCTGCACCCTCTCTAAAGCTTCCACATTATTCCTATAATGAGGCCACTAGAACTAAACACAATATTCCAGGTGTGGTCTAACCACGGTTTTATAGAGCTGGAATATTACTTCACTGGTCTTGAACTCAATCCTCCCGTCTAATGAAGGCCAGCACACCAAGCGCTTTCTTCACCACCTATCAATTTGCACAGCAACTTTGAAAGATCTATAGATATTGACCCCCAAGATCCTTCTGTTCCTCCACGCTGCTAAAAATCTTGCCATTAACCTTGTACTCTGCCTTCTGAAGTGTATCCCTTCACATTTCTCTGGACTGAACTCTATCTGGCACCTCTCAACCAAGCTCTGCATCCTATCAACGTCCCATGGTAACCTATGACAGCAAGATGTTCAACTTGGAGGGGAACCTACAGGTGATGCTAGTGCTATTGTTCTTTTTTGGTGTGAGTAAATGCAATCCCTTTTTCAGATGGCACAAACCGTAGCCATTCTCCACCTTTGATGTAAGGAATTAATGTTTAATATGTGGATTGGGCACTGTCAAATTCCAATCATACAGTTTTGTGCTGGATGGTGACACGTTTTAGAGCTACACTCATATAGGCTTCTGAACCTATCTCTGCAGGCTCTCGCTAATAATCAGTACTTATGCGAGAAAAGAGGAAGGATAAAGACAGATTCTTGGGAAGTTAAGAGATAAAAATACATGAGCAAGATATGGCCAGCTAGCTAAAAATAAAACAAGTCACTGAGTCCAGAAGGTGAGTGTCAAATGTGGCATGGTTAGTTACAGACGATGCAAAGGAAGAAAATGTTGACATTAAATAGGATTGCTAAAAATCCTATGGTAGACTTGGAAACCTGACTGCAAAATTTAAGCTGCGAGAAAGAAAATCAAATTTGAGGAACTTTACTTCTCTTTCCCTTCAAGCTCCAATTTAATGGGCAAAGATTGGGAGGTGCAGTGGGAAAGGCAGGGTTGGAGGAGGAACAATTAGAGGAACTTACTTCTGAGAGCCAATGACAACATATTTCAAAGTGAGGAAACAGTACCTGAAGAGTGATCCAGAAGAGTGGGAAGGAGAGGTTAGTGGGCCAAAATTTTAGTGGAAATGCAGTCTCGGGGTCAGAGTTGGGAAAATTAAAAAAATAAGTATGGAGACATCATGAAACAAGATAATGAGATAAAGAGACCTAATCACAACATAAACACCACCACTTTAAAACTTTAAAGAAAACTTAAGTGGGACTCTGGAACTGAACAATTTTAAAAATACTGCTGAAATATTCTGACCAAGAAAATCAGGACTAAGATCAATCACTCAACAAGAGAAATAATACACAAGTTGCTATGATTAACCTGTGATTACAGTTGGTGGTTGTTGCTTGGAGCCATAATTTTTTCAGCATGAGTGCATCTTAACGTTTTAATACTACAAAATTATTTTGCATTGATATGCACTCTAAGGCCCATAGAAATTACCAATCCTCCTTACCCGTATAAAGAAAGCCTTGACCATGCTATTGGCTTTTTTGTTTTCAGGCTGCCCTCCATCACAGTTCATTGCTGTTTGGATGATCTTTACAATGTCATCACTGAACTCCAGCTGAACATAACAACAGTAGATAATCAGGCATTACAGCATTTATCAACAGATTGTATATGTTAATTTTAGAGGAGTCTGACGCATGTGAAGAGACCATATGATGCAGAACATAGGGCAAGCCTTAAGTCTTTCGTCATGGAGTACACATTATTTTAAATATTTTTCAAACTTTCTAGACAGGCAAATAAACAAAAATCTTACCACCGAATGGTATCTCTCCTGATCCATTTTCCTCTTTACTCCTTCCAGATCAAGAGGTTGTTCATCCTGCTGGTTTACTTCTGTAAGAACTGGAGGATCAGGGCCTTCTGGTGAGCTTCTAGCAGGGACAGCTTCTTCAGTCTCTGGATTTAGGTCGGGAGGTTTGGCTGCCTGGTAAAAAGACAGCAAATGGAACTCAGCTGTATAATGTT
Source organism: Hemitrygon akajei (assembly GCF_048418815.1). Taxonomy (NCBI): domain Eukaryota; kingdom Metazoa; phylum Chordata; class Chondrichthyes; order Myliobatiformes; family Dasyatidae; genus Hemitrygon; species Hemitrygon akajei. The sequence goes on along the minus strand of NC_133149.1, from coordinate 40,138,981 downwards.
TCACTTGCCTACTATTCGCACTTCAATTTCTGCACTATGAAAGCTTCAAATCACATGTGCAGTTCTGTTCACCCAGCTATATAGGAAGGACATCATTCATCTGGAAAGGGTGCAGAAAAGATTCACAAGAATATTACCAGAACTGCATGGCTCGAGTCACAAGAAAAGATAGATCGGGACATTTTTACCTGGAGGACAGAAGAACGGTGACTGTATAAAGGTTTATAAAATCATGTGGGGTGTAGATAAGGTGAACTGTCATAGTCTTTTCCCCCAGGGTAAGAGAGTCTAAAACTAGAGGGCACAGGTTTAAAATAGGAAATAGTTAAAAGGGATCTGAGGGGTAGATTTTTTCATAGAGGGTGGTGGTATGGAATGAGCTGCCAGAGAGTGCTGAAGAAGTGGTATACAATGTTTCAAAAGCATTTGGACAGGTACATGAATAAGTATGGTTAAGAGGGATATGGGCCAAATGCGTGTAAAAGGGACTAGCACAGACAGGCATCTTGGTTGGCATGGACTGACAGGGCGAAGAGCCTGTCATAGCTCTGCTGTATAGCTCTATGACTCTATGGGGTGACACAGTAGTGTAGTGGTTAGCACAACGGTTTACAGTACCAGCAACCTGGGTTAAATTCCCATGCTGTCTGTAAAGAGTTTGTATGTTCTCCCTGTGACCATGTGGGTTTCTTCTTGTGTTTCGGTTTCCTCCCACGATCCAAAGACATACTGGCTGGTGGGGGGGGTGCGTTTGTGTGTGTGTCCCCTTAACTCCTAGTGGAGTCGTTGGGGTGCCATCATGACAAGCTTTTATTGGTACACCCTATCTTCGTTAAATGCGTCTTCAGACTATGCAGATTCAGAGTTATGCGTGGAACTTATTTCTACCAACGCCTCCTTATATGCGTCCAAAACTCACAGTTATGCGAGGAGCACTGCTTTCCAGCCAATACAAGTCACGTGCGCACGTCTCACTGTTGGGATGAGAAGCACCGCTTTCCCACCAATAAAAGTCAGGTGTGCGTGCCTCACAATCTCACTCCCGCCAGTCTCGCACTGGTTTTGGCAAGGTGTGGATATGCGATCTTGCGCTCTTAAACTTTTGTTGGTTTTACCTACGGTGCAGTGATTTTGTGCTTGAAATATTTAACTATGCCTCCTAAGCGTCCGATGTCATATCCTGGGCCATCAGCCGAGCAGCAAAGAACTGCTTTAACACTTGAAAAAAAGTTGGAAATTATGAACAGCGCGGCATCAGGTGAAGGTAACACAGCTCTGGGACGCTACTGCCAGGAACAGAATCTTGCCTTTAAAGTTATTTTGTTGCTTGACAATGCGCCAGCCCATCCTAAGCATTTAGACAGCATTCATCGTAATATAACAGTGCATTTCCTGCCGCCTAACACATTGCTGATTCAACCACTCGACCAAGGTGTGATCCACATTCAAAGCGGTTTTTTTTTACGGCGAACTATCTCTCAGGTGCTGCAAGCAACAGACAATTTTGAAAATCCCGGGTGTTTACCAACTGTGAGGGAATGGTGGAAGTCGGAACACTTGGCACAAATGGCGATGGACATGGACCCAAGTTTAGAATGGAGTCAGCATTTCAGTCGTTCCCTGCCATCAACCCTTTTTCCCTACAAGCAAATTTATGCTGAAAAACAAAATGCTGCCAAGCAAACAGCCCTCACCACTTTCTTCAAACCGGTGTCATCTCCTGCTGCCAGCAGTTCTGAGAGTTCTGTGAGTCTTCCTTCACCCCTTGCTGTGCTTGATATGATCCTGACGATCACAACCATCCTCCTTATCCATGTAAAGCTGCCCGACACCACATCAACCACTCATCTCCCGGAGCGAACACACCTGCCACTGTTGGTCAGTACTGTACACCCTAGTATGTTAACTTTCTATGATTTATTACGTTGAATATTACCTTAAATTGATGAAATATAATACGAATGTTGCCTTGCGGTACTGCTTTTGTGTCGTATTGGTATGAAAATGTGAATAAATTACGGATAAAACATATTTAGGAAGCCCTCTGGAACGCATCCCTATTTTCTCCATTTAAATAATTATTCACATTATGCGTCGACGGCGAGGAATGTACCCCCCGCATATAGCGAGGATAGGGTGTATGCTCATCGTACGGCGTGTCTTGGGCATCTGAAACCTGGCGGAGGAAACCCAACTCTCCAGTTGTTAGCTCGTATATTCAACCCAGGCACGGATGGAGAGCGTGCAAGGGAGCTGGCCGGATTCGAACTAGGGACCTCTCGCCCCGAAGTCCAGCACTGATGCCACTACACCATCAGCCGTAGTGGTCCCGTGATTAGGGGACAGTTAAATCGGGTTGCCGGGCAGTGCAGCTCGAAGGGCCAGAAGGGCCTATTCCACGCTGTATCTCAGTAAGTAAAAACCTACGGTCTGATTTTATAATCCAAATCAAATACTGATACCCAAATAACATAGAATATAAATCAGGAAAGGACAAGTACAAAATAACAGTTCCCTTCTGTTCAATGTTCTTTTACTTCCTATTGTTCCTTTCAAGATTCTCATTCCCATACACAGATAAGAAAGGCACTTTTGTTGGGCATTTTTGGTGAATTTAATATTACATGCACCAGCTTAAGCACTCCAGACTCACTGAATTTCAAGGCAAAAATTTAAATGACATTAGACTTTTAGCACAAACAAGAAGACTTGGAAATCCAATCGTGCAGAGCTGTTTTCTTCACTCTAACACATATGCAAAAATCAAATTTTTCCCCAGAGTGGGACGCAGTTTGATCGTTTCCAGGCTGCACCGTGCCACTTTGGAAGCCTGACTTAGTAGTTCCTGTCATGAATCATGGTTAATTCTTTTTGGCATCAAAGATACAAGCAAAACAGAACATAGAAGAGTACAGCACAGGAATAGACCCTCTGGCCCACAATGTTATGCCAAACTAAATAAATTAGTAATCAAATGGCCAAATAAACTAATCCCCTCTGGCTACATAATGTCCATAACTTCCATTTTCCTCACCTTCTTGTGCCTATCTAAACATCTCTTAAAAGTATCTAATGTTTCTGCCTCTACCACCACCCCAGGTAGTGCTTTCCAGGCACCCACCACTCTTGTGTAAAAACAATCTTGCCCTCACATCTCCTTTGATATTACCCCCTCTCACCTTAAATGCATGCCTTTTGGTTTTAGACATTTCAACCCCGGGAAAAAGATACTGCCTGTCTACTCTACCTATGCCTCTCATAATCGTATAAACCTCTATCAGGTCTCCCCTCAGCCTCCATGGCTCCAGAGAAACAATGTCCTATCCTCAGGATCTGATCATCAGACACAATCCCCCAATACTCACCCAGCCCTGCTTCAAATACAGACACTTGACTCATAATCACATTCATGGGCACCTAGCTCAGGTTACACCATCATCCAACTTTCCTCTCACCCTGCCCTATCAAAGATCTTCTGACATCCTTGGCCTCAGCCCCACTATAACTAAAGTGGTCCCCGCCTCCAATTTCCCTTTGTGCGCTCCACACTTACAGAAAGGCCAATTCTGAAGCACCCAACCCTTGAGCACTTCTGAATTCTTAATAGTGAGTGCACAACCAAACCAAAATTGGCTTCCCATGCTTCAAGTGATTACTGTACTGCATCATCGTGGGAAATGAATTGCTATGCCTTCAACTTTAGTCCTCTTTGGGTAGGTAACACGGTTAGGTAATTCCTATAACATGCAACAACATTCCATAAATTTGAAGAATTCACCAAGGAATGGTATCCATAACCCGATAAAGAAGGAATTTCTCTGTTTAGAATATCTAAGGTAAATCTACAGGAATGCAGGCAAATTCTTACAGGAATAAATAGCCAATGAAGAAAGGATACTAAAAACAAACAACTTCCATGCCCTCTGGGAATTTATGGGTTTCTATATTTATCAAATTTGTTCTTTGAAGCGCATCACTTGTTGTAATGGAGATAAGTATAGCAGCCAAGCTACAAACAAGGTCTCACAAATATGAACATAATGAACACCTAAAGAAGAATGTTTGCCATGGCTGTAGAAACCAACTATATCATACCACTGCTCCCCTTCCTCCAAACGGTCTTCTTTCAATAATGCCATAGAATTTATATCATTTTAATCAAACTCTAGGATTTAATTTCACTAAAATGGTAACAACTACACTTGTGCAACCTATAGCATGAGTTCAATTTTTCAGCTTATCTTGGGGATACAATCTGCTGCTTCAAAAGCTGACAGTTGTACCAACTATGCTAAGCGGTCAGTAAAACAAACTCAGAGAGAGACCAATGTTTTATTCTCATTATCTCCAGATGCTGTGTAAAAGTTATGCACACTTCTGAACAGAAGAAAAAGAAAAATCTCAGCTGGATCATAAATGGTGTCCAGTTACTTGTGCCAGCAAGTGCATGTGGACAGTGCATACACAATTATGATTCTCACCAAGGCAAATATTTTCCTTTAACATAAACAAAGTCTACGAGAGCACAACAAGGAATGGCAATCTAACCAAAGGAAAGAGAAACGCAAAATGAAAACATTCATCAAATCAAGCCACAACTTTAAGATTAAAATTGAAGGCTGGGAAGAGAGAAGCAAAGTTGAAAATAAACTTGTTGCATTTTGTTAATTACAAAATGGCATTTCCATTTCATCTTATGACAAAGGAGAAGATGACTTTGGCCTATCAAGTCTATGCTAGCTCATAAAGCAATCCCATTCCCTATTCTTCCCATATTCTCAACAACTCCCTCCAGATCCTACCATTCACTTACGGACAATTTAGGGAAAATCAATCTACTAGCCCACATATTTTTAAGATGTAGGAGAAAGCCAGAGCATCCAAGAGTAAGTGCAAGTTACACACAACACCAAAGATGAGGACTGAACCTAGGTTGCTAGACCGACAAGGCATACATGGGTAGATTAAAAGCAAAGATTATGTAACTTTTCCACAATGATAGGTTTTATGGTGTTTGCCTGGGGAATGCCATAAGACTTTTTAATAATAAAAAACAAATCCTCTTCCTCAGTTTACAAGAATGAATAAAATCATTACTAAGGGAACATTTGGAAACATTACAATTATGAATGATCAAAACAATATTTTATTCTCAATTACCAGACATAGGATTGAGCTAAACTTGAAGAACAAACTATGAAGCACACTGCATAGTAGTTAAAGTTGAAATCCCTCAGATTCATTTGTTAATTTATTTCTGAATGCATAAAACTCAAATCCAAACATAAACAATAACAGGAAACAAATGAAATTCACAGCTGAAATTATATAATGTATCTCTTCTAACTGTCTGTTTGACACCATTTTAAATCAGCACCTCAGACTTACCTGCCTGCATCGTAGCAAGTGACTGGTCGTTCTAGAATTTAGCAATGCAGTCAAGACTTGCTTTAAAGAGATCTGCAGTTCCTTGCCTAGTGCCAGTCGCCATTCTGCAGGGTGTTGCTCCGTGCAATTTATGCATGTGTATGCCACACTTTCTGGAAGATTTGACAAGATTTCATACATCTCATCTGGATGAAGATAAAATCAATGGTAAAAATTATCATGCACAGCAAGACACCATTCTGAATAGAATAGATTCTGTAAGCTTTTCAAATCAATATATTGGGACATATACAAATGAAAAAGACAATGCAAAGAATGCAGAGCACTATTTTCTCTACATGCTGCAATAATAAAGGGCTTATTAGATTTGATCTTCCTGGCAACTGAAATTAGCAGAATCCAACCAATCCAAAATACACGTGAAAATTAGCTGGATAATCAAACATGTCCCTTTAAACAGTACAACTTTTATAAAGGCATGGCTAATAACATGGATAGAGAAAATTAGAAATGGATAATGTAGAAAATTAACATCCACTATAAGAAATAACACCCACTCTATGATTAAAATAAATATGTTGGATAAATAGGATAGATAAAATAGGTCACATTTGACATATTCAAAGGAGAACTAGCATGTATTTAAAACTGATCACCACAGACTCTCAAATTTGAGACTGAACATGGCGTCATCTGTCAATTATACCGTTTCATCATGGAACAACTCCTGATATAAGTCGTCACTGATTCAAGGCTGCATCATTTTCCCTGCCACTATATGAGCTTCTGATGATTTTCATCAACTCTACACGGGATGGGGGCAAGTATGCCTATTCTATTGTAAATGAAAATCGGGGAACCATAGGTGGGAGTGTTGGTGGGGGGGGGGGCAGAAAGAAGGAAGAAAATGATCAAAAAACAAACAACTGTTTGCTGCATTCATTCATTATAAAGGCAGGGTTCATTCAGATTTAACTCTATCTATTCATCCTGACACAAAAATCATTATTACCCTAAGAAAAACAGTCAATTAACTATAAAGGAACAATACAAAACAGCAAAGAAGCTGGGTGAGGAAGTCTGAACCAATGCAGAAAACCATGCTGGAAATTGCCTGAAGTAACGAATGAGATACAACCAGGAATATTCAGTTAACAGAATTTTTATTTAAAATGTATCAAGAAGATGTTAGCACCCCCCCTTAAAAAAAAACAAGTTGGGAGGAAATTATAAACAGCAACTTAACTTAAATGGCTGTTAATGTCAGAATTTGAGATTCTAGCAACTTACATGACAAGAAAGGGGTTTTGTGGTTACGTAACGAAGAACTAAACAGGAAATCAAAAGGCTAATATTATACAATGAAGTTAGAAGGAATTCTAACGTGAGAAACAATGTGCTCACATTAAAAAAAATGAACTTGAGGGGCTACTGTTACACAACATTTTATGCATTTATAATTTGTACAAAGAGCTCTAAAACAAATCAAATCTAAACCAAACAAAAACACATTAACCACCAATTGTAACTTCTTAGTATAAATTGTCAGTTTTCATTCAGAGAAAAAAAAATTCTTCACTTTAAAATACCTGACAAGCTTTCACACTTTGCATGAACCCAACGATCACACTTTCCACACTGCATCATCTTGCTCTCATAATCATCATCATCGTAGCACTTATCACACAGTGGGCAGAAGTTTCCTAAATATAAACAGCAATTAACATCAACACAGCGTGCATCCTTCCAGTATTCTTGACAGTCCTCAATAGCACTGACACATGCTTTGTTCAGTATTTTTCGAAAATGGGTTCCAACAGATTTAGATTTACACAATATTATAAAGCATACATAATGGAATCTAATTGACCAGCTGCAATGTTATGCTATCAACCAATGACGCACTTAGGAAAACAAAAATAGCTCCTTGCATGGATGTTCATGAACAAACAGAAGGGAATCACAAAACAAAAATCTCTCAAGTTAAATTTAATTAAGTCAGAACATCGCCTTATTCTTTCAGTGGAAAATAAGGGACTCGAGAATACTGTTATGCCTGTTTTATCCACCATGAATGACATTGGTTCCAGCTTACTCAAGCTAGTTTTCTACTAGTTACTAGTCACAGCATACCACTTGGTGAATGTCATGTCCCTCAACAGTGATACAGTAATCAAACAATTTAATCAGTGAAAATGACAATAATGACAAACTGATTTCAACTTTTAGAAGGGCAACAAGTGCATTCCCCAGTTGCTCACATGATTTAGACAATGAGCAGCTGTCGACACCAATCAAACTACAGTACAAAACTCAATCTCTCAAGCTAGCTTCCCCTCCAAATGCATTTCCAATCAACTTACAATTTAATGCACAATAAAGTACAGGATGAAGCTCAGCTATGACTACCCTGGCACAGAATGGCCTGGCATCTCACTGGCTCCTTGCTAGGTGGGCAAGGATCAGAGGGACAACCCAAGACCCTGAAATAATCCAAATAATGAATCAAAACCATGAAAAGAACAGGAAGAGTTAGCATCTACTTGCTACACCAGTGCCAAAACTACTCAAGTTATTTATGTGACTTGTGGAACTTCCTCCCAGATCTCATTAGCTGGATCCTTTTCACTTCTAGACAGGCACTTAAAGGTTGAGGAGTTTGAGCAGATTGGGAGGCAGATTTTGGAAAGGTGCAAAAATAACAGGGTTGTTATCATGGGTGACTTTTAACTTCCCTAATATTGATTGGCACTTGATTAGTTCCAAGGGTTTAGATGGGGCAGAGTTTGTTAAGTGTGTCCAGGATGGATTCCTGTCACAGCATGTTGACAGGCCGACTAGGGGGAATGCCATACTAGATCTAGTATTAGGTAACGAACCGGGTCAGGTCATAGATCTGTCAGTGGGTGAGCATCTGGGGGACAGTGATCACCGCTCCCTGACCTTTAGCATTATCATGGAAAAGGATAGAATCAAAAAGGACAGGAAAATTTTTAATTGGGGAAGGGCAAATTATGAGGCTATAAGGCTAGAACTTGCGGGTGTGAATTGGGATGATGTTTTTGCAAGGAAATGTACTATGGACATGTGGTCAATGTTTAGGGATATCTTGCAGGATGTTAGGGATAAATTTGTCCCAGTGAGGAAGATAAAGAATGGTAGGGTGAAGGAACCATGGGTGACAAGTGAAGTGGAAAATCAGGTGGAAGAAGGCAGCATACATGAGGTTTAGGAAGCAAGGATCAGATGGGTCTATTGAGGAATATAGGGTAGCAAGGAACGAGCTTAAGAAGGGGCTGAGAAGAGTAAGAACGGGTCATGAGAAGGCCCTGGCGAGTAGGGTAAAGGAAAACCCCAAGGCATTCTTCAATTATGTGAAGAACAAAAGGATGACAGGAGTAAAGGTAGGACCGATTAGAGATAAAAGTGGGAAGATGTGCCTGGAGGCTGTGGAAGTGAGCGAGGTCCTCAATGAATACTTCTCTTCGGTATTCACCAATGAGAGGGAACTTGATGACGGTGAGGATAACATGAGTGAGGTTGATGTTCTGGAACATGTTGATATTAAGGGAGAGGAGGTGTTGGAGTTGTTAAAATACATTAGAACGGATAAGTCCCCGGGGCCTGATGGAATATTCCCCAGGCTGCTCCACGAGGCAAGGTAAGAGATTGCTGAGCCTCTGGCTAGGATCTTTATGTCCTCGTTGTCCACGGGAATGGTACCAGAGGATTGGAGGGAGGCGAATGTTGTCCCCTTGTTCAAAAAAGGTAGTAGGGATAGTCCGGGTAATTATAGACCAGTGAGCCTTACATCTGTGGTGAGAAAGCTGTTGGAAAAGATTCTTAGAGATAGGATCTATGGACATTTAGAGAATCATGGTCTGATCAGGGACAGTCAGCATGGCTTTGTGAAGGGCAGATCGTGCCTAACAAGCCTGATAGAGTTCTTTGAGGAGGTGACCAGGCATATAGATGAGGATAGTGCAGTGGATGTGATTTACATGGATTTTAGTATGGCATTTGAATAGGTTCCACACGGTAGGCTTATTCAGAAAGTCAGAAGGCATGGGATCCAGGGAAGTTTGGCCAGGTGGATTCAGAATTGGCTTGCCTGCAGAAGGCAGAGGGTTGTGGTGAGGGGAGTACATTCAGATTGGAGGGTTGTGACCAGTGGTGTCCCACAAGGATCTGTTCTGGGACCTCTACTTTTCGTGATTTTTATTAACGACCTGGATGTGGGGGTAGAAGGGTGGGTTGGCAAGTTTGCAGACGACACAAAGGTTGGTGGTGTTGTAGATAGTGTAAGAGGATTGTCAAAGATTGCAGAGAGACATTGATAGGATGCAGAAGTGGGCTGAGAAGTGGCAGATGGAGTTCAACCCGGAGAAGTGTGAGGTGGTACACTTTGGAAGGGCAAACTCCAAGGCAGAGTACAAAGTAAATGGCAGGATACTTGGTAGTGTCGAGGAGCAGAGGGATCTGGGGGTACATGTCCACAGATCCCTAAAAGTTGCCCCACAGGTAGATAGGGTAGTTAAGAAAGCTTATGGGGTGTTAGCTTTCATAAGTCGAGGAATAGAGTTTCAGAGACGCGATGTAATGATGCAGCTCTATAAAACTCTAGTTAGGCCACACTTGGAGTACTGTGTCCAGTTCTGGTCGCCTCACTATAGGAAGGATGTGGAAGCATTGGAAATGGTACAGAGGAGATTTACCAGGATGCTGCCTGGTTTAGAGAGTATGCATTATGATCAGAGATTAAGGGAGCTAGGGCTTTACTCTTTGGAGAGAAGGAGGATGAGAGGAGACATGATAGAGGTGTACAAGATATTAAGAGGAATAGACAGAGTGGACAGCCAGCGCCTCTTCCCCAGGGCACCACTGCTCAGTACAAGAGGACATGGCTTTAAGTTAAGGGGAGGGAAGTTCAAGGGGGATATTAGAGGAAGGTTTTTCACTCAGAGAGTGGTTGGTGCATGGAATGCACTGCCTGAGTCAGTGGTGGAGGCAGACACACTACTGAAGTTTAAGAGACTACTAGACAAGTATATGGAAGAATTTAAGGTGGGGGGTTATATGTGAGGCAGGGTTTGAAGGTCAGCACAACATTGCCAACAGGCCAAAGGGCCTGTAATGTGCTGTACTATTCTATGAGGAGACCTCCAAACTACGGATAGTCTCGGAATTCCCACTTAGATTTAATTGTAACTTCAGCAGCTTTCTTGTCTCTATGTAGCTTTTAATGAGATTTATTAAAAAAACAATCAGGTACAAGTTTCCGTAATACACAAAACATTTACAGAGAAGCTGAAGTAATTTTGTAAAGTGTAACACCCTCTAACAACTCCATCAAATATTTAAAAGGTATTGGTGTCAACATGCCCAAGGCTCCTGACCTTAGCAATCAAGTTTTCTTAATACATGAAAGAGGGTGCAGTTGTAACGTAACTAAAAACACTTGCGTACCATTTGTTGTCTTAAAGAGCCTTTCACTCAAGAAGAGAATTTTCCACAACAGGACAAATCACTACCCTGATGCATATCAACTAATTTGCTGTGAGCAAAGCTTTATTAGAAATCTCCAATTCATTGTTTGAAAATTACTTTACTTCAACTGCTGTATGATTAGTACCCAGGAACGGTAACCTTGGTGAATAAAACAAATACGCATGCTTACCTTTATCAAAAAGCTTCTCGCATTCATGACATAAAGAAAAATCATGTGACCACTGTGCATCCCAGCCTTTCCCTGGCGTTGTAGCTCCACAACTCTTACATCTTACACATTTGGTGCATATCTACAGAGAAGATCTTTATTAGAAACCATTAAAATGATGGCAAATTAAAGCACAAAATGACCAGAAGCAAGCACAGCATAACCCATCTGATAGTGGAGAGAAAAAATGGTTGCATTATATGTCAAACTCAAGGCCCGCGGGCCAAATCCGGCCCATGGTGGAATTATCTTTGGCCCGCGAGATAATATCTAATTACTATTAAAGCTGGCCCCAGTAATCGAAACGCCTATGGCGTATGATATGGCTAATGCTGAGTTTATTCATGTACCAGGTTTTCAGGGTTTTTAGTGTTTATTCAGCAGTCTTCTTCATAAGAAACGGAATTTGTAAAGTGAAACACTTTGTAGTTATAGCAGAGACTGAGACACATGAGAGCAGGCTGAAAAAAACGGAGGCAACGAAAGCTGCGTTCACACGCGTCCGACTGATCCGGCCTGCATGAAGCTGCATTTTGCTCAATCCGGCCCGTGACCTAAAATGAGTTTGACACCCCTGATTTAAAGGATAAATAATCTACTCTGATATAGAAAGTAACTAAAATGGCAGCCTTAATCTTTCACATTCTGACCAGTTTGCTGTGTATTTTCAATATTTCCTAATTCAGTTCAGATTTTTGCATTTTTCTTTTTATATCCTTTTAATAAATCATAAACACATAAATATCTAGAACTTTAAACCAAAACCAAAATCATGAAAGCAATGCAAGAAATCACTTCAGAGTTCAACTCTGATCCTCAAACTCTATGGCATTTAAAGTGAGGCAAAGCTTGTACTTATTAAGTTCTTAGCTTGCTCGATAAAAGCTGCAGCAATACTAATAAACTAACAAATAAACTCTTCTCAGGCTTCCAGCCAGGCACAGCTATCCATACCTGTGCCCGGCTGGAAGTCAGAGAAGAGTTTATTCATCATTATATGCCAGAAAAGCACTAGATCCGTTTTCTAATAAACTAAGTTAGCTCATCCTCCAATTTTTTTTCATGATTTCAATAAAAATTTTACTGGCTAGCTTGGTAGCTTGCCCTATGGAAATATACAAAAGCGGTTGTTGTTCAGATGCACATTACATGAACATACCAATGTGCGACTTCACCATGCCCTTGGTTAATTAATTTTGTCCTAACAGAATCTTACTGACAAATGCAAAAGGAAACCTGGCCTCAACTTGCTGATTCACAGATAAAGAGAAAGAAGATCAGTACAATGATAAGTCTGCTGGCAATGAAGAAAGCAGAATCTTTATCCACAGGCAACAGAAATAGAAATACGTACAAAACCAAAGCAGGGGATTTTATATGCATGATTTGGAAGAGTCAAATCAATGCTGTTTGAAGTACTAAACAGAGTTCAATGAAATGCTCCTCACCAAGAGCCTGAGTTGATCCTGCCATATGTATTCAGAATGAATTACATTAATATATTCAAATAATAATTTATTTGATTACAGTTTCTTGACAATGTCTCAAACATTCGTCTTATCTATGTATAGTCCAGATTAAAACAGAGGCAAGTTACAGACATTGGTCATGTGGATAGTCAGAGGCTTTTTCCCAGGGCTGAAATGGCTAACATGAGAGGGAGCAGTTTTAAGGTGCTTAGAAGTGGGTACAGAGGAGATGTCAGGGTTAAGGTTTTTTTTAAAACGCAGAGAGTGGTGAGTGCGTGGAATGGGCTGCCAGTAATGGTGGTAGTGGCGGATACGTAGGAAGCCTACAGCACAATACAGGTCCTTCAGTTCACAATGCTGTGCCGAACATGTACTTACTTTAGAAATTACCTAGGGTTACCCGTAGCCCTCTATATTTCTAAGCTCCATGTACCTCTCCAGGAGTCTCTTAAAAGACCCTATTGTATCATATTTATTGTACCCATTGGATATGATAGGGACTTTTAAGAGACTCCTGGAGAGGTACATGGAGCTTAGAAGTATAGAGGGCTACGGGTAACCCTAGGTAATTTCTAAAGTAAGTACATGTTCGGCACAGCATTATGAGCTGAAGGACCTGCATTGTGCTGTAGATTTTCTATGTCCACATTAAGAAATTAAATGGAGGTGAAGTAGTCAAAACTTTTGCATGAATTAACAAACCTTACCCAGACTTTCTTTTTCTTAGTTGGTTTTGTTGGATAGTTTGGTCCCAGGCACTCTGGGTGATAGCTGTTTCGACACTTGCCACACTCAAGAAGCTGCTGCGTGAAAAGAAATGTCTTAAGAATTAATAATACACACAAAATGCTGGTGGAACACAGCAGGCCAGGCAGCATCTATAGGAAGAAGCAATGTCGACGTTTTGGGCCGAGACGTCAACAGCGCTTCTCCCTATAGATGCTGCCTAGCCTGCTGTGTTCTACCAGCATTTAGTGTGTGTTGTTGTTGTAAGAATTAATAGTTTATTTTACCCTCACAATTCAGCACAAGAAACTAATCATTCAGATCCTTTTCCTTTCTTGGGGAAAATTCTCCATTTCTCAGTTACACTTGCAATCCACGTCCATCATCATTCAAACACAGTTCTCTCTAGAATTAACCATGAGAAGGTCAAAAAAACTTAAAAATCCTAACTGGAAATTGTATGGGCAAGTACCAGAGCTCTTTAGAAAATGAACCAAGCAATAAAGGAGCATAGAAAATCATAAGAAAATCTAATTAAACTACTTTTATCTGAAAAACTCAAAGGTGCTGTATAGACAGTATATTATTGCAGTTGACTATGATGAATCTGGATAAACTCATGCTGTTTAATCAGATTGATACACTATAACACTCAATTTATTGATTTCAACTGGGCCTTTTTGGAGAAATTGTGCAGTGAAGCATTTCCCAGGCAGACAAAAAAAAATCCCAGTCTTTGGCATCCTGTGTGGCCTTGTCCTTTAGTAGAAGAGACCAAAGACACGTAATTCTGATTTTTCTAGATCTAATGTTCATAGCACATGTTCAAATGTAATTCATTTTCCTGATTCACCATTACATACTGCATTAATGTACTATCTTGGACAGGTTGCACTTGAATCTGATGGGACCAATATTCTTGCAGGCAGGTTTGCTAGAGCTGTTGGGAGTGGTTTAAACTAAAATGGCAGGGGGATGGAACAAGTATGATAGAGCTCAGGATGAGCCAGCAGGTTTACAAGTAGATGATGTCATGTGTAATGTGAATGCAAGGAAGGCAAGCCAATGATTGGGTACATCTGCAGACAAAGCAAAGAGTTAAGTTGCATTACAGAGGTAAAATTCATAAGGGTGAAAAATGCAGGACTGAAGGTGCTGTATTTAAAAGCACGTAGCATTCAGAATAAGGTGGACAAACTCATGGCACAATTAGAGATTGGTTGGAAAAACGTTGTGGGCATCACTGAGTTGTGGCTGAAAGACAGTCATAGTTCGAAGTTTAACATCAAAGGATGTATTTTATATCGAAAGGATAGGCCAGAAGGCATCGTCGGTAGTGTGGCTTTGTTGGTAAGAGATGGAATTACATCTTTAGAAAGAGGTGACATAGGGTCAGAGAATGTTGAATCTTTGTGGGTGGAGTTAAGAAACTGCAAGGGTAAAAAAATCATTATGGGAATCATATATAGGCCTCCAAATAGTAGCCAAGATGTGGAGTTGAGATTGCAAAGGGAGCTGGAAAGGGCATATAATAAGGATAATGTCGCAATTGTATTAGGGAACTTCAATATGCAAGGAGATTGGAAAAATCAGGTCAGTGTCAGATTGCAAGAGGGGGAATTTGTTGAAGGCCTATGAAATGGCTTTTTAGAGCAGCTGTGCTTGAGCTTACTAGGCAAAAGGCTATCTTACATTGAGTGCTGTGTAATAACCCAGACTTTATTAGGGAGCTTAATGTAAAGGAATCCTTAGGGGATAGTGATCATAATGCATTTGAGAGGGAGAATCATAAGTCACATGTATCAGTATCACAATGGAATAAAGGGAATTACAGAAGCATGAGAGGAGCCTGCCCAGGTGGACTGGAGGGGGATACTGGCGGGGATGATAGCAGAACAAAGGTGGCTGAAATTTGTGGTTATAGTTCACAAAGCACAGGATAGATACATCCCACAGAAGTTCTCAAATGGCAGGGCTAGGCAACTGTGACTGACTAGGGAAGAAAAGGACACATAAAAGCCAAGGAAAGGGCATATAAGGTAACAGAAGTGAGTGGGAAGTTGGATGATTGGAAAACTTTTAAAATCCAACAAAAGGAAACCAAAAAAGCTATAAGAAGGAAAAGATGAAATATGAGGGCAAACTAGCCAATAATATAAAATAGGATACTAAAAGTTATTTTTCAGTTATATAAAGTGTAAAAGGGAGGTCAGAGTTGATATCAGACCACTGGAAAATGATGCTAGCGAGGTAGTAATGGGGGACAAAGAAATGGCAGATGAATTTATTAAGTACTTTGTTTCAGCCTTTAATGTGGAAGATACTAGCTGTGTGCCAGAGGTCCGTGAGTGTCAGGGAGCAGGAGTGTGCGCCATTGCAATTACAAAGGAAAAAGTGCTAGGGAAACTCTAAGGTCTTAAGGTGAATAAGTCACCTGGACCAGATGGACTACATCCTAGAGTCCTGAGAGAAGCTGCTGAAGAGATAGCGGATGCATCAGTCATGATCTTTCAGGATAATTTTATTGTGACATGGTCCCGGATGATTGAAAAATTGCAAATATCACTCCAATCTTTAAGAAAGGAGGAAGACAAAAGAGAGGAAATTATAGGCCAGTTAGCCTAACCTCAGTGGTTGGGAAAGTGTTGCAGTCCATTATTAAGGATGAGGTTTCGGGATACTTGGAGACTAATTATAAAATAAGTCAAAGTCAGCAAGATTTCTGCAAAGGGAAATCTTACCAAAATAAAATCTGCTTAACAAGATAAAATCCTATGGTGTTACAGGAAATATTCTAGCATGGATAGAGGAATGGCTGATGGCAAGAGGCAGCGAGTGGGAATAAAGGGGGCCTTTTCTGGTTGGCTGCCAGTGACTAGTGGTGTTCCTCAGGGGTCAGTATTGGGATCTCTACTTTTCACATACTGTTCACATTGGTGGCTTTGTGACAAAGTTTGCAGATGATATGAAGATAGGTGGAGTGGTAGAAAGAACTGAGGAAGCAATGCGATTGCAGCAGGACCTGGATAAGTTGGAATGGACAAAAAAGTGGCAGATGGAATACGGTGTTGGGAAATGTATGATAATGCATCTTTGCAAAAGGAACAATAGTGCAAACTATTATCTAAATAGGAAGAAAATTCAAACATCACAGGTGCAAAGGGACTTGGGAGTCCTTGTGCAAGACTCCCAGAAGGTTAATTCACAGGTTGAGTCTGTGGTAAAGAAGGCAAATGGCATTCATTTCAAGGGAATAGAATACAAAAACAAGGAGATAATGCTGATGCTTTATAAGACGTTGGTCAGGCTGCACTTGGAGTAGAGTCAAATGTTTTGGGCCCCTTATCTCAGAAAGGATGTACTGTCAATGGAGAGGTTCGAGAGGAGGTTCACAAGGATGATTCCAGGAATGAAGGGGTTAACAGATGAGGAGTGTTTGCCAGCTTTGGGCCTGCACTCACTGGAATGTAGAAGAATGCATGGGGACCTCATTGAAACTTACTGAATGTTCAAATGACTAGATAAGGTGGATATGGAGAGGATGTTTCCTCTTGTGGGGGTATCCAGAACTAGAGGGCACAGCCTCAAAATTGAGGGGCGACCTTCTAGAACAGAAGTAAGGAGGAATTTTTTTTTTAGCCAAAGGGTGGTGAATCTGTGTAATGCTCTGCCATAGGTTGCAGTGGAGGCCAAGTCTGTGGGTATATTCAAAGCAGAACTTTATAGTTTCCTGATTGGTTAAGGCAACAAGGGATATGCTGAGAGGGCAGGTGTATGGAATTGAATGGGATCTGCGATCAGTCATGATGAAATGGCGGAGCGGACTCAATGGGTTGAATGGCCTAATTCTGCTCCTATTGTATTATCTCTACAACACCAATGTGTCTTACAGATGAAAATGGGAGAAAGTACATATATTTTTCAAATGCCAAGTATTTACCAAAATAAATGACACTAGAAGAAACCAATGGAATTTTTTGTTTGGGGGAAGAGCAGAAGGGCTTGAGAAGGCAAGATAGCCATATAAATTTGAGGCTAGATTAAGGCTTAATTTCATTTGAAAAATGTTAAAAGTACTCTTTGTGACACATTTACTCCATTCTTAAAGTTACTGTAATGAACATGAAGGAGGGAGGGAAAGAATTAAAAATCCAAAATCCTATCGGTATGAATACAACAGGATATACCAATCAAGGTTATTTTCGTGGGCAATTCTAAATAATGAATTAAGGCCAGGCATACATTTTGCACTACAGTAACCACAATGACTCATCTTTAATTTTCAAATGTAGCTTATTATCTGACACTATTACCTTTGAGGATTTATTTTGTCGGCAACAAACATGGCAGAATTTGCAGCGCCGACAACACCAGTTCTCCCACTGCTCCTCCAGGGGGCGCTCATTCTCCTCCAGGCAGAAAAGGTGGAAGGGTTCACAGCAAACCTGACAGTAAATAAACTGCAAAGGGATTGAAATGGAGAACAAATCAACAAAGAGCACCCCTGAAGCAAAATCATACTTGCATCGATACAGCATCTTTCGCAATGACACATTATTTGTAATCATCACACACCACATCATTATTTGTAATAGACCTGGTAAGACGGCTGATGGCTTACTGTAAAAAACAAGTTGAAAATTCACACACAGCAAGCTCCTTCAAACAATAATGAGATTACAAACATACAATCTATTTTATTGATAATTGCAGAGATATATGTTGACCAGGGAACTGCACCACAAATCCTTCGCAAAATACTGGCATCCTTTACACTCACTTAAACAGGACATTATTTTAACATCCACAACAGTGACTCCTGATAGTATAGCATTCCCTCAAGTACTGTATTGGTATGTTTGCTAAAGTTCTGAATCAAAATCCATGGAGGATTTGCAAGGTGAACACATCACCACTGTGCAACAGCTAGATTTCATATTCAGTATTATTGGAAGCTCCACAGTGGACATTCAGATGTGCAAACCATTATAAAGTCCACTGTGAAGTTTACAAATGATAATCATCAAGATGTCTATTCTCTCATGCAATTAGCATGTCAAATGTCACACAGCATTAAACAGAACTAGGTGAGTATATATTAGGTTAAGATAAATCAACTACTTCATTGGTTTCTCACTACCACTCCAATGCCCCAGTAAGTTTAAATATTATTTTCTGAAATCTTGCATTCAAACTTAGTAAGCTGTAGAGATTCCTCTAAAACTCAATTTTGAGGTATGCTCTCTCAAACAGTTTTACTTCTCTCAATGCACTGGATAATATCTGATATCAAATCCAGAATACCATACAATTAATTAACAGTAAGCAGGAAACCATACCTCAACTTGTCCGCTGCTGGCGCAAAGGAAGCACACCACCCTGGGAGTGATGGGTACAGAAGTCAGGATGCTAAGTCCACCCATTTCCCACACATTTTCCACATCACAGTCTTCCTACAAAGAGTCAGTAGATTTACGTCAGAAAATAAACAGCAAAGTTCAATTATTTTCTGTGGATCAAATTCAATTAAAACTTCGCAAATATTGCCACAAGTACTGGAAGGTTAGGTCACAAGGTAACCAGGTATACGTAGCTTACTGGTTTCATAATTGGCTTGATGGTAGGAAGCAAGAAAGTAATGGCTGAAGGTTGTTTCTCAGATGGTCCATTGGCCTGTCACAGAGGGTGGTGCTAAGACCTTCGTTGTTCATTATCCAAAATATCTGGATATACATGTAACAAAGTATAATTAGTAAGTTTGGTGAATGATAAGAAAATGGTGGTATCGTGGACAGTGAAGATGGTTACCCAAAATTACAGGGGGATATTGATCAGTTAGGTAAATGGCTCAAGGATAGTACTAAGTGTTGCATTTTGGGAAGTCAAACTGGAGTAGAACCTATACGGTGAACGGTTGGACCCTCAGGAATGCTGTGGAACAGAGAGACCTAGTACAAGTACAAAGTTGGCTGAATGCAGCATCACAAGTAGACAAGGTGGTAAAGAAGGCATGTGGCATACTGGCCTTCATCTCAGGGCACTCAGTACAAGAGCTACGACATTATGTTGCAGCTGTACAAGACGTTGGTGAGAATGCACTTGGAGTATCTGTACAGTTTTGATTGTCTAGTTACGGTAAAGGAGGAGGGGTATGCTTCATGGTCAACAATGCTTGGTGCGACCCCCAGAATGTGCATACTCTCTGTTGTGCAGATCTTACTGGCTGCCCAGGGAGTTCATGGCTGTTACTATCACAGTGGTGTACATTCTGCCACAGGCTGACACTGACCTGGCTCTCAAGGAACTGTACCAGACCATCAACTCACTGGAGACTGCACACTCAGATGCTGCCTCCATTGTTGCCAGTGACTTTAATTGAGCATCGTTGATGACAGTCTCTCTGAAGTTTTGTCAGCACATCCAGGTGAGCACTCGTGGAGATTAAGATACTTGACCACTGTTACACTCCCTTCCGCATAGCTTACAAAGCTCTCCTTCACCCAGCTTTTGAAAAATCAGGTCACTCTTCGATCCTGTTTTTGCCGACGTACAGGCAGAAGCTGAAACAAGAGGCGGCCATAGTTAAAACTGTCCACTGTTGGTCTGATCAATCGATCTCCATGCTGCAGTACTGCTTTGATGACGTCAACTGGAATGTCTTCCATGATAAGGATGTCTCCGAGTTTACAATGGAGTCACGTGCTTCATTAGAAGTGCATTGACGATGTTGTCCCCCAGAAGTCGGTCAGGGTCTCTGTGAGCCAGAAACCCTGGAACCATAGTTCTATGTGAGCAGCACTTATTGCGCAACATAGAGCTTAAATTGCCGGCAATCAGCTCAAGAGAAGCAGCTATGATTTGCGCAAAGCTATTAAGGGTGCAAAACAACAATACAGGGACAAGATTGAGTCAAGATTCACAACGAATAGCACACGTGACTTGTGGTGAGGGCTGCATACCATCGCAGACTTCAATGCCAAAGGTTGTGGTCCCGCCAACATCGCAGCCTCTCTCCCAGATGAGCTCATCGCTTTTATGCTCGGTTCAATATCACTAACTCTGAGCCTCCAAGGAAAGCCAGCGCTACAACCTGCAACCTGGTCATCTCTGAGTCTGAGGTACGCAGATGTTTCCAACGAGTGGACAGTTGCAAGGCTGTGGGACCGGACAGCATCCCTGGGCGAGCACTCAGGATGTGAGCAGCACAACTGGCAGGTGTGTTTACTGACATTTTTAATCTCTCCCTCTCCCAGTGTACAGTGGCCTCCTGCTTCAAATCATCCACCATTGTCCCTGTACCAAAAAAGACCACGGTAACATTCCTGAACGACTGACATCCTGTCACACTCACCTCAATAATAAGCAAATGCTTTGAGAGGCTGATCAAGGATTAGATCTGCAGCATGCTACCACCCAAACTGGACCCCCTAAATTTCGCCTACTGACACAACCGATCGACAGACGACGCAATAGCCATTGCTCTACATACCATCCTTACACATCTGGAGAAGAAGGATGCTTATGTGAGAATGCTGTTCTTGGACTACAGTTCAGCATTCAACACCATAATTCCTTCCAGGCTCGACAAGAAGCTCAGAGACCTCGACCTTGATCCTGCCTTGTGCAGCTGGATCCTGGACTTCCTGTCAGATCGCCAGCAGGTTGTAAGAGTGGACTCCCTCACCTCCACCCCTTGACTCTCAATACAGAAGCCCCTCAGGGCTGTGTACCAAGTCCCCTCCTTTACTCCCTGTCACCATCCACAGGTCTAATCTGCTAATTAAATTTGCCGACAACACTACATGATTGGCCTAATCTCAAACAATAATGAGGTGGCCTACAGGGAAGAAGTAATCTCTCTGACACAGTGGTGTCAAGAAAACAACCTCTTCTTCAATATCGCAAAAACAAAGGAGCTGATTGTGGATTACAGCAGGAATGGAGATGGGGTAACCCCCTATTGACATCAATGGATCTAGGGTTGAGAAGGTGAACAGCTTTACGTTCCTTGGTATCCATATTACTGAGGATCTCACGTGGTCTCTTTCACCTCAAATGGTTGAGGAAGTTTGGTATGGGTCCCCAAATCCTAAGGACTTTCTAACAGGGGCACAATTGAGGGCATCCTGACTGGCTGCATCACTGCCTGGTATGGGAACTGTAACCTCCCTTAACCGCAGGATTCTGCAGAGAGTGGTGCAGACAGCCCAGGGCATCTATAGATGTGAACTTTCCATAATTCAGGATATTTACAAAGACAAGTCTGTAAAAAGGGCCTGTAAGATCATTGGGGACCTGAGCCACCTCAACCACAATCTATTCCAGCTGCTACCATCCAGGAAATGGTACCGCAGCATAAAAGCCAGGACCAACAGGGTCTGGGACAGCTTCTTCCACCAGGCCATCAGACTGATTAACTCATGCTGATTTGAATGTATTCTATGTTACATTGACTGTTCTATTTATTATAAATTACTATGATTGCACATTTAGACAGAAAAAGATTTTTACTCATGTATGTGAGGGATGTAAGAATTAAAGTCAATTCAATTCAATTATAGGAAAGATAAAATTAAAACTGGAAAGAGTGTACAGCAGATTTATGAGAATACTGCTAGGGCCCAAGGTCCTGAGTTATAGGGAGCGGTTAGACAGGTTAGGACTTCATTCCTTGGAGCATAGAGGATTTCAGGGGTGCTGTTAGAGATGCATGAAATCGTAACAGGCAACAATAGAGTGAATGCACACAGGGAGGTGGAACTAAAAACTAAAGGGTGTAGATTGATAGTGAGGGGCAAAATATTTAAAAGGGGCCTGACATACAGATGAGGTGCGGATATGGAATAAGCTGCCAGAGAAAGTGATTGAGGTGGTACAATTACAATATTCAAGATGTTTGAATAATTCATGGAATGGAGGGTTTTAGAGGGATATGGGCCAAATGCAGGAAAATGGGACTAGTTTGATGAATGAGCACCATGGTCAGCATGTACAAGTTGGGTCAAAGGGCCTACTTTCACACTGTATTCCTCTATGACTCTACATCAACATCAGAACTCCTTATGAGTCCAAATTCTTGCAAAGGATTTCTGAATACATTGCTTAGTAAAGACTGAATTCCAATGGGAATATCTTGACTCAAAGAGCCCTTCACAAGAAGATTCTGAATAACATACAATAAATATGACCAAATAGAATTAAAGATGAATACAGACTAATCAGCAAGCCAGGATGTATATGAATCCACGTAGAGAACCAGTAGGTTGATGAGTATTCCCATTCAGCCAAAATATTCAGGAAGTTCATATGGAGGGCATCTTCATTTATTTAGCATGAACTGAAGGTTTTATCCCAGTCTTCAGTTCAGATTACAGTGGTGCCCATCAGAATCTCCAAAACATTAACCAATATTCATTGTATTAATGTAAAAACTAGTCATATTTTTCACTTATACACATACCTTCTAAGCCAGAAACAAGCTCAATGTAGATCAAAACAACGCTGTCTAGGTGATGGTAGAGCATGAACGAATGAAAGTTTCCTACACAATTAATTCTAGAAGTTACCCAAGCAACATATTACAAAGTAGTAACTTCGGTGGCATGGTCGAATAACAAAGTAAAGAGTCATAATGTGTTGCTTCCTTACACATCCTTACACTAACATATGGTTAACATGCAGGTGTCTGCACGTGTTCAGTAGTGCTATTGAAGAGTTTAGTGCTCTGCGTTACTTTGGTTTCAAAGGTTCAAATAAATATGTTGGAAAGCTTGTAAGTGTATGTGTATGCATGTAGAAGAGGGTGGTTGTTACTGGTGGAAGAAAATATAAATGAATATCATATTATCCATTTCCCTGAGCCAATACGGTCAATAGTGCAAATGCGAAGCCTTAGATTTCCGTTTCTACCTTGAAATCCACTCTGATCCTGTGGACTCCATCCGCCACTGGCTTCTGTTTTCCACAACTAACATTTGTGAACGTAGTGAGGAGATTCAGAGTACTGGGTTCAAACTTACTGACAGGAACCACTTTGTCCTGAAAATAAGAAGCATGAAATCAATGAGACTGTTCTGTGTTATGCTATATTTGTTACTAATTATAAAAGCAGTGCCTCTGTAGGTAACACTACTTCAAAGCATTTCTCAATGTTTACCTTTACTCGGGTCAATATTTTCAAAGCACAATTTCCTTAAGCATGTTCAACTGCAGTAGATCTCTATGCAAACTAATTTCAGTAAAATAAATAAAAATAATGAAATTTGAATGTGGTTTATTTCAAGCCCCTCCCCCAACAAATAATTTTTTTTGCCTGTTCCAGTCCAGAGGAATTGAGACCATCTGCAGAGGTTTAGTTGCTGTCCCAGCTGAGATCAGCTCAATCAGCAGGCATGACTCAGTATTACAAAATGCAGTTTCATCCAAGGGAGCATTTGTGGTTGGCATTAATATAATGGGTGCAAGAAATTATATTTCTAACTGAGCAAAGCAAGAAGGGAACATTAAATTCCAAATTATACAGAGGCATTTGGCACCCTTTTGCTTACAAAAAGCTGGACTGTTTTTGAATTATTTTGGAGAAAGTACTCTGGGAAGATATTACATCAAACTTGTCTTGGTAGACAATTGAGAGATGACTGCTCTGACAAACTGCTTCAAGAACATATTTCTATTATGTATCATTGTGGCCCTTTTTGGCTTAAACAAGATTCCACACTTCTTTTTAATATCATGCACTGTTCCAGATTGCTGTATACTATTACCATCATGTTTTGTATCTATTTATTGAGATACAATGCAGAATGGCCTTTCCGACCCCTCAAGCTGCACCTCCCAGCAATCCCCTGATTTAATCATATCCTAATCACAGAACAATTTACAATGACCAATTAAACTACCAACCAGTACATCTTTGGACTCTGGGAGGAAACCCACATGGTCACGGAGAGAATGTACAAAACTCCTTACAGGCAGAGGCGGAAACCACTTTTAACCACTTTAATGCTCATCATCATGTTTGACACCTACCCCCCAAAAATGATTATCAAAAGACTCTCCAATCATCAAATTGCTGGGAACTCAGCAGGTTGAGCAGCATCTATCGAGACAGTTGGCAAGTCCTGATGCAGGGTCACAGATCAAAACCTCAACTATCTCTTTGCCTTCACAGATGGTGCATGATCTACTGAGTTTCTTCACCAGTTTAGTTCTTGCTTCAGATTCTGCGACCTGCACACTCCTGTGTTTTTCAAGTATCTAACCACCTAACCTCGCCCCTCCCCCCACCTCCCAGCAAAATTCCTTTTTCTGGTTCCCTCAAACTACCACTCAGATCCTCTCTCTATATTTGATCTCAACCCCAGCCCCCAAACCCTACTCAGTCCCCAGTTACCCCTGAAGCTGCCATTTAATCTAAATCTGCGATTACAGTTTACCCACATTAATCATACCCCAAAGACATGGATACCACTGTTTGAAAACCCCTGCGCTGGGAATCAGACTTGTGGAGCTATGAGGATGTTATGGCTCTTCCTCAGAGGAAAATTTCAAGGTGTTCAATACATTTGATCCAGTATCACCAATGAAGACTTGAAATAAGTCCAACACCTCAAGAATAATGATACATATCCTTCAACTGTAGCATAAAGGAACTTACTTCCATGTACCCTTATTCTCTATTCCCTTATACCCTTATTCCCCTGCAGTGGAAGTGAACTTAAACTATATTTAATATAGCTAAGTACTTATACTCCAAAGCAAGTGTACCCTAAAATTGGAAGAAACCAATCTATTTGCCATTTGATTTAATGTTTCTTTCCAGTAGAGAAGTGCCAGATCTCTGCTTCCAGTGACCAAATTCAAATTAGGATTTCACCATTACAAGTACACAACCAGTCACTCTGTGGTAGAGTTTATCACACAATTCTGCAGAAAATTGCTCAATAAAGAGAAAAAAAACAAAGGTAGCATGCTCAAGCAACGAATTAATGTGATATTCATAAATTAACTGTGCTCCAATTAAGTATACCAGCACTCACCAATCCAGTGTTAATAATAGAAACTAAGCTAATTATCATTATTTTTTCAATTCTTTATGAATATGTAAATAATACAGTTCAATCCATTTAAATTTAACGGACACAGTAAAGTCAATGGAAAGTTTCTTCAAGATAGGAGAATTACTTAACTAGGAATCAAGCAATATAACACTCATTTGTATTTATGCTGACAATTGTCTCCTACGTCATAGTGAATATATGTCCAGCAAAGAGCCAATTACAGTGGTGGTATATTAGCAATAACTGAATTATCTTGAAAATTAAATTTTAAACTTTATTCTTCCAAACCTATTTGCGATCATCGCCCCTCACTTTACACTCGCTGTTGGGAGCAATAATAAACAGATAGTGAAATAGGGTTGTGGGCTATAAAACCAAATCAGAGCTAGCCCTTCCTAATAATAAAAATTAAAATAGTTAGCAAGCAATATTGGCAAAAACCTAGGAAAGCACTGTGCTCTTTCAAGGGATTGTACATGGCATCCAGTTCAGGTTGTTATACTTAATGAACAGGAAGGGGAAAAAAAGATCATCTTAGACCAGTGGTCCCCAACCACCGGGCCGCAGATCGGTGGTTGGGGGACCACTGTCTTAGACTAATAAATAGGTTGATAAAGATTGGGAACTGATGCTGGCACTCACAGAAGCTTTACTCCTCCAAAGTGTAATTGGAGTTTAACATTTCCCCATCTCTCTCTTCTAGACTTTTTTCCTGTACCTTACTTTTTATGTTTATTTTAATTCTCTACTCTCTTGTGCATTTATATCTCAGTTGAAACTCTCTAATTCATGATTCCTTGTTGGCTGTCTTTCTTGATCCTCTTCTCAGTATCCCTTGTTCTCACGTTTCTTCTGCCTTAGTTTTCTCCTCTTAATTTTCATGCTTTTAATTCCAATCTTTCAGTACTCCCTCTGCCTACTCAACAGATATCTTTCATTAAGAAGCCTAGCAGTCTACTAAGATTTTATATGAATATACTGCTTCTTACGTGGTAGGACATGTGTCCTCGATTGACCCGAGCCAAGCAGTAGGAGACATTAATCTTAAAGGTTTGAAGGAATGTCAAACAGAAAATCAACTTGAGCCACACTTGTACAACTGTTTGCAGAACAATGGAGCGGCTCCGGCAAATAGCTGAAAGGACTCTGTCCTGACAGAAAGATGCTCAGTAAAAGGGAGAAGCACAACTCATAAAAGTACGTAAATTAATTCCACTGCCATGTTGTTTTCTTTCTGAATTGGTGATACGTGGGCAAGATAAAGCAGTGCAGATAGAATAGTCCATCCAGCTATTTCAAAGCACTGTGGGAAAAACATGTTAGCATCATGCTCACAGGTTGAAAATTCCGTTTTTAAAACAAGCTGTTCTTTAACATAACATCAAACTTCAGGAGCTAAGTCACCAGCAACCATGAAGATGTCAGTGATCCTCTGCCTATAACAGATGAATTCTATAAAAAAGATTTGGCTGATCCTGCAAAGAAAAAAGTATGCAATTCTGAAAAGCCCAATTAAGGTCAAAAGAGGAATTATACACATTAACAGCACTGTCCTACAAACAATGATACCCCATTTGAAAAACCTTAATTTTCAATGCTTAAAAGTAAATGTCCTTTACATTACATATATCCTTTTCAAATTTTGGTGTGTCTACTTCAACAAGATGTGAAATCACTCTCGAACAATGAAATATTACTGAACATATCAAATGTGCTTCCGAAAGTAATAAAATCTGAGGTGAGCAACGACATCTGGAGTGTAGACTGGGAAATTACAGATTTGGTCTCTGTGACCTCCCATTTGGCTTCAACTGCATGCAATACTTTCCTAACAGACAACACTTGGTTAAATTGTGAAATTAACTCAAAAAAGCTAATTAACAATGGATTACATTTCAAAGATTATCACAACTGTCCACATAGATAAAGGCACTACTTAGTACTGGACAAAGCCATATAGGCCCAGAATGTGCTGTCAACTGCTCTCAGCCAGGGCAACAGTTAGGATGCTACAAATGGTCTCAGTATCAGGTCACAAATATACGAAGTAAATTATCAAGTAAAATGTCTGTAATGCTCCATACAGTCAAGGAGTTTATTGCACTCACTGTCTGGATTCGCATACATTAAAATGCACATTTGGCAATGCACCAGGAAACTGCCAGCCTTAGTGGAACTGTACCTGCACAAAGTAGGAAGTGGGGAGGAAATAAGGGAATTCATTTTAAAATAAGGTAATCTCCCTTTCAAACTATAAAGTTTCTACGTGAACCAAAACAACAACACAAGTTTCCCCAAACCCACCAAATGATTCTCCACAGGTGGAAAAAAAAAACTAAGGAAGACATCAGGAAGAGACATGATGCTTTCTTTCAAGTAGTGAATAAAGTCCCAGGGAAAATCAACTACAGGCTTCTCTTGTACATCTTGGACAATGCTGATGAACCACATATTGCACTTGTATGTGGCATGTTGAAAAAGAGAATGGCTTAGCAAAGAAGTGACTATGTCTAAGAGAAGCACAGCAGTACAAACTTTACAATTGGACGTTCCTGAACAAAACCTAGCACAAACATGGTCTACAAATGCAAATACACACATGACTTGCGGCCTACAGTTATCTGTAATAACTTTAATAGATGAAAATTGCAGTAAATATGCCTGGCACACTGATCATCATTTACCAGAATTCCTAGCAAAAGTTAAATTGCACTGGGAATTCTAAACTGTGAAATCTAACCAGGGTAACACAAAAGGAACTTTTGGTCTCAACATGAAACAAAGCTTTAGGACACTGTTCTGCTATTCATCTGGAACAGAACAGTACAGTCAGAAGGCCAACTGTTATCTGGGACCTACAGAAAACATCTTAGGCAAATGCAATCTTCAAAAGATTTGATACAGTGGCATAATTTTAATGTCATCAGAAAAAGCTAGAACACATGTACAAAAGAATAAGCTAGTGTCAATTGTTAAGGCAGAATTAAAACCCTAGGATTAAAGTTTAAATCTCACCTTTTCTTTCGGCTTTTTAGTTTTTAACTGAATATTGAAACGAGCAGGGGGTTTCTTCTGCTTGCTCAGCTCTATTGCTGGGGAAACAAAGATTTTATTAAATGACAAGCCAAGATGAACCTTTCAATGAGAACAGGTTCACACTGTGAACCATTTTCCCCACTAAATATGACAAATGCAGTAAAATCCTATTAACTGGCAGAAAGTACTGCTGTTTTTATTTTGACTAAAAATGGCAGGAACTTCATGGAACCTTTAATATAGACATCAGAGAGCTCACCAATTAATAAAATTATAAAAGCACAATATAACAGCTACATGGACCATAAGATCCCAGTCCAGTACCAGTACGTTTAATTACAACATCACTCAGTGCAACATTTAGGGCTCTATGAATGGTCTCAACACTAAAATAAGGCTCCAATTTTAGTGACTCACTCTAGGCATGGGATAGAACATGATCTTTTCAAGTCACAAAGCTTTCCAACTTCGAATACCTTTTGCAACAACCTCGTGGCTGCACATTCACCAGGTGGACTGCAATACTTCAATGAGACAGCCTACATCAAACTGCTCAAAGCCAGTTAGGGTTAGGCAATGCACATGCCCCTCATAAGTGATGTGCATATATACATTTATTTTTCCTAATGGTGGGAGTCCAGCTTAGTTAGGCTGAGCTGCCATGCACTGGCAAGTAAATAAGCCACATAGAAAACTGAAATGCACCCCAAGATTAGAACATTTCAGTAAATTGTCCACCTGCCTGCTGTTTTTGTCAGGAAATAGTATGTTGCTCAGGAATCCCTGGCCAGAAGGGAATGTTATTAAACAACTAAACTATAAAATGCATCATATATTTCAGGTTAACAATCGATGGGCATCTTGTATTTGATTATTAGTCATATTTTCCCAATAGAAAATGCACCAATGAATGGCAGCAAAGTGAAGATGACTAGATTTCAAAGAAAATAGGAGAGATAAGTTAATCAAAGAAATCTTCTTTCTTCTAGTACCAACCTGCAAGGATAACCTTCTCAAACTCCATCCTGCAACAGAGGATATTTACCTTGGCAGAAGACACATAACTAGTGTGAATTAGTTCCATAGTGTGATAAACTTAGCCACGGGACACAAACAAGCAAATCACAATGCTGCTTGCAGGGGTGATAGATCTGAAAGCAATGTCACTCTATCCACTCCCACTCATCCATGCTCTGATCCCCACTTGCAAGTAATCAAGCCTATATCTAACTTGGAATAGGCTATTCAGTGGGAATATAATCACAAAATACGGATGCGGATGAAGTGGAGGGAAGCACCAAATTAGGATGAAAATCTGCACTGTGAAATTTAAGCTGTGCAATGTTGATAAATGTGCTTATTTCAACTGAGTTGGTGTCTTCTTAGAAAAGATGGAGGAGCTTCCTAAGAAATTAATACCAATACTACTGAGCAAGAGATCCCAGCAACAGAATGGCCTTGCCAAGTTCAGATTACCTGATTCAGTTTGCAGTGGCTGTTTTTTCTTTGGGTCATTCAGCACAGACTTAGTTGATTCTTTCTTTAATTGCACGTGACCTGGCTGTAGAGGCATACTGGGTTCAAGTGGCTGTGGAAGTTGTTTGCTGGGTTTCCGCAGAGGTGAAACCAACGTAGCCTGTTGTTGAGCTTCTGAAAGTGGAGAGGAGCTGCTTTCCTCAGACTGCTGCTCACTCTGTTGATGAGGAACTTGGTTTACTTTCTGTATGTGATCTTGTGAAACACCCTGTGGAGAGTTCTTATGGCTGGTGTCGATCTGCTGCTTTTCTGGTGGAGCCTCCTTTTTCTCTTGTAATTTTGTTTTCTTTTCCTTTTTCTTCACTAAGAATCAAAGTTAAAATTTATAAGCCAATTTACAGAACTGACACAATTCTAGTCAATCTCACCCAAATTCCTTTTAACTCTCCTAAAGGAGGTGATCAAAGACGGAATTCTGTTTAACGTGTCTCAGGTGCCACACCTAAACAGCCATTCTTTTTGGTGGGCTCTTGCATTCATTTCTGTACCAACTGTTTGCCAATTCCACAGTTTAATCTACTGGCTCTGGACAATGCTCACCTTTATTAACTGGCTTTGGAGGAGGTACTTTAGAAGGCATCCATTGAAGGTTTTGACATTTCCGCATTCTGCATTAAAAGAAAAGGTATTGAGATATTATGGATATGGTATAAAAGGAAACACTTTGATTTGCAGACACAATTTTATTTCAAATTTGATGGCCTGGCTCAATGGGAGCATCTTCACAGAATTAAGTCAGCAATATTACAAATCAAATGAACTGTCTAAAACAGGGGTTATACTCAAATACACACTGATTCTACATAAAGTACATTTGACAGCCTGAAAGCTCAAAAGGGTTGGTAGTTAAAGGCAGACTCTGCCACTATTCCAGTTTGATTAGTCTCTACAACTCAAGATAAAAAAATTTTGCCCTGAAGAAGCAAGCAAATCTGTGACTTATGGTACCACTGTATGTATACACACTAATAAGAAAAAGGAGTAGGCTTTGGCCACTTGACCTCTCAAGCTTGTTTTGCCATTCAATAAGCAAAAGACTAATCTGGTTACTCACTGTATCCCCAATGTTCAGCCTAGCTCAGAAACCTTACACTTCCTCATTTATCAAAAATAATTCTACTCTGCCTTAAAAGTTGAGACTATTTCCACAACCACTCAAAAAGAAGAGTTCCAAGGCACAAGACCATCTGAGGGAACATACTTCACTGGTCAGCAACCAATGCTTTCTTTTCTGTCAAAATTGAAAATTTAATATTTTCAGATACTGTGTAAACCGTATTTTACAGATCACTCCCATTGACTTAATCTGTCTTTTTGTCACCTCCTATGTCCTTTTTACAACTTATCTTTGTGTCAACAAAGTTAGTGTAATGCACTGTAAGGTTTCACTGTTAATGTAATGGCCTCTCTGTAATGTTTTACTGCTAATCTAATGGTTTCTCTGTAGCAGCAATGTTTGGGTTATGACTAGAGGTAATGGGGACTTTGGAATGTGCACTGGCCAATGAGGGAAGATGTTTTTCTTGTGGACCCAAGCAAAGGTTTTGTGGTCTTTTGTTTGGTGGAAGATGGAGAGAGAAGATGCCAGAGCGAGGAAGTCATAGTCTGCAGGACGGAGTGGACTTGGAATGGGGTCCAGAGTTGATGCCCAAGGTGAAAATCGATGGAGAACTAACAAACGGGAAAACAGTGAGCTCCAAAGTTGCACATTAGACTACAGGCAGTCCGCAAGTTACAAACGTCCGACTTACGAACAACTAGTATTTACGAACAGAGGAAGGAGTATGCCGTCCGCTATTTTAAGTCAGATCACGATGCCGTCCGCCATTTTAAGTCACTGTGTTGAGTGTGTAACTTTGTATTTGGCCTAAATTTTTCTTAGTAAGATTCACCCTGACCCCCCCCCCCCTTTTCCAGTCAACACCGCCCCCACATCCCACTTAATCTGTCTCAGTGTGGGTAGACTTTAGGAGCTCAGGTCAGGACCCGCCACCCGTGGCTGCTGCTGAACCCACAGTGTTTCTGTTCCATTGACGGAAAATGATCATCATTGAAAATAAAGTGGAAATAATAAAGCAATTGGAAAGAGGTGAAACGCCATCGGTCATAGTGTTATGAGTGATGAACAGACCTGATGGAAATGGGGTGCAGAGTTAACCATTCCCCCCCCCCCCCCCGAAAACTATGAACTATTGCTGTTGCTATGCTGCTACTGAGAGAGAGAGATGATGCCCAGGCAAGAACATCTGCTACAGATAAGAGGGAGAGAGAGAGACTGTTGATTTATTGTATTTTGACTCTTCCTGGATTATTTACCTTTCACTACAAGGACTTTACTTTGCTTGATAACATTCCTCAGGAGACAGCAGGAGTGGCCTGATTTGATGGACACGGTCATTCAGAGTTGATGGATAGCTGAGACCCCGTTAGTAGGGATAAAAGACAGGTCTGGAGAGACACCCTTCAGACACACCAGTGGACACTGACTGAGTGTTGGGAACCACAGAAAGGTGGGGGCTTCGGAGACCGAACCAGGAGATCGGTCAATAAAGCTCACCGTGTGACAGCAGGGCCAGTGGGGACTTGTGTGTGTGTCTACTCATGCCAGAGTGACGAGTCCACCACAGAAGAACGGCCCAGCTGAAGGACGGAGGGGTCATAACTGAATGGCCACAACGACACGACAGGTTAAGAAAGCCACAGAAGGTTTGCCTGCTGCAGCTGCCTAATCTCTCGCTCTCTCTCTCCAACGATTACAACATAACAACCATAACTACCTCAGCATGTATGAACTGAACTGAACTTTATACTTTTCTATGACAATTCATTTACCCCTAGACATCGATAGAGCTTGTTTATTATTGCTTATTATTATTCCTACACTTTTAAGTTTATTACTGCTACCTTGTTTTATATGTATGTTTGCATTTTTGATACTGTATTGTGTAGTTTACTAATAAACACCTTTAGTTTTGGTACCACCAGACTCCAACAGACTCTTCTTTCTCTGCTGGTCTGACACCCAGTTACGGGGTACATAACAATAGGAAAAGCGTTAAGCTAATCAGTCAATGATCGGAACAATTTTAAAGGATGAAAGATAAAGTGAGAATAATGGAGCCTGTGAAAGGCCCTGCCCTGATGAAAGCTACAATTATTACTAAGCAACGCACTGATTTAATTATTAAAATACATACGTTTCTTACCGTAAATTCCGGTGTATAAGCCGAGAATATGGACCTAAATTTTGGTCCTAAAATTAGGGGATCAGCTTATACAGAGGGTGCCAACTTTGGAAAAGCGAATACACAGAAGACAGGTTGTATTTATTGGCTGTTTTTGAGTCAAATTAGTTCCACTGTAGACGCATGAATTCTTTGAATGGTTTGTTTAAACTCACATCTAGTGACTGAAGCACGGACATCAAACCACCGGGGATGACTGCAATGTCCGTATTTTCAGCCTTCAATGCTGCTTTTGTCCCACCTGACAAGTGCACTTTGAACATCTCCCAAACAAGTAGCAACTTTTCCTTCCTGACACCTTCGGGACGTCAACGCCACACCTCTTTAACCCACTTCAAGCAACCCACTTTGTCCATCCAGCAGCGTTCTTGAACGTAAACAACACTCCGCAGGAATTTTCTGAGCAATCTTTGTTTTTTGTCTCAACACAAAATCACGTCTATTCATAAATCGGGTGCACCAACTTCACGTAGCTTTGAAATTTTCGCTGACCTCAATGTTAACTCGATTCATTTCTCTGGTAACAATGTATCCAGATGATGGCTGGTGATTCACCAACTCTAAAACTTTTTCTTCCAATTCTTGCCACTGTCATCTTTTCCCGCAGTTTGCACATTTTGTCTTTGGCATTTCCCTCAGTGTGTCCTCTGCCTTTCTCCACTCTCTCTCGTTTACACTAAACTTCTTAGCAGCTGCAGAATTATTCGTTCCTTTAGCAAAATCAACAACCTTCAGCTTGAAGCCAGCATCATATCGCATTTGTTTTAATCTTTTATACATGGTGGGCGCAAATAATACTGAGTACACATACTGATCCCACCACCTCATGTTATGTTTTAACGAGATTACGAAGGGCGCTAAATGGTTTCACAGGGGTTACATTTCAGAGGATTCTTTTCCATTGGAAACCTAATCCAAAATTTCTCTCCTGGATTTATTTATTTAGAATTCGCCTATAACGCTCTACAATGTGTAGGCCTGTTTTCTTAGCAGGTACTAGTTCACAAAATTTCCAGGGTCTGGATCCGGCAGAGCTGACTACCAGCATGTGAGATCTTGTGATCGTTTCCAGTTAAATCAAAAACCTCTACAAAAGGGGTCAGCTTATACAAAGGTAACATGAAAAAGTCACTTTTTTAACTTTGAAAATGGGGGGTTGGCTTATACTCTGGGTCGGCTTATACCCCGGACTATATGGTAAGTGTTTTATATGCATAGAAAGGTAAAATATATACTATATACTAAGACAAACATTTGACTAACTGACGCTAAATAATACAGGATGTACCTGTTCCAACTTACGTACAAATCTGACTTATAGACAGACTCAGGAACGGAACTCATTCGTCACCTGGGGACTGCCTGTATTTCATGAGAATGAGCTCTTTTTCTTTTTTGTTTCTTTACTAACCTATAGTCAAATTACAAATTACCAGCAAGAGGGAGGAGAAGATGGCAGCGCGCGCGGCTCTCCGGTGAATGATATCTGTTATTTGTTAAATAGGGTACCGTGCACAATTCTGATTTGATGGAGACAGACGTGAGGGCACGGAGGAACATCTGGAGAAACGTCTGAAATGTTCGCTTCGCTGCCGCTGCTACTGTGTGGTCCGGAATCTCCGGAGGAGAAGGCCTCCGAGACCTCGGCTTTGCTTGTTTCGGCGGCCGGGACGAGGTCGAAGGCACTCGGGAGGCTGTATCGGAGGGGCTGGTCGAAGGTTCGAAGTTTTCGGACGGACTCGGAGTCTGCTGTGGTCGGGTGCTTCCAATGCATCAGTTGTCGGTGCCTGGAAGTTTATGACAGGGAGAGTTTCTCCCTTTTTGCTGCCTGAGATTGGGGACTATCGGAGTCAATCAGGACTTGAGACTTTTTTTTTTACCATGCCCATGGTCTGCTCTTTATCAAATTATGGCATTGCTTTGCACTGCTGTAACTATATGTTATAATTATGTGGTTTTGTTAGTGTTAGTCATTGGTTTGTCCTGTTTTTTTGTGATATCACTCTGGAGGAATATTGTATCATTTCTTAATGCATGCATGCATTTCTAAATGACAATAAACGAGGGCCAAGTGTCCTCATAATCTAAAAAATATAAAGCTCAATCATTTAATTGCATATTGTGTACTGTTTGTTATTTCAGGGTATTGATTTGTAACAGGGAACACATCACGCAGCATCCACCCAAACAAGATTTCTCAAGTTTGGCCTGGCCAGAGGCTATCGACCCCTAGATTAAGCCGCTAGCCGAACCTGAGGGTTACATTAGCAACTGCACATTTGATGACTTCAAGTCATCTAGATAAATTGCAAATATTTGAAGCCCGAGCACCGATTCCCATAGCACATCATTTGTTACATCTTCCCAATTAGAAATAGCCAACTCTTGCCCCTTCTCTGTTGCCCGTTCATTAACCAACCTTCTATCCACACCAATACGTTGCCACATGCACACAGAATTTTTGTTTTCTGAAAAACTTCAAAACATCTATCAAGTGCCTTTAGGAAATCGAAGTGCAACACATCCATCTTTATCCGTCTTTTATCTACAACATTTCTTCAATGAACTTGAATAAAGTGGCTGAACATGGCTTCCCTTTAACAAAACCATGTTGATTTTACTGAATTATCTTTGCCTTTGCTTTGAGCCCTTCTATAACATTCTAGCTTCTAACATTTTTTCTATGACTGGAGCTAACCTAACTAACATGTGGTGCCGTTGCCTCCCTCTTACTGAAGTGTACCTGCGGTTTTCCTACCTAATAGAACTTTTTCCAATTCTGTGGAACTTTGGAAAACTGAAGCAAGAGCTATCACACTTCTATGATCCAGTACCACTTCCTCATCAATTCGTACTTTTGCTGAGCTCCTCTTGAAATAGTGAATATAGAACATGGTGCAGTATAGCATAGCACCTGGAACAGGCCTTTCAGCCTATTGCATCTGTACTGATTATAATGCAATCCAAACTAATGCTATCTACCACCGCATGGTCTTGCTGGTCTGTCTAAATGTACCTAGCATCTCTGTGTAAAAAGACTTGCCTTGCACATCTTCTTTAAACTTCCCTGCTCTTAACTTAAGCCCATGCCTATAGTATTTGACAAAAAGATTCTTGACTACCTACTCCATCTATGCATCTCATGATTGTACATATACTTCTATTAGGTTGCCCCTTAGCCTCTAACATTCTACAGAAAACAAATAACGTTTGTCCAATGGTTTATAGACAATGGACTCCAATCTAGGCAACCTCATAGCAAACCTTTTCTGCACCTTCTCCAAATGGCTCTACATTCTTCCCATCTTGTGGTAACTAGAAATGCACAAAATAATCTGAATATGACAAACTAATTTTTATGCAGCTTCAACATGACTTGCCAACTTCAAAGTAAATTTATTATCAAAGTACATATATGTTACTATATACTACCTTGAAATTCATTTTCTTCCAGGCATTTACAGTAAAAGAATTTCACAAAAATCTGCATATAAACAAAGACTGACAAAAATACTCGTTAATTATATCTTCTTGACATTAAGTCCTCAGCTTTGCTTTCTAACAATTTATTTAATTCCTTATTAATTTTAGACATTTTCTACTTTTATTCAAATTTTCTCCAATCAGCTGGCAAGAAGGCAGGTGTGCACGGTTGAGTGGGATCCGGGAACAGCCATGATGGAATGGCAGAGCAGACTCGATGGGCTGAATGGCCTAATTCTGTCCCCATGTCTTATGAGCTTATGGACCTGCCATCCATCTTTGTGCAATTTATTTTTACTTTTAAGTTTAGTATTTCCTTTAACATTAGTTAACCACAGATGGTTGTTCCTCAATGTAACTATTCTTTCCAGTTGCATAGCATCTACTCTGTGTATGTTGAAAGATCCACTTAAATATCTGCCTCTGATTCTTAATTGATCTATCCTTTATCCTAATTTGCCAGTTCAATTTAGCCAGCTCGGCTTTCATACCCTCATAAATGCCCTTACTTGAACACTCAAAGTAAAATTCAATCATATTAAGATCATTGTTATCAAAGGGCACCTTCACTATGAAGTCATTAATTAGTCCTGCCACCGTTTACAACACCATATCTAATAGAACCTGCTCTTGAGTTGGCTCAACGAAACCATCCAAAAAAAACTTTTTAAAATATATTTTTGTGCTATCATCCCTTTTTTTCCCCCTAACTTCACTATCATTGAGAATGGAACCGTGGATACCAGCATCTATTCCATTAGTTATACACATAGTCAAGATGAAGTTGGCATGCCATTCAGCAAAAATACACTACAGTAAAATCTAACACCAAGCCAAGTCAAGCGATCTATGTAAAAATTTTCATCCAAGTTCAATAAATTCGGATCAAAGGAAAGCTCCATAATTGACTTTATCCAAACCTAACCAGTGTTGGAATATAAAATTTAGCTCTCAATTAGTCATCCTGAACAAGATTGGCGAAGCCCAATAAACAGGGATTAAAATCTGGAAATCTGCTTCCACACAAAGAATTTTTAGCAATAGATTTTAAAATTTCTCAACCAATATCTTCAGCATATAAATTGGAGATTGATTATTATACTGAGATCAACATGCTTGTTAAAACTGGGCACTAAACATTTCATGGTTCTATTTGAAGAATCTTCAATTTTCTACCACAAATACCTCTCAACTGATACCATATAACTGATCATTTGTTTCCTTTACTGTCTGAGAACACAAATTGGATACAACATGGTTTTGCTTATGCAGCATGGCTCTACACTTCAAGTCAACTTTGAACCACAAAATATTTCTCAGGTAAGTCTTACCATTTCAGTAAAACATATTTAATCTACTCTAATTTTCAAATTGTCAGATATGAAACTTTACTCACTTGCAGCATTGCTTTTTCACATTTCGACCACCGAATTTGGGCTTATCCAAGCAATTTGTACACTGGCCACAGTCATCTGGAACTTGGCAGCCTGGACACTGCCCACACCTACGTGACCTCCTCCCTTTTCGAACAATAGGCTCCTGCGGAACTTTGTGCTTGGCCACTGGTTTAATCACTGGTGTTGGTGGTTCAGCATCTTCTGACCCAGCTACTGATGATTTATCTGCAAGACAGAAATGGTTTCATATTGACTGTTTCCTTAGGCACAAGTGGTTAAAATCTCATTGAATGAATTTCTGTCTTTCAACAGTGTATTTCAAAGAAACATATCATTAGAGATCCTGTTACTCTGATTCATTCCCTGGGAATATTTTAATTTCCACAGGGAAACAAACATCTAAAAATACACCATGAAAATATATTGTGTTTATAATAAAAGTATTATCAGGTGAACAAATTAATAAATACAGGCAACCTGCCATATTGCAAGGAGGTTGCATTCCTGGAAAAAAGTCCATAATGTGATTTTCCACAATACAAAACGTCATCTAAGCAAGTGTCAAGAATAAGAGTTGAAAACAAATAATATTTTGTGCACAAATTTTATAAGAACAATTTTTTCTATGCCCCAGATTTTCTGGTGATTTGTTGATTCCTAGAGACGAATTTTGTTTGCCTTTATGCATTAACAAGGGGAAGTTACATGCACAAATCATTATGTTCACCACCTTAAATACCAAGTTACAGATGTCAGAATTTTTACATCAACAACAAAAAAAACTTTATTACTTTTAACTCATTGGAACTTTATTTTTAAAATTTATATCTAACTCACTAGTTCTAATATATGACTCAGATATGTACAAATAGTCAAACAAAGGCAAAATATATACCTTTTGATGCCAGCAGCTAAATATTTAGGAATTCAAGCATACCTGTCTCTGTTCTGCGATACTTTTTTAAATTTGTTGGCCTGATGTTATTTAGATTGTGAACTAATAACCTCCCCTCCCCCCATATTCAATATACTAGAACTACAGAAAACTGAACTCCCAGTGGGATAGAACTCCGAAACATTGATGGACAAAAAGTTAAGAGCACTCATCATGTTGGCTATCCCAATATGTGACATTTCCCTATACAATCTGCACACTTACAAACTCAATCTTCATATAGAAGTAACATTCTAAATGAAGGTGGGACTGTACATGACAGCATCCAATTTTAGCTGCTGGTCCTGAAGCAAGCAGGAAAAATATAACACTTTAATTTCCCTTAAAAACCTTCAGTTACTTTCCCTAAATATCTACCCAGTTCCCATATGAATATTTTTTTTACTATTTCTGCTTCATCTTTGCCACTTAATCACATTAACTATTCAACATTCTCACTACCCTCTCAAATAAAATGTTCTCTGATTCAAATTTCTCTGGATCCAATGACAATACCAATGAAATCAAAATCTTCCATTGTCCTCGTGCATTATCACACATTTAAATAATATTGTGCTTTACAAAGTATCCCAAATTGAGCAGTATCCCTCTCATTTT
Source organism: Hemitrygon akajei (assembly GCF_048418815.1). Classification (NCBI taxonomy): domain Eukaryota; kingdom Metazoa; phylum Chordata; class Chondrichthyes; order Myliobatiformes; family Dasyatidae; genus Hemitrygon; species Hemitrygon akajei. The sequence goes on along the minus strand of NC_133149.1, from coordinate 40,099,374 downwards.
GTTCATATTGAATACTACAGAAGTCATTATATGTTAAATTGCTTGGAAACAATGAGCTGACTGAAACTTTGCTCAAGCGCTGCCTTGTTGGGGGGGGGGGGGAGAAATAGGATCTAAATTGTTTTAAGGTGAGGTTGGTGGCAGGAAACTCAGAGGATAATTAATGTGTGATAGTGAAATGTGGGAATGTACCTGATAAGAATACTAAGATCCAGCACTGACCCTATGGGCCAAATAGCCACCTCTTATGTCATGAGGAATACAAAAAAAAGAGGAACTAAAAATCTTTCACTTAAAAAAAACAAATTAACAGGACTAAATGCTGACAAGTCACCTGGTCTAAATGGCCCACTTCCTCAGATCTTAAAGGAATTGGAAAAGTTGGCAAGTGGAGTTCAATCCAGAGAATCCAGAGGCAGGTAAAGTTATACACTTTGGAAAGTTACACTTGGATGACAGGATTCTTAGCAGAGTGGAGGAACAGCGTGATCTTGGGGCCTATATCCAAATATCCTACAAAGTTGTCAGGCAAGTTGGTAGGGTGGTTAATAAAGTGTGTTAGCCTTCAATAATCCAGTACTGAGTTCAAGAGCCGCAAGATAATGTTGCAGCGCTATAAAACAATGGTTAGACCACATTTGGAATACTGCGTTCATTTGTAGTTGCCTCATTATAGGAAGGATAGGAAGTTTTAGAAAGGGTGCGGAGAAGACTTACCAGGATGCTGCCTAGATTGGAGAGCATGCCTTATGAAGACAGGTTAAGCAAGCTAGGGCTTTTCTCTTTGAAGCGTAGGAGGATGCGAGCTGACTTGATAGATAGAAGTGTACAAGATGATAAGAGGCATAGATTGAGTGGACAGCCAGAGAATATTTCCGAAGGTGAAAATAGCTAATATGAAGGTACATAATTTTAAGGTGACTGGAAGAAAGTATAGGGGGAATGGGGAATGTCAGCGGCTACGGGAAAATGCTGGAATCCATTGAGAAAAAGAAACAGCTGATCATATAAAAAATTATAAGACAATCCAGCTGTGTCAACAAAGTTATACAAACATTTGGCAAGTTTGCTAGAGTCCTTTGAAGCTGCGAGAAATAGGGCATGTTAAAGCAGTAGCAGGGCGGGTAAATACAGTGTGTTTTGATTTCCAGAAGACACTTCTAAAGGTGCCAAGTAGAAAATAACTGCAGAACACAAGCTACATCTGGTACTACACACAGTTTTGGTTGCTAGTTTAAGAAAGCATGTACAGTGCAGAGAAGGGTCACTTGGCTGATTCCTGGAATCAAAAGCTGCCATGCAAAGACAGGTTGTGCAGACTGAACCCAAACTTTATGGAGTTTAAAAATTTAAACTCAATGAAAATCTTCCTGAATCACATTAGATTTTAAGGAGAACTAACAGGATGCTTCCCCTAGTGGGCACATCTAAAACAACTTTTCAAAGAGGCTGCAAATTTTAAAAAAATAATGAAGAGAAACTTCTCTCATAGGATTATTACTGCGAAATTCTCTATACAAGTGGAGATGGAGTCATTGGATATGTTCAAGGAAGATAATGACAAACATTTAAAATACAAAGGAGCCAACAACAATCGAGAGAGGTAAGGGAAAAAAAGTGGTGCTGAGTCCAAGATTTAAATCAGCCATGGTCTTACTGTTGGAACAGGCTTGGACAAGACATTGGTCTGCTTTCAACCTGCTTTTTAATGCTCTGTGCCTGTTGATGTGCTAAACAGTCACCTGATAACGGTGGAAAGTTTGAAAATATTTGCCAAAGTTGATCAGAAAAGGATATTCATTCTACAGGCAATGACACAGTGAGAAACTGCCTGTGAAAAAACCAAGGAACCAAACTCCTGCGTCAGTAAAAGAAAACAAACAAGCCATCAGATTAGCAGATCATTTCTGGAACACACTTCCAGACAGACTGTAAAGTGGGTTTACTTTGACTTGAGTGAGACTTTGAATAAAGCATAAATGACTGCATCCTCTACCTTCTTAAAGTGAGGTATAATCACTGGGACCAAAAAGTGGCAGGGGGTCGATACATGAAATCAAAATCACAGAACACCCCCGCCTTGCAGCAACAGAAAATTGCTCATTAATCAATTTTGTCAAGCAATAATTAAAAAACATCCTTGAATGGAGTCAGAAAGAAAAAAACTTTAAAATTCAAGTGCTCAAATCAAGCAAGGACTATTTGTATTTCATAATGCAGATAGATACTTAAAGCTATAATCCTTACACTGTCTTTTGAAATAACATCACTCAAATATATATGAAATTAAAAAACTCAAGATGGACTCATCATCATTAGTCAACTGAAAAAAAAATCACCATACAAAATATTAATGCAATGATAATGCATCACAAAAGAACAGACTATGCCTTTGGTTTAACCAGGTTATAACAGCCAATTATTTTTGCTATCACAAAGATCACACCTCATCCACAGAAATGACCTGGCACTTCTGCGTATTTTTACTTAATGGAAAAAAAAGAATACACTTACGGCTAATTGCTTTTAGATTGACATATTATAATAGACTGATATCATGTTGAGCAAGTCCAGGCTTGTTGGCATTATAGTTTTCCATTGTAAGGAATTCAAGTCACCAAAGGAAATAAAGACTCTACATACTAGCCTACTCTGAGAGACAAGACAATTCTTTACTTATAGAGTTTTTTTAGTAGTTACTCATTTACACTAGCACAATCCTCTTTTTACAGAGTGACCTATCTGAACTTCCCTTAACAAGTGAAAGCTCAAAGCAGGAATAATTTAACACAATTTACATTTTCTGTCTGGAGTGATTTAGCCAAAATGTTTATCTGTAATGTTTAAGCAATTACAATATAAAACACATAGCCAAAGAACTTCATTCTCGGTCAAATCCACTAAACATAAAACAGAGCAGTAGTCAGGTACTGTTCTCAATTTCAGAAAGTTGATTATACTGAACATTTTTTGTTCTAATTTGTACTCTATGATTGGGATAACAGTTGAATTGGAACAGCCCATGCAAATTCTCCCAGACCAGGTACAGTCGTCCCTCCTTATCCGCGAGGGATTGGTTCCGGGACCCCTCGCGAATACCAAAAAACGCGGATGCTCAAGACCCTTCTGCAACCTCTCTCAATCCGGTGGACCTTAGGACCCAGCGGAACCCCAGACCTTATTTAACCTGTCTCAGTGTAGTGGACATTAAGACCCGGCAGTGCAGCTCTTAATCCACAGTGTTTCTGTTCACAAAAATAATCACGATCGAAAATAAAGTGGAAATAATAAAGCGATCAGAAAGAACTGAAATGCCATCAGTCATTGGAAAAGCGTTAAGCTACGTCGGTCAACAATCGGAACAATTTTAAAGGATAAAGTCAGGAAGGCCCTGCCCCGATGAAAGCTACAATTATTACTAAGCAACACAGTGGTTTAATTATTGGGTTTTAGGGTTTTGGGTTTTTGATCCTCCTGGCACTGAAACATATGTTCTTAAGCGTTTTATATGCATAGAAAGGTAAAATATATACTATATGCTACGACAAATGTTTGACTAACTAACGCTAAATAATACCGGATGTACCTGTTCCAACTTACATTAGTAAGAGAACTTCCGATTTTTTTCGATCCCAATCCACAATAACCCACGCACAACCTCCCGTATACTTCAAATCATCTCCAGGTTACTTATAATACCTAATATAATGTAAATGCTATGTAAAATAGTTGTTATACTGCATTGTTTAGGGAATAATGACAAGGAAAAAAAGTGTGAACATCCTCGAACGACAAGAGCTAGAAGAGCACTTCCAGGTTTTCTCAATTCACGGTTGGTTGAACTTGAAGATGCAGAACTCGCGGATAAGGAGGGCCGACTGTACTGCATAATTAAACACAAATCACTGTTCCCTTCACTCTTTGAATTCTGCTAAATCACTTTCAAGATTCAAGATAGTTTCATGTCATTTCCTGTACACAAGTGTAAAGAACAAAATAACTGTTACTCCAGACCTGATGCGGTGCAAAAAAAAAAACAGAATAATAAAAACACACAATAAATAGGTGATACAAAGTTCAAAGTACATGTCACCATATAACAACCCTGAGATCCATTTCCTTGCAGGCATACTCAACAGATCCATAATAGAACAATAGTCATAACGGAATCAATGAAACCGACTATGAAAGTTAGCTCCTTTGGTTCCGGAGCCTGATGATTGAGGGGTAATAACTGTTCCTGAACCTGGTGGTGTGGTACCTGAGGCTCTTATACTTCCTTCCTGATGGCAGCAGTGAGAAGAGAGCTTGGCCTGGGTGGTGGGGGTCCCTGAAGATGGATGCTACTTTCCTGCATCAACTATTTCTGTAGATGTGCTCAATGGTGGTGGTGGGGGGGGGGGGGGGGGAGGTAACCTGTGATAGACTGGGCCATATGCACTACTTTTTGTAGGATTTTCCATTCAATGGTACTAGTATTTCTATACTAGGCTGTGATGTTTCCAGTCACTATACTCTCCACTGCACATCTATAAGAAGTTTGTCAAACTTTTAGATGTCATGCCAAATCTTGGCAAACTCCTAAATAAGTAGAAGCGCTGCAGTAATTACACTGGTATGCTGGACCCAGGATGGGTCCTCCAAAATATAACACCAAGGAATTTAAAGTTGCTGATCCTCTCCACCTCTTACAGTCTGCTGATGACTGGCTCATGAACCTCTGGTTTCCATCTCCTGAAGTCAATAATCAGCTCCTTGGTCTTGCCCTCTTATATGCTTTGTCACTTTTGATTCAACCTAAAAATAATGGTACCATCAGCAAACTTGAATGTGGCATTGGAGCTGTGCCTCGCGAGTAGAGCAGGGAGCTAAGTACATAGCCTTGTGGGTGCACCTGTGCTGATGGAGATCATGGAGGAGATATTCCCAATCCAAACAGACTGGGGTCTGCAAATGAGGATATCAAGGATCTAATTGCACAAGGAGTATTGAGGCCAAGGCCTTTAACCTTATTGATTAGTTTTGAGGGGATGATGGTTGTCAATAAAGAACATCCCGTTATATGCATCTTTGCTATCCAGATGTTCCAGGGTTGAGTGAAAAGCCAACAAGATAGCATCTGCTGTGGACCTGTTGTTCCGGTAGGCAAATTGGAGCAGATCCAAGTCACTTCCCAAGCAGGAGTTGATATGTTTCATCACCAACCTTGCAAAACAATTCATCACTATGGATACAAGTGCTACTGGACGATAGTCATTGAGGCAGGTTACATTCTTCTTAGGCACATGTACAATTGAAGCCTGCTTGAAGCAGGTGGGTACCTCAGACTGCTGAAGCTAGAGGTTAAGATCTCAGTGAACTCTCCAGCAGTTGATTAGCATAGGTCTTCAGTACATGGCTAGTTAATCCGTCTGGGGCCAAATACTTTCTGTGGGCTCACCCTTCTGAATGCTGCTCACACGTCAGCCCCAGAGACTGAAATCACAGGATCATTGGGGGCAGTGGGAGTCCACGATGGTTCCCTCGTGCTTTGACAATTAAAGCAAGCATAGAAGGCATTGAGCTCATCTGGAAGCAAAGCCCTATTGTCACCTATGTTGCTAGATTTAACTTCATAAGAAGACTTTATACATAGATTGTGAAGTTAGGCTGTACAACAGGTGACTGATAGAAAATAATAAAGTAGTGGTGGAGTTAGCAGGTGGAGGGGCTGATCCGTCGTACTGCTTGGGGAAAGTAAGTGTTTTTGAGTCTAGTGGTAAGTAGCCCCCTCCCTGATGGGAGTGGGACAAAGAGTCCATGAGCAGGGTGAGTGGGACCTTTCATATTGTTGGTCTTTTTCCAGCACCTTTCTGTATACATATCATTGATGCTGGGTAGGCTGGTGCCAGAGGTGCGTTGGACAGTTTTGATTATCTGTTGTAGAGCCTTCCTGTCCACCACAGTGCAGTTTCCGTACCGCGCAGTGACGTAGCTTGTCAAGATGCTCTTTACTGCACATCTGTAGAGTCATGTGAATATGGACGTATAAATCAAGCTCTCTTCAGCCTTCTCAGAAAGTAAAGGCATTGTTGAGCTTTCTTGACTGTGTAGGATGTGTTCTGAGACCATGACAGGTTGTGTGTGATGTGCACTCCCAGGAGTTTGAAAAGGCTTGCAGATTCCACTGCTCTGCCACCGACATAAAGGGGGAGTGTGAGTGATGCGAGTTTTCCTGAAGTTGACAGTCATCTCCTTTGTCTTGCTGACATTAAGGGAGAGGTCATTTGCCTGGCATCAGGCCTTGAGCTCTTCTATCTATTAAACCATCTCATCATTGTTCGGTCATCAGTGAACTTGATGTGAGTGCTCTGGTGTTTAGCCATGCAGTCATGTGTGAGCAGAGTGTATAGTAATTGGCTCAGCACACAGCCCTAGGGGGCACTGCATTGAGTATGATGGTGAAGGAGGAGCAGTTGTGCATCCTGACTGAGGTTAAGAGAAAATATCAATACACTAAACTGTTTACATTTGCCACAAAACTTGGAATAAGGATAAAATGCAGACAGACATAGTTTCAAAGTTGTATTTGAAACAATACATCCAGCTGAGGCATATGTCCAATCATCCCAATGGTAAATTAGCTCATTTTCAAACCCAGTTTAGCAGTGCTCAATTAAAACAACACTAGGGTTGGAGTATAAATAGGTGTTTATAATTGAGGCCTTATCCAAAGCAATGCTGTGGAGAAAGCAGACTCACAGCATTTCTTAACTACAGTACATGAAGGGAACGCTCAACCGGGCTTACAAAACATTCCAAGAGCTTGGTAAAATCAGTTTAAATATTTAAGAGTCCAGCATCTCAAATATTTGAATTGTAAACTACTGGAAGACAACTGCATCCAGACATGTACATAAGCTTCCAGGAATAGCTATCAAATTTCAGTCAGACCTTGTGAACACTTCCACCTGGCTGAAACAGTAACTACAAAACTATTCCCAGCTCACAAATAAACTATAGTTTTTAACCAAATTGCGGGCACTAACTTCTGCATGCTTCCGCATTCTCATTCACTACTGTCAAATTTTTGGAGCAAATACTGCATGCCCTCCACTCTACAGTGGAGTGATAAATCTTAAAAACAGTCCAAGTTCAAATATATCTATCATTCAACAAATTAAGCACTGGCTACCATTCACAACTAACACAATGTGATTCAGTAAAGCTATCATAACATTATGGAGATAAATTATAAAGGAAGAAGAACAACTGCTTTTCCAAGCAAGTAAAACTATGGCTTTATATAAAAGTACATTAAATAATTAAACTAATACAAACTTTAAGTGACTTCCTGAAAATGACAATCACAATGTTGGCATTTTTCTACAATTAATTTGTGTACTATTTGAACAGTTATATATTTTCTGAAGTGCCTATCTTCATTGGTTTAAACTAAACCATGCCCTGGAAATAGCACTTCAACACCAGTTGAATAGCATCACAGACAATTAATGTATAGCCTAAATTCAGTGAATATTTCACAGAACAAAATATGTGCAAATGGCTTTCTCCAGATAATGTCACTTGTTTAGATTATCTGGATGAATCAGAATCAGGTTTATTATCACTGGCACGTGACGTGAAATTTGTTAACTTAGCAGCAGCAGTTCAATGCAATATATAATATAGAAGAGAAAAAAATAATAAAACTAATAATAAAGTACAAATACAGTGTACGTATATTGAATAGATTAAAAACATACAAAAAACAGAAATACTATTTTTTTTTGCAAAAGTGAGGTAGTGTCCAAAGGATCAATGTCCATTTAGGAATCGGATGGCAGAGGGGAAGAAACTGTTCCTGAATCACTTAGTGTGTGCCTTCAGGCTTCTGTATCTCCTACCTGATGGTAACAGTGAGAAAAGGGCATGCCCTGGGTGCTGGAGGTCCTTAATAATGGATGCTGCCTTTCTGAGACACCGCTCCTTGAAAATGTCCTGGGTACTTTGTAGGCTAGTACCCAAGATGGAGCCAACTGAATTTACAACCCTCTGTAGCTTCTTTCGGTCCTGTGCGGTAGCCCCCTCATACCAGACAGTGATGCAGCCTGTCAGAATGCTCTCCACGGTACATCTAAAGAAGTTGTTGAGTATATTTGTTGACATGCCACATCGCTTCGAACTTTTAATGAAGCATAGCTGCTGTCTTGCCTTCTTTATAACTACATCGATATGTTGGGACCAGGTGAGATCCTCAGAGATCTTGACACCCAGGAACTTGAAAATGCTCACTCTCTCCACTTCTGATCCCTCTATGAGGATTGGTATGTGTTCCTTTGCCTTACCCTTCCTGAAGTCCACGATCAGCTCTTTTGTCTTACCGACGTTGAGTGCCAGGTTGTTGCTGAGGCATCACTCCACTAGTTGGCATATCTCACTCCTGTACACCCTCTTGTCACCACCTGAGATTCTACCAACAATGGTTGTATCAACAACAAATTTATAGGTGGCATTTGAGCTATGCCTAGCCACACAGTCATGGGTATATATAGAGTAGAATAGTGGGCTAAGCACACACTCCTAGGATGTGGCAGTGTTGATCGTCAGCGAGGAGGATATGTTATCACCAATCCGCAGAGATGGTGGTCTTCCGGTTAGGAAGTGAACGATGCAATTGCAGAGGGAGGTAGCAGCCCAGGTTCTGCAACTTCTCAATCAGGATTGTGAGAATGATGGTATTAAATGCTGAGCTATAGTCGATGAACAGAATCCTGACGTAGGTGTTTGTTGTCCAGGTGGTCTAAAGCTGTGTGCAGAGCCATTGAGATTGCGTCTGCCGTTGACCTATTGTGACGATAGGCAAATTGTGATGGGTCCGGGTCCTTGCTGAGGCAGGAGTTCAGTCTCATCATGACCAACCTCTCAAAGCATTTCATCACTGTCGATGTGAGTGCTACCGGGCGATAGTCATTAAGGCAGCTCACATTATTACTCTTAGACACTGGTATAATTGTTGCCTTTTTGAAGCAAATGGGAACTTCTGCCCGTAGCAGTGAGAGATTGAAAATGTCTTTAAGTACTCCCGCTAGTTGGTTGGCACAGGTCTTCAGAGCCTTATCAAGTACTCCATCTGGGCATTCCGCCTTGCGAGGATTTACCCTCTTTAAAGACAGTCTCACATTGGCCTCTGAGACAGGTCACAGGGTCATCAGGTGCAGCAGGGATCTTCGCAGCTGTAGTTATATTCTCCCTTTCAAAGCAGGTATAGAAGGCGTTGAATTCATCTGGTAGTGAAGCATCGCTGCCATTCATGCTATTAGGTTTCACTTTGTAGGAAGTAATGTCTTGCAGACCCTGTCAGAGTTGCCGTACATCCAATGTCACCTCCAACCTCATTCAAAATTGTCTCTTCACCCTTGAAATAGCTCTCCGCAAATCATACCTGGTTTTCTGGTACAGGCCTGGGTCGCCAGACTTGAATGCCACAGACCTAGCTTTCAGAAGACAACGTACCTCCTGGTTCATCCACAGCTTTTGGTTTGGGAATGTACAGTAAGTCTTTGTGGGCACACACTCATCAACACAGGTTTTAATGAAGTCCGTAACAACTGCAGCATACTCATCCAGGTTCGAAGATCAATCCCTGAATACAGTCCAGTCCACCGATTCAAAGCAGTCCTGTAGGCGCTCCTGTGCTTCCCTTGTCCATACCTTCTTGGTCCTCACTGCTGATGCTGCAGTCTTCAGTCTCTGCCTATACTCAGGGAGTAGAAGTACAGCCAAGTGATCAGACTTCCCGAAGTGAGGGCGTGGAATAGCACGGTAGGCATTCTTGATGGTGGTGTAACAATGGTCCAGTGTGCTGTTTTTTCTGGTATTGCAAGTGATCTTTTGATCATAATTGCTTTGTGATTTTTTTCAGACTGGCCTGGTCAAAATCCCCCAAAACGAGGGTGGGTGCGCTGTTCTGTACATGTTGATCCCATTGCTCAGATCACCTAAAGCCTGCTTGACATTGGCCTGAGGTGGAATATAAACTGCTACCAAAATTACCCCAGAGAACTCCCGTGACAGGTAAAAAGGACAGCACTTTACTGCTAGATATTGCACAATACTGCAGAATTGGGACAGCACTGATATATTTGTGCACCAAGAAGAGTTGATCATGAGACATACCGTACTACTCCACCTCTGCTTTTGAGAGACTCTACAGATCTATCGTGACGGTATATAGTAAACCCGTCGATCTGAATCCCTACAACCAGTATGGAAGGGGTTAACCAGGAATCTGTGAAACAATCGACACACGTGGTCCTAATGTCCCTCTGATTCAGGACCCTAGCTCTGAGATCATCGATTTCATTCACCAGAGACTGCACGTTTAATTACATTATTTTAATTGTTTTATAATTCTGGTTAGGCAAGTGTAACTTGGAGCAAAAATTGAACTCCAATTCAATTTTGATCAAAACTTTATTAATAGTTTGAAATAATCCCTAATGCTCCTCAAACTGAAATTCCAGATTAAAATAACTCCTCAAACTTTCATATGTCAATATTTTAAGACATGTTTTAGAAACCAGAGTAGCATAATTCAATGAATATTCAGAACCAGAAGTTTTTAAAATTGCACTTGAGAAACAGACAAACTGAGGTCCAATTTTGTATAGGCTTACCATCATTTCCCATTGAAGATAGTATCTTTTCTCGCTCCTCCCAAGGCAAGGCACTCAGGGTAGGCATGTCATCAGGAAACACGGCCCTTTTCCGACCAAGTGCTACAGCAGCCCGTCTACAAACATGTTTTATTCGAGGGCCTGGTATTGATGTTTCTGAAGAATCACTTTCTTGACCCTGATATATTCAACAAAACATTAGGAAAGGTAATTCATCAAATACTGAAAAAAAAAAGAGATTTCTGGTTCATTTTCATTATGTATGCAAACCTTGGTGATATCAATAATCTATGATACACACAAAATTAATCTCATATTTGTCAAAGAAAATTCGAAAAATAGTCTCAGAACATAATTGATAAATAATAAGTCAGAGTGACAACATTTATTCATAATCACTAGCACTGTCAGAATTTTTTTTTTAATATTCACTCTCAGGGTGTGAGTGTCACTGCTAGAGTCAACATGTATTAAACCGGAACTGATTAGAAAACCGAAGGTAAAAGAACCCTGAGGGAAAAGTGATCATAAAATGATCAAATTCACCCTAAAATTGCAGAAGCAGCAGCTAAAATCAGATGCATCAGTACTACAGTGGAGTAAAGGAAATTACAGAAGCAAAAGAGAGGAGTTGGCCAGAATTGATTGGAAAAGAGCACTGGCAGGGATGACAGTAGAGCAGCAATGGCTGGAATTTCTGGAAGCAATTGGCAAAGCACAGGATAAAGAGGAAGAGGAATAATTATTCTAAAGGCAATATGACATAACTGTGGCTAACAAGAGAAGTCAAAGCCAAAGAGAGGGCATACAAATGAGCAAAATTTAGTGGGAAGTTAGAGGATGGGAAGCTTTTAAATACCAGTAGAAGGCAACTAAAAAAGTCATTAAGGTACAGATGGAATATGAAAGCTAGCCAGTCAATAATATTGAAGAGGATACCAAAAGTCTCTTCAGACACATAAAATGTAAAAGAGAGGCAAGAGTAGATACTGGACCATTGGAGAATGATGCTGGAGAGGTAGTAATAGGGGACAAGGAAATGGTGGATGAACTGAATAAGTATTTTGCATCAGTCTTCACTGTGGAAGACACCAGCAGTATGGTGGAAGTTCCAGGTGTCAGAGGTCATGAAATGCTTGAAGTTACCATAACTAGAGTGAAGGCCCTTGGGAAATTAAAGGACTGAAGGTAGGTAAGTCACCTGGACCAGATGGTGTACTCCCCAGAGTTCTGAAAGAGGTGGCTGTAGAGACTGTGGCGGCATCAGTAACGATTTTTCAAGAATCACTACATTCTGGAATGGTTCCAGAAGACTGGAAAATTATAAACGTCACCCCACTCTTCAAGAAGGGAGAGGCAGTAGAAAGCAAATATAGATCAGTTATGAGGGGTGATTGATAAATTCGTGCCCTAAGGTAGAAGGCGTCAATTTTAGAAAACCCAGCACTTTCATTTTTCAACATAGTCCCCTCCTACATGTACACACTTAGTCCAGCGGTCGTGGAGCATACGGATCTTGGACCTCCAGAAAGTGTCCACAGATGGGTGATTGATAAGTTCGTGGCCTGGTGTAGGAGGAGGTGAGTTATACAGCTCTCGTTACATGTACATGCAGGTCAACTCTTTGAGTGATTATGCAGAAAGTTTGAAGTTAATAACATCGGGGTGATTGATAAGTTTGTGGCCTACGGTATTAGGAGATGAGTTAACAACTTCAAACCGTCTGCATAATCACTCAAAGAGTTGAACTGCATATACATGTAACAACTGTATAACTCCTCCTTCTACCTTAGGCCACGAACTTATCAATCACCCCTGCTGTGGACACTTTCTGGAGGTCCAAGATCCTTATGCTCCATGACTGCTGGACTAAGTGTGTAAATGTAGGAGAGGACTAGGTTGAAAAATAAATGTGCTAGGTTTTCTAAAATTGACTCCTTCTACCCTAGGCCACAAACTTATCAATCACCCCTCGTAATCTGACCTCAGTGGTTAGGAAGACGATGAAGTTGATTGTTAAGGATGAGGTCTCAGGGTACTTGGAGGCACATGATAAAATAGGCCATAGTCAACATGGTTTCCTCAATGGAAAATCTTGCCTGACAAATCTGTTGAAATTCTTTGAAGAAGTAACAAGCAGGATAAACAAAGGAGATTTGGGTGATGTTGTGTACTTCAATTTTCAGAAGACCTTTGACAAGGTGCCCCACATCAGGCTGTTTCACAACCCATAGTACTACAGGAAAGATTCTAGCATGGACAAATCAGTGGCTGATTGGCAGGAGGCATAGAGTGGGAATGAAGGGAGCCTTTTCTGGTTGCATGCCAGTGACTAACAGTGTTCCACAGGGGTCTATGTTGAGACCAATTCTTTTTACATTATATGTCAATGATTTGGATAATGTAATTGATAGCTTTGTTGCAAAGTTTGCAGATAATATGAAGATAGGTGGAGGGACAGGTAGTTTTGATGAAACAGGTGAAAGAAGGAGTTAGACAGATTCGGAGAATGGGAAAAGAAATGGCAGATGGAATACAGTGTCAGGAAATGTATGGCCATGCACTTTGGCAGAAAAAATGAAAGGGTTGACTATTTTCTAAATGGAGAGAAAATACAAAAATCTGAGGCGCAAAGGGATTTGGGAGTCCTTGTGCAGGATTTCCTAAAGGTTAATTTGCAAGTTCAGTTTGTAGTGAGGAAGGCAAATGCAAACTTAGCATACATTTCCAAGAGAACTAAAATATAAAAGCAAGGATGTAATGCTGAGACTTTATAAAGTACTGGTGAGGCCTCACTTCGAGTATTGTGAGCTATTTTGGGCCCCTCATCTCAGAAAGGATGTGCTGAAACAGGAGAGTGTTCAAAAGTGGATAACAAAAATGATTCCAGGATTAAACAGCTTGTCATATGAAGAGCATTTGATGGCTCTGGGGCTGTATTCACTGGACTTCCGAAGAATGAAGGTTGACTTCATTGAAATCTATCGAATGGTGAAAGGTCCTGATAGAACGGATGTGGAGAGGATGTTTCCAATGGTAGGACTGTCTAAGACCAGAGGACAAAATAGAGGGACATTCTTGTATAACAGAGAACAATTTCTTCAGCCAGAGAGTGAAATTGTGGAATTCATTGCCACAGGCAGCTGTAGAGACCAAGTCTTCAGCATATTTAATAAGGCAGAGGTTGATAAATTCTTGATTGGTCAGGGCATGAAGGGATACGGGGGGGGGGGGGGGGGTGGTGAGGAGAGGAAGAGGCAGGAGATTAGGGCTGAGAGGAAAATTGGATCAGCCATGATGAAATGGCGGAGCAGACAGTGTTGGAGTGATTTTTGGGTTGTTATTTACATTTAGCAAATGGTTTTGGCTACCAGTCTTCTGTTCCTTGATAATGTATTGCGGATTCAGTTTGGAAGTATGTATTTGTAAAACCCGTGGATCCCAGTCCAGACTCTGCTGGTGTCTGTGGGATGGATACAAATAAGAAGGTGTGAAGTTTGTATGTAGTTTCAAAAGAAAGCATTGTCTATACTTTGTAAATATGGAATTGTCCTTTGTGTTTAGCAAATAAATATCAAGCCCCACATTGAGCCAGCAGACCTTTCCACTGAAAGCATCTCCATATGATCCCTGCTGTACCTTGTTTTGTCGAATAAAATGCTGCTTTGAACCTCCCAGTAATTTTCTTCGGCAATGTCATTCATGCAACAACATTTGGTGTCAGGAGTGAGATACCTTCATGACCCATCGTGTGGCCAGCGATCTTAGCAGACTAAGTGGGTGAGTATTTTCTAAATTAGTATTCACGCTTGGACCTATTCAGGTCGGTGGTGCATGGGAACACAAGGTATCACGAACATGAAGAGCTGTACTGGTAGATATAAAAGTAGAGCGTGCGCGTGTATGTGTATTTATGTAAGAAAGGAAACTGTGTGCTAATTTGCTGGGGACGGAGCCACCAGTTGCGAAGGGTGGTTACTAACAGTTCGGGACGCCAGAGTGGGGGCATGTATACTCGTTCGGGGAGCTGCATTTTAAGTGTATACATTTTGCAAGTGTGATTCAAAGGAATACAGCAGGCATCATGAGTTCAGATGCTCAAAAGTGGCAGATTGAGGAGTACATACCTTGCCGTTTTAAGTACGTGCTGTTTAACTGGTACCTGTCTCTTATATTTTGCATGGTATGAAAATTAGTGTGGAGGTATCTCAGGAAGAGGTTTTACCCAGATATATCTGTCAGGATGGCACCTACTGAGATCAAGCAATGTCAGGTCGAGAACCCCGATGATCTAAGCCCTTGACCCTGATTACAACCATTCATAACCCCTTCACCCCCGGAGAGAAAAAGTGCATTTTGTCAGAGTTGCCCTCAGTCGCACGTGGGAATTCAGAATTCTGGCACAAGCTCAAGGAAATAGTTGAAATTCACCAATTTTCAATGGTTGAAATAAAGATATACACGTGTTGGTAAAAGCGAAGTGCCTGAGGAATACGTAGGACAAGATGACCTGGGGGTGTGGGATGGTATCTGGGCAACTACCAGGAACAGCAGCAATGAAGAAAGATATTGCTTTTCTAAAGGGGAAGTGAGGCAGCGACTGGGAGGAGGTGAGAATAACTGGAGAATGATAATGGGAGTGATTCAAAAAGCTGATGAGACAGCCATGGATTAACGTAAACATCGAGTGTATGAGGAGTATTCTGGGTTGGATAATCCAGGGAGGACAGCCAAGTCTTCTTGAAAATGATGAAGGAAGGCCTGAGCTCAGCCCACCAGGAAGTTTTAGATTTAGGCATAACGGTGGGGTCGACCTACTCTGCGATAGTTTTGTGAGCCATTGAGATAGACCAAAGAAAGTTCAAGAGAAATCATAAAGTGACCATAGTGGCTGCAGCTGCTGTGATGTCCCAGAGAGTTTGTTTTGTTTGTCGGCAGCCAGGGCACGAAGTAAGGAACTGCTGGAATAGACATCGGAGGGCAGAGTTGATATGCTACAGGTGTGGCCTGTTGGGACATGGAGGCACTGACCAAAAACAGAGGAAAGAAAACCAGGTGAACGTCACAGCAGACACACAATCTCTCACCCCATTAGTGCCCAGTCTGACCAATCTGACTGTTAATCAAATCATAGAGCTAATAAAGACGACTCATAGGTCAGAAAAAGATGTGGCAGCGGGCCCCATTGCCAGCGCTGGTGACCCACGGATGTACACAACAGCATTGTTAGGGGGCCAGCAATGCAATCTGTTAGTGTACACAGGAGCATCAGTATCGATAACTGACCTACCCTTGCCAACAACCAGACAGACTATTTATATTCGTGGTGTAGAAGGGAAAACAGCGAAAAGCAGAAAGAAGTGAGACGCAGATACACAAAATCAGGGTAAGGCAGCTTCCGGTGTATTTCTGGGTATGTCCAAGTAGTGAGGGTACCATCCTTGGAATAGACATACTAAGGGAAGCAGGGGCAATTATAGATTCAGGAAAGGAAGAAATATGGACAAGTCGGGGCAGCAAACATGTACAACCAATAGAATACACAATCTGTCGCATAGTCGCAGCTGTCCCGATCATTAGAGACTGGAGCCAGCAGTGCGGGGTATACACAAGCAAGATTGTGGTCGAGTAAAGATAAACCCAGTTAAAATAGAGGGGGCGTCTGTATAAACCTCATGAAGCAGTATCCTATAAAACTGACGCACTGACCACTGTTCAGGCTGAAGGAACTAAAACACTTGGGGATACTCAGAGAGATTGCGGCGACTACTAACTCACCAATATGGCTAGGAAAGAAGCCCAGTGGATCATATCCATTAACAATAGGCTATACCACCCTTAAGACCATGCCAAGATTGCATCCCATAGTGGCAAGCCCTGTAGCAATCCTGAATGGTCTGTCTCCAGAACAAAGTTTCTCCAGTCGTGGATTTTCAGAAGGCATTTGATAAGGTCCCACATAGGAGATTGGTGGGTAAAATCAAAGTTCATGGCATTGGGGGGAAGACATTGATATGGATAGAAAACTGGTTGGCAGATAGAAAGCAAAGGGTAGCGGTGAATGGGTGTTTCTCGGAATGGCAGGTGGTGACTAGTGGGGTGCCACAGGGCTCGGCATTGGGACCACAGCTGTTTACGATTTACGTCAACGATTTAGATGAAGGCATTGAGAATAACATCAGCAAGTTTGCTGATGATACTAAGCTGGGTGGCAGTGTGACATGTGATGAGGATGTTAGGAGAATTCAGGGTGACTTGGATAGGCTGGGTGAGTGGGCAGATCCTTGGCAGATGGCGTTTAATGTGAATAAGTGTGAGGTTATCCACTTTGGGAGTAAGAACAGGAAGGCAGATTATTATCTGAACGGTGTAGAGTTAGGTAAGGGAGAAATACAAAGAGATCTAGGAGTCCTTGTTCATCAGTCACTGAAGGTGAATGAGCAAGTGCAGCAGGCAGTGAAGAAGGCTAATGGAATGTTGGCCTTTATTACAAAGGGAATTGAGTACAAGAGCAAGGAAATCCTCTTGCATTTGTACAGGGCCCTGGTGAGACCACACCTGGAGTATTGTGTACGGTTTTGGTCTCCAGGGTTAAGGAAGAACACCCTGGCTGTAGAAGAAGTGCAGCGTAGATTCACAAGGTTAATTCCTGGGATGTCAGGACTGTCTTACGCAGAGAGGTTAGAGAGACTGGGCTTGTACATGCTGGAATTAAGGAGATTGAGAGGGGATCTGATTGCAACATATAAGATTATTACGGGATTGGACAAGATAGAGGCAGGAAATATGTTCCAGATGCTGGGAGAGTCCAGTACCAGAGGGCATGGTTTGAGAATAAGGGGTAGGTCATTTAGGACAGAGTTAAGGAAAAACTTCTTCTCCCAGAGAGTTGTGGGGGTCTGGAATGCACTGCCTCGGAAGGCAGTGGAGGCCAATTCTCTGGATGCTTTCAAGAAGGAGCTAGATAGGTATCTTATGGATAGGGGAATCAAGGGATATGGGGACAAGGCAGGAACCAGGTATTGATAGTAGATGATCAGCCATGATCTCAAAATGGCGGTGCAGGCTCGAAGGGCCGAATGGTCTACTTCTGCACCTATTGTCTATTGATATGGCTAATGGATTTTGGGGGCTCCCTTTAGTCTCAACACCAATTTGCCTTCACCTTGGGTGAGAGGCAATGTACACCAGCCAGATTCCCCCAGGAATTCCACAATAGTCCAGCCATTTTTCATAAAGTCATGGCACTGACTTTGGAAAAGCTCAATCTAACAGGCACCGTCAGCACCGCTGAACGGATTTTAGTTGAGAAATTCCTTCCAAGGTGGGGAACCACAGTTCAGGTGGATTCAGATCAGGGAGCACATTTCACAGGGAAAGTGATGAAGGAAATTTCCCGACTGTGAGGGGTTCGACAATGGTTCCACGTACCTTACCACTCCCAGAGTTCAGGGATGGTAGAAAGGATGAACTGAACAATCAAAAATGCTATAGCCAAAGCTATAGCTGAGATGGGAAAGTCATGGGTTGATATACCATAAATTCCGGTGTATAAGCCGACTCCCCATTGTCAAGGTTAAAAAAGTGACTTTTTCATGTTACCTTTGTATAAGCCGACCCTTTTTGTAGAGGTCTTTGATTTAACCAGAAAAGATCACAAGATCTCACATGCCAGTACTCAACTTTGCCGGATCCGGAACCTGGAAATTTTGTGAACTAGTACCTGCTAAGAAAACAGGCCTACACATTGTAGAGCGTTATAGGCGAATTCTAAATAAATAAATCAAGGAGAGAAATTTTGGATTAGGTTTCCAATGGAAAAGAATCCTCTGAAATGTAACCCCCGTGAAACCATTTAGCGCCCATCGTAATCTCGTTAAAACATAACATGAGGTGGTGGGATCAGTACATGTACTCAGTATTGAGTTTGCGACCACCATGTACAAAAGATTAAAACAACTGCGATATGATGCTGGCTTCAAGCTGAAGGCTGTTGACTTTGCTAAAGGAACAAATAATTCTGCAGCTGCTAAGAAGTTTAGTGTAAACAAGAAACAAGTGAGAGAGGGTAGAAAGGCAGAGGACACGCTGAGGGAAATGCCAAAGACGAAATGTGCAAACCGCAGGAAAACATGCCAGTGGCCAGAACTGGAAGAAAACGTTTGAGTGGGTGAATCACCAGCGATCGTCTGGATACATTGTTACCAGAGAAATGATTCAAGTTTAAGCGTTGAAATGGGCTGAAAAACACTGTGAGGTCAGTGAAAATTTCAAAGCTACGTGAAGCTGGTGCACCCGATTTATGAATAGATGTGATCTTGTGTTCAGACAAAAAACAAGGATTACTCAGGAAATTCCCACGGGGTGTTGTTGTTTACGTTCAAGAACGCTGCTGGATGGACGAAGCAGGTTGCTTGAAGTAGGTTAAAGAAGTGTGGCATCGACGTCCCGAAGGTTTCAGGAAGGAAAAGTCGCTACTTGTCTGGGACATGCTCAAAGCACACTTGTCAGGTGAGACAAAAGCAGCATTGAAAGCTGAAAATACGGACATTGCAGTCATCCCCAGTGGTTTGATGTCCGTGCTCCGCACTAGACGTGAGTTTAAACAAACCATTCAAAGAATACATGCGTCGACAGTGGAACGACTTTGACTCAAAAACAGCCAATAAATACAACCTGTCTTCCGTGTATTGGTTTGGCACCCTCTGTATAAGCTGACCCCCTAATTTCAGGACCAAAATTTAGGGCCAAGTTCTCAGCTTATACACCGGAATTTATGGTATTACCAGGAATCCTGATGAGATTGTGCGCAACCTCGAACCGCACTTTGGGTCTCAGCCCCTACAGGTTATTGATGGGGTGAGCAATGCAACTCCCTTATGGTTTAATTACGGGTTGCGGGAAGCCTGGGACTTACAAGGATAGAATGACAGAACGCATGAAAGACCTTTGTAATCAACTTAAAGTGTTGAAGGACCGAGCAAAACAACAGCAGTGCATCACTGATCAAAGAGAGTCAGAGGGAAGGGAGATAGTCCTTCTACAGCCCGGCAACCACGTCATGGTGAGGGTGCTGCCGGAAAGGCCAGGGTTTGCCCCCAGGTGGATAGGACCACAGATGGTACTCTTAACCAACGATTCTTGTGTCTGTGTGCAAACTCGGCGAGGCAGCCAGTGGAAATATTGGACTCAGATTAAAGCTCTTGTTGCTCCCACAGACAAGAGCAGGGGATTGGGTGTACCCAGTAACCATATAATTACAGAGAACCTAAGAGATGAACACCAGCCAGCCATATCAGACCTGACCACAGCTGATGAAAACATACCTGGGGAAATGCAAAGGCAGAAGACCCCAAGAACGTGGCAAAAGAAACTGAGAGCATGACGGATAACCGTGAATAGCATGCTAAAGCGTGATGATAATGGTACTCTGTAATAAAGGCTGGTTGCTGAAGGGAGATGATTAGTTTAATAGCATAGACTAGAAAAGATATTGGAAAATAGATGGGGAGGGATTTTTAAGTTGAAGCAAAGACCACAAGTTCCACAACTCCGATGGTATTTCAGACTGCACACAGCATCTGAAGGCAATCACCCCCAGTCTGAATGGGGAACAAACCCAAATGAGCTGGGCCCTTTCAGCAGTCAGGCCAGTGATCGACTGAACAGTTCGGAAGGTCTTTGCAGAGACCACCCCAACTCCTTCCTGTACTTTGATGAGAGGGTCTGTGGGTGCTCCTGGAACAGAAGTGCTTCAGCAACCAGAAAATGAAGGGGTGAAGACAAGGGATGTGATTAAGCTGCAATCGGACTGCAGGGAAAGAGCCGACAGGCATACAAAAGAAGCTGCATTTCTAAAGACTTGTTCAAATTTCTGGAACAACCTCTCTGCTAGTTAGCAATTAGGGAATGCTAGGGTAGATATCGAGACACACAAAATTTGGTGGGGGGGGGGGGGGATTTCGAGGCAAGGTGTTTTTGCTGCCCTATTTGAGTAGATACTCCTAGGTTGGCCTTTCCTGATACAAATTTACTTTTTTTTTTAATAAGAGTGATTTTTGGGTTTAGGACATTTACATTCAGCAAATGGTTCTGGCCACCAGTCTTCTGTTCCTTGATAATGTATTGATAATTCAGTTTGGAACAAATGCACTCCTAAAACCTGTGGATCCCAGTCCAGACGCTGCTGGCATCTGTGGGATGGATGCGAATCAGAAGGTGTGAAGTGAAAGAAAGAAAGAAGCATTGTCTATTCTTTGTAAATATGGAATTGTCCTTTGTGTTTAGCAAATAAATATCGAGCCCCATGTTGGGCCAGCAGACCTTCTCACCGAAAGCATCTCCATATAATGCCTGCTGTACCTTGTTTTGTCGAATAAAGAAGCTGCTTTGTATCTACTAGTAATTTTCTCCGGCCATGTCATTCACGCAACAAGACACGATGGGCCAAATGGCCTAATTCTGTTCCTATAGCTTATGGTTGTATTCCTTATCCCAAAAATGACCTTGAGAAAATGATTGAGATACCTTCTTTAATGACTACAGTTTCATTCAGGACTTTAACCCAATGACAATGAAGTATTGGTAGATAGCCTGTGACACGGTAGGGAATTGTAAAACTGATGTTTCCATGCACCTACTGTCTGGCCAAGGTAATAATTGGCAAGATCCTATTGTGACAATTACAGAAAGCCTGACACTTAGGAATTAGCAAAATATAATGTTGCAATTGGATCTGGATACCACACTTAATATAGCAAAGTAAGGTAGCATATAGTATTAAAGGAACAACAGTTTAAACCCTTATCAGGAAACAGCCATGGGACGTACTTGTAGCCAAGTATTGCTGAGATCTTCCAAGAAGTTAGCTCAGATCCAGTGAAAGAACCTATTGGGAAGAGATCATTCACCTTCGTCAATAATGAAATAGTTTGTGCATGAAGCTAGAGGATGTGTGTGATGTCCTGAATGAATAGTTCATGTCAATATTCACAGGGAGAAAGATGGAAAATTAGTGGAAGTGTATCCTAATAACCTGGAACACATATATCAGGAAGGAGTAAGTGTTAAAGATAGAGGAGAATTAATGAGAACAAATTCCCAGATCCTGATGAAATCTATCCCAGGATGGTTGGAAAGCAAGCAAGGAGATGGCAGGAACTCAGACAAAGATTTTTGCATCATCCTTATCCAGAGATAGGGTACAAGATCAGATGATAGCTACTGTTGTTCCCTAATTCTGGAAATGCGCTAAGCATAAGCCAAGAAACAGCAGAATGATCAGCATCAAGTCAGAAGTAGGGGAAGTACTGGACAAACTACTGAAGAGTAGGATTTATTTGGAGGTGGAGGGGCAGGTAGTGTTGAGGAATAGTGAGTCTGCAGACGGAATCAGATTTGGAAATGGGCAAAAAAGTGGCAGATGGAATACATTGTAGGGAGTGTATGGACATGCACTATTGTAGAAGGAATAAAGGCATAGACTATTATTTAAATGGGAAGAAAATTCAGAAATCAGAGGTATAAAGAGACTTGAGAGTTCTTGTGCAAGATTCCCTAAGTGTTAACTTGCGGGTTGATTCAGTGATAAGGAAGGTAAATGCAATGTTAGCATTCATTTCAAAAGAACTAGAATATAAAAGGATGTAATGCTGAGGCTTTATAAGTCATTGGTCAGACAGCACTTGGAGTATTGTGAGCAGTTTTGGTACCCTTATCTAAAAAAGGACTGATAGCATTCGAGGTTCACGAGAATGATGCCAGGAATAAAAGGGTTAGCATTTGATGTCTCTGGGCCTGTACTCACTAGAGTTTAGAAGAATGAGGGGAGATCTCATTGAAACCTATCAGATATTGAAAGGTCTCAGTAGAGTAGATGTAGAGAGGATGTTTCCTATAGTAAGTATTTGTCCAGAGGGCTCCACCTCAGAATAGAAGGATGTCCATTTAGAACAGAGATGAGGAAGAATTTCGTTAGCCAGAGGGTGGTGAATCTGTCACTGCCACAGATGACCATGCAGGCTAAGTCATTGAGTATATTTAAAGTGAAGGTTGATAGGTTTTTGATGAGTAAGGGCATCAAAGGTTATGGGGAGAAAGATAATAAATCAGCCATGATGGAATGACAAAGAAGTAATGTATGGGACTGCTGAATGGGATATACAATTACTAACAGTGCACCCAGATGAGTTTGTCAGGATAAAGATTTTAATAGACAATAGACAGTAGGTGCAGGAGTAGGCCATTCGGCACTTCTAGCCAGCACCGCCATTCACTGTGATCATGGCTGATCATACACAATCAGTACCCCGTTCCTGCCCTCTCCCCATATCTCTTGACCCCGCTATCTATGAGCTCTATCTAACTCTCTCTTGAATGCATCCAGAGACTTGGCCTCCACTGCCTTCTGGGGCAGAGCATTCCACATATCCACCACTCTCTGGGTGAAAAAGTTTTTCCGCATCTCTGTTCTAAATGGCCTACCCCTTATTCTTAAACTGTGGCCTCTAGTTCTGGACTCACCCATCAGCGGGAACATGCTTCCTGCCTCCAGCATGTCCAATCCCTTAATAATCTTACATGTTTCAATCAGATCCCCTCTCATCCTTCTAAATTCCAGTGTAAACAAGCCCAGTCGCTCCAATCTTTCAACATATGACAGTCCCGCCATTCCGGGAATTAACCTTGTGAACCTACGCTGCCCTCCCTCAATAGCACTTTGGCTGCAGGGAACAGAGAAATTAAAGGGAGTATGGGTTTTCTCCTGAGAGCTAGCATGGGCCTCTATTTAGTGTAGACATCTGGCCTGGACTAGGCTAACCAAAATTCATTACTTCACTCTCGTCTGAGTTGAATTCCATCTCCCAGACACAGGACTGATTCTGAAAAAGCCCAAGACTTTTGCACAGTACTGCAGTAATTTTATGTATTGGACTGCACTACTGCTTCAAAACAAATTTCATGACATATGTGAGTGATGATAAAGCTGATTCTGGTCTGGGTCTCTATTGTGGACTGAGAATGAGAATGGGAATGGGGCAGTGAGAGGGGAATCATGTTTGGGAAAAGGTGAGGGGAGGGAGCAGGAAGTACCAGAGACACATTTTGTAATAATCAATAAACCAAATGTTTGGAAACAAATGACCTTGCCTGGTGTCTCAGGGCTGGATGTGTCAGAGCACCATCCCCCACCCCTCCACCACCTGTCCCACACCCCTCCTGCAGCACTCCATCCTCACCATTCTCAACATCCTTTGCTCCCACTAACTTTGTAAACTTGATCTCCACGCCTCGCTGACAAATACAATACTGAGCAAAAGTCTTAGGCACTCTCACTATATATGTGCCTAACACTTTCGCACCACACTCCATTTCAGATTTTGGTCCGGGTAAACATCAATCTTTACACAGAGGTATACAACAATAGGCATGGGTCTAACAACTGAATAATATTAGGGTACAGTTTCCTGATGGAACAAATAGCAATTTCAACAGTCATGAAGCAGTTGGCACAGGCACAATATGATGTTAAACTCTTTGACTACCACACCTGATAGGCCTCTTCCCAGATTTTAATCTTGATAAAGAGAGGAACATGTGTATGACCTTTAAGTTGTGCACTGTTTTGCTAGTTGTACCCCCAAAACTGAAAGGAGTTACAGTATCTAGGGGGGAAAATAGCCAAACTCTTCATCTATAAGCATCATTTACATTTAACACTCTTGTTTTCACCAGTTTGAATTATTTTTCCTTGACTTTTACGAACCAAGCAATTTATTTTAGTAACTTTATTTTTTAAAGGCAAGGTAGCACTTTCCCTAAAGAAATATATAGAACAGAGAATAGTACAGCACAGCATAGGAACAAACCCCTTGGCTCACAATGTTGTGCTGAACAAATTAAATCAGTAATAAAATGCTGACTAAACTAATCACTTTTGCCTGCACAATGGCCATATTCTTTTTCTTGCACATTTATGTGCCTATCTCAGAACTCTTGCCATCATATTTGCCCATTCTACCACCCCAGGCAGTCCATTCTAGGCACTCATCAACCTGTGTTTACCCCATCTCAACTTAAAAGTGTGCCTTCTTGTATTTGTCAAGTATTTGTCATTTCAACCTTAGGAAAAAGATACTAGCTGTCTCCTCTATGCTTCTTATGATCTTATAAATCTCTACCAGCTCTCCCCTCAGCCTCTGTTACTCCAGTGAAAGCAACCCAAATCTGTCTAACCTCTTCATATAGCATCCTGGGAAACCTCTTCTGCACCCTCTCCAAAGCCTCCATGCAATACTCCAGATACAGCCTTAAGAATTTTATAAAGCTGCAACATAACTTCCTGGCTCTTGAACTCAATGCCTCAATTAATAAATGCATGTATTTCATTTGCCTTGTTTATCACCCTTTCAACCTGCGCTGACAGTGTATGGATTCCAAGATCCTTCTGCTCATCAACACTTAAGGATCTTGCCAATACAGTGTACTGTCCCCTTACATTTGACCTCCTAAAGTGTAGCACTTTACATTGGGCTGGATTAAACTCCATCCCCCATTTCTCCACCCACATCTCCAACTGATCTATATCCCGCTGTCTCCTTTGCCAGTCTTCCATGCTATCCACAACACCACCAATCTCCTTATCGTCTGTAAACTTACTAATCCACCCGTCTATGTTTTCATCCAGGTCATTTATATACATCACAAATAGCACAGGTCCCAGTAAGGATCCCTGTAGAACACCATCAGCCACAGACTTCGAACCAGAATAAGTCCCATTGAGTACTCAAGCTCAAGCCAATTCTGAATCCAAAGTGGAAAACATCTGATCAGACATAACTATACATGCTACAGAAATCTGAAACTCAGCCTTGGTTTGATATTCTCCTCATAGCAATGCAATTTCTTCTATTTCAAATATTTGTCAATTTCCCCTTAATAAAAAGCAATGTTCTTGTATTCAAATTTGTAACAAAGTCTCCTTGATCAGCATATTCTCTTTCTTGCATATAACATGTTTCCAAACTCTTGCCCTTGTTGATAATTTTGCACTGATGATCAATCATCACCAACTTGCCAGCCAGAGGTCATTTGTTTCTGTTCTTCATATCAAAATCTTTCACAATTTTAAAATCATTTATCCATTAAGTCCTCTGGTTTTCTCTATCTCACTGACATGATTTACAGCACTTCAAAACATCCCTTTTAAGGTTTTCCAATGAGTAGCTTCATCTCAATGATTTAACAGATCCATTCTTTTATGACTTCAATATTCCTTCTATAATGAAGTTTTAAAATCTTCATAATATAACTGCAACCCAATACTCACTTCACACTATCCTCCCGCCCCCTACATGTGAATGCTTCTCAAAACTACGTGACAATAAAATTTCCATGATACAAAAGGTGAATATTTCTTCAAATACAGTCACCAAGAAATATTGTATTACACAACACACTCTCCTATATTAACATACTTCAGAGTGGTAGCAATTTCTGTATAATGCTTCAGTTAAAGCAATCAATTCTTTAGCACAGTACAAATATCATTGACACTGACAAAGTGCAATGAAAGGTAAATAGTAAAGAAATAGTAAAGGGTGAAGAAGGTATAATAGCTTTCTTTATAAGTTTTCTTAAATAAATTGTTCACTATCATATCAAATGATTGCGCAAATAATGTACAATCTGAAATAGAGTGAAACCGACTGGTAAAAGTTTTGACTTAGAAGAATAATAGAACTCCTAAATGTTTTACTGAAGGATTACTGAAGTAAATAATAAAGGTAACAATACAAGATTGAGCAACTCAAAAGTTAAATGCAGTACTTTAACAGTAAAATATTACTATTTTCTGAAACCACTGTTAGCTCAGAGACAAACAGATCTTTAAATCTAAACATAAAGAAAACAAAGTACCTGAGATCTTGTTGGGTTAGCAATTTTTAATGACTTGTTCTTTTCAATCTTGCAAAGCTGTGCTTTAGCCTTTCTTAAAAGGTTTGCCACTCGTTTATCAGTTGTTGGCATTTTGTCTGCTTGCGCTAGCATGCTACTAATAGCGGGTGCAGAATGCTTCAGAGTGCCAGATGAGAACATAGAGGTTATTGAAGAATGTCGAGGAGGCTTGTCTTTATTGCTAATGGATGCAGCTGTACTGCTTTCTGTCCCACCAGTTACCGGCACTATTTCTTCAGCTCCCAATCTGCCTTTCTTTGTACTTTTATTCTTCCCATCAGAGTGTGTTGAGGAAAGACCATCTCCCAAAACCCCTGAACCTTTATCAGTTGAACTTGTCCTTTTTGCTCTTCCTGAAACTTTTTTTATTGAAGATGAAGCAGCCACATCCTCTACAACAGTTCGTTCTTCTTCCACTGCAACTGGGAAAAGGAACAATGGTGCGGGACTCTGAGGCTCAGTCCCTTTATTCTGCAACTTCTTTTCCTTCCTTGTTTCTCGTTTATTTTCCTTTTCCTTATCTCTTTCTCTGTCTTTCTCTGATCCTTTCTCAAAATCTCTCTCTTTGATTATTTCTTCAGTTTGCTTGTCCTTGCTTTTGCCCTTGTCTTTTTGGGTACTGGGTGTTAGTGATGGAAACAATGGAGATGTTGGACTTGCCGACTCTGCAGAGAAGCTGTCCCCTGGAGTGCTGGTTTGTCGAGCTACAAGTTTTACTCTACCATCTTTATCTTTTGTTGCTCCTTCGGACTGCACCAAACCACCAAGAGGGGGAGTTAAGGCACCAGTTAGAATGCTGCTTACAGGAGATGAGGATGTTATAGGAGTCTGTGGAGTTATTGGTGATAGATCTGCAGAAATCAGTCTTCCACTTCTGGTTCTCATGGAGTGTGAAGGAGATTTTGGATCAATACGGCTTGATATATGCAACTCTCTGTTCTTCCTTTTGGAAGAATGCCCTTTACCCGAGACAGAAACTGAAGATCGAATCAGATTGCGTGGTGATACAGTAACAGACTCAAAAATCCTGGAGTGGGCTTCACTAGGAGTAAATCGTGGAGCACGAAGCAGAGGACTTCTCTTATGAGTATCAAACCTAGAAGTAGGATGAAGAGAAGAGAAAAATCGAGGTGGTGTTGAACTGGAAGATGAATGAAACCTGGATGACAAGCCAACATCTTCAGGAGTTAGGGGCGATGTTATGAAGTTATCGAATATTGGCTTGCGAATAAGTCCTTCTTTGGCATACTTTGCTGAGGAGAAATACTGATGCGATTCTGGCCTCAAGTTTTTGAGAGATGTCCACTTGAATGTTGGCTCTCTTAAGATAGACTTCCGTTTTTCTGGAAGGCCTGTTGGTGGGGAAATAAATGGTATGGTTGGAGGCATCAGCCAGGGAGAATGATCGGATATGTTTGAAGTTTGTTGCAGTGGGGGAGGAGGAGAAAGCAGAGGTGGTGGAGGAGAGGAGGACGTTGGCTGTGGTGAAGAAGTTGGCAATTTCTTGCTTGTTGTAGCATTGCTTCTTTCTGGCATTGGAAATCTGTGACCCTTTTTATCTGTGCCTCCTGGTTCATTGGACTGTGAGGCATTTAAGCAACTGTGCAAATCAGTTGTTTGAGTTGTTACTTCAGAAAGAGTCTGCAATTCATCAGACACCTGTGAATCAGTGGAGGTAACACTGGGGCTACTTGATCTTGAAGAATCAGAAGACATTTGTGAAGAATGCTGTGAAACAGCACTGGATTTCTCGCTCGACCCACAAGATACCGAGCTGAACCGACTAGTTGGAGTTGACTCTAGGCGTGGAGCTTTGATAGGAGGTACATAGCTATCATCTTCAATAAATCTTTTTGGAGTTTTGATTATCCTTGAAGAAATGGCACTGATAACTGGCATGATAAACTGACGAATATTTTTCAGTTGAGGTGAAGCCATGCGCTTCTGAGCTCCTTTTTTAGCTCTCTGCAAAAGTTGTTTTGCAATAGCTGCATCAGTCCTTTTTGTGACAGGAACAACTCTAACTGGTTTGGTTATCCTCCGGGGTCTCTGTCTGACAGCAGACTTCATCTCTTTTGTCACAGATGATTTCTGTATTGGTGTTCCATCTTTCTCCTTACGTAGGCTTTTTTGTTTCTTGGTTTGTGCTGGAACAAGGAGTTTTGGAATAGTCTTCAATCGCTCTGAAGAAGGTGGTCTCCCCCTCTTCCGTTCAATCTTTCCCACATTGCTATTAATCTGTAGTTTAGCTTTTTTTAATTTGGACTGCAAAGGTGACAATTTGACGACTCTTAGTTTCTTTATTTTTGTCACCTGCTGCAATAATGCTGGCTTCTTCTTCACTTTCTTTTCTTTTTCATTTTTTTGTTTCTCCGTTTTCCCATTGGATGCTTCTTTCTTGTCTTCTGTGATATGAAGCTTTGGATTGGTTAACACTGGAGGCCGACCTCTCTTCCTCTCGCTGCTATTCAATTCTTGCTTCTTTTCTTTTTCAACAGGCTTCGACTCAAGCTTGTTCGGAGGCGACAATGCAGAGGACGAATCTGATAACACATCCGAACTTTGTGAAGAAAATGTCCGTTGTCTTCCTCGAAGCTTCCTTTGAGGAGATTCAACTATAAATTAAAGGTATTGTTAATTAGAAATAATGAAAAAACAACCATTGCATCTATTCAATATTAATACTTTTATCTACAAATATCAAAGCTCTGAAAGAACTAGTCAAAGAGATTGTGGAGGCATTCATAGTGATCTTTCAAGAATCACTAGACTCTGGAAGACTCTAGGTTCCGGATGACTGGAGAATTGCAAATGTCACTCCACTCTTTAAGAAGGGAGGGAGGCAGAAAGAAAGGAAATTATGGGCTTGGAAGTCTGACTTGGAAACACATGATAAAATAGGCCAAAGTCAGCATGGTTTCCTTAAGGGGAAATCTTGCCTGACAAACCTGTTGGAATTCTTTGAGGAAATAACAGACAGCATAGATGAAGGAGAGTCAGTGGATGCTGTTTACTTGGATTATCAGAAGGCTTCTGACAAGGTGCCGCACATGAGGCTGTCTAACAAGAGCTCATGGTATTACAGGAAAGATACTACCATGGATAGAAGATTGGCTGACTGGCAGGAAGTACTGAGTGGGAATAAAGAGAGTATTTTCTGATTGGCTGCTGGTGATAAATGGTGTTCTGCAGGGGTCTGTGTTGGGACCCCTTCTTTTCTCATTATATGTCAATGATTTGGATGACGGAATTGTAGTGTTGAGGAAGCAGGGAGTCTGCAGAAGGACTTGGTTAGGAGAATGGGCAAAGAAGTGGCAGAAGGAATATTGTGTAGGGAAGTGTATAGTCATGTACTTTGGTAGAAGGATTAATGGCATAAACTATTTTCTAAACAGGAGGAAATTCAAAAGTCTAAGATGCAAAGGGACTTGGGAGTCCTCTTGCAGGATTCCCTAAAGGTTAACTTGCAGGTTGAATTTGTGGTAAGGAAGTTGAATGCAATGTTAGCATTCATTGTGAGAGGACTAGAATATAAAAGCAAGGATATAATACTGAGGCTTTATAGAGAATTGGCCAGACAGCACTTGGAGTACTGTGAGCAGTTTTGGGCTCCTTATCTAAGAAAACGTGCACTGGCATTGGAAAGGATCCAGAGAAAGTTCACGAGAATGATTCCGGGAATGAAAGGGTTGATGTATTAGGAGCATTTGATGGCTCTGGGCCTGTACTCGCTGGAGTTTAGAATAGTGAGGGGAGATCTCATTGAAACCTATTGAATACTGAAAGGCCAAGATTCAGTTGGCTATGGAGAGGATGTTTCCTATAGTGGGCAAGTGTAGAACCAGAGGGCACAGCCTCAGAAAAGGGAGATGTCCCTTTAGAACAGAGATGAGTGGGAATTTCTTTAGGCAAAGGGTGGTGAATCTGTGAAATTCATTGCTACAGATGGCTGTGGATGCCAAGTCATTGGATATATTTAAAGTGGAGGGTGATAGGTTCTTGAATAGTCAGGGTGTCTAACGTACGAAGGGAAGGCAGGAGAATGAGGTTAAGAGGGATAATAAATCAGCCATGATGGAATAGTTGAGCTAAGTTGATGAGCCAAATTACCTAATTCTGCATGTCTTATTTTCTAAGACCATAAGTACAGCAACGCTGAAAATACAATGAAGCTTGCAAATCAGTGCAAATGCAAACACCAACACCAGTCCTGTACATCCCCAAAATCAGAAGCAAGGCCCAGCCAAGCTGAGTCAGTAATCGGAATTGAGCAGAAACAATTTAACCTATCATGCTTAGATAAATAAATTGAAGCAGAAAAGGTGGCCACTGAAAGTCAGTGGAGATGGTAATTATTGATAATTTTTTAAATTCCAATATTACAACTTGAATTATGTTACTTTAGTGACAGGAGGGTCCTAGATTGGCCTGTGGGTGGCAGCAAGATGTTTTCATGATCCATCTGCGTACACAAATCAAAACTCTTGTGTGCCATGTAGAAAACTCAAATTCACACACCCATTAATTTCTGTTTACCTCAAGGTAACAGTGTCTTGTGGTACATTGCATTAGGTTACCTAGCTCTAAGGTAACAGCATCATGAAAACCCTGTCCATGCCTCTGGTTACTGACTTTCAACAAGGCAACTACAAGGTAAACAAACAAGCATAATGGAATTCAAAGACATTACGGATCAAAAGCTACACGAGTTCACGGATTAAATCAGAGCCTACAATTCCAAGACACTTAATTTGCACTATTTGTCCAGTAACTGCCTACAATTAATTTATGCATTTACAGTATTGCAGAAAACAATCCTATCAAATTTTAAGGATAGAAATAAAATAAAACAGTGAAACATAACAAGAAATTTCAGGAAAATGAACGAATCAGTGGCTCAAAAAAATTGTTTTCTGGTTAAAGATCATAATGGGACTGGACAAGTTTTGAAAGAGATTGGCAAAGATGCAAAGTCCTTCTGTTCAGTTGATAGATGGAACTCATTTATAACTACAATGCTATTGCAGTTTAGCTATCTCAAACACTGACATGATATCAGAATGATGAAAAGGTAATTCTGGACATGAAAACACACCTGTGTCTAAACACTATATCATCAGGGCAAAGGTCAAGATCGATGGGAAAGTACACAGGAAAAACAGATTATGCTAGACTATTTAACATTGCTGGAGATACTAAAAAAATAGGGCAGATCCTATAGAGATGAAAAAGTGAATATCTCTAGTCGTGTGTTATTTTACAGAAGCTACCATTCTAACTCACTCTCATACTAACTACTCGCTGTTCAAAATCTATTTTCCTATGTAACATACAATTAGCCTTTCAAAGTGAGCACAAATGTTCTAATTTAGGCAGAAAAACGGAAAATTGTACATACACTAAAGTAGAACTGGGGCATAAAACTGACTGATCGTAAAGAAAGCCTATAGAAGGTGGGGCATATAGGCTCCTTTTATAGAGAGTAATTATGTTTTTATTTTAATACAGGTTCACCAATTTCAGATTATCAATATCTGAAAATATATAGAGTAAGCTGGAGTCCCTAAGGCAGTCCCACACTGACTGGCAACTCCTGCAACGCCACTGGTGCCAAACTCTTATCAGACTCTGCTGTTCCTTTGGATTCATCAGCTGTGTGGAGAGGGGTAGCCTGCTACACAGACAATGGCCTACTCTCCATATCGTATTGCTTGAGTACAACACAATTAGGACATAACATCTTTGGTTCACCTTGACCAATGGAGAGCCTCTTATTAGACAATATTCAGGTATAGACCAGAAATATTAATCTTTTGCCCCTCTATGCATAATTTAACCTTTACCTCCTAGTCTTAGATCCTCATCTAATATATCAGTACCCCCTAATTCCTTGAACTTTAATCATTTAACACCTTGGATTTTAACTGTCCTGATAATACAAGCAACATTTTTCAGCTGGCCTGATAAAAAGTTGGCTTTATAAAAAGGTCCTCATGCGTACACCTACTTCCAACATTGATAACCCTGAATAATCTATATAATACTAAAACTCTCATGCTCTGTCTGTCTGTTTGTGACCTACAGTTAGCGCAAACGGAGCATTACAGCGGCACTATTTTTGGCTAAATCGACTTAAAATGCGCTAACTTACAGAATGCAGGCAAAATTCAGGGTTATATATTTGTATAAAATTGTTCATTCACCAAAATCAACTGCCCCGTTTTGACCCGAGAGCCGATGTCAGCCATGATGGAAACTGCGACGCGACACCACGACGCATGCGCATGGCCAGCCTCAGCAGCGCCTCACGATGCTCACAGCGCCGATTCCACCTTTGAGTGATCGGGCAATTTTTGCAGTGAATAGAGAAGACTAAATCACACAGTATTTGACAGGCAGATATATCAGGCCCTCTGAAGCTGTTGGATTGATACTTGGATTTCCAATTCACGAGAGGGAACCAGCCATTGTTTGCCTTCAAGTGCACCTTCCCCAACAGCATCAAGTACTCTTTCGAGATACAACTGAATAATGATATGGCAAGAACCACTTTAACAGAACTCATGGATCTTTGCTCTTGCGATCCATTTGCAAGAACCCTGTACTATGCAGATAGTCCCAGATTCTACACTTGGACTAATAAGAGATGTGAAAGAAGGAGAATGGGGAAAAGAGTGGAGTTCTCCGGGACTTTTGAAACAAATGTTCTGGGTCGAGTGTATACTGTTTCTCCACGAAGTGGTGACCTCTACTATTTCAGACGACTTCTTCATCACATAAAGGGACCAGTATCTTTCGAATCATTGAAAACACGTGATGGAGATACCATTCCATCATTCAAAGACGTCTGCAGAGAGAGAGGATTGTTGCAAACTGACGATCATTGGCAGCAAACTATGGAAGAAGCAGAGAAAACAAGAACGCCCAGAGCAATGAGAGATTTGTTTGTTGTCTTGCTAACAAACACTGAAATCAACAATCCACAGCAATTATGGAACCCGTTCAAGAATGTAATGTCTGAAAATTTCTTACAAATGGAAAGGAGAACTATCAATGATCCTAATATCATTATCAATGAGAGGCATCGTGGACAAGCTCTTCTGTATTTCCAAGAGAAACTTGAGAACTTGGGCAGAACACTGGAAGAATATAACTTGCCAACACCAAAAAACGCTACAATTACTCAAAGTGCTAGCAATTTGGAATTATTGCGTGAACTGCAATACAACAGAGACGAACAGCAGGAATTTGTTTCACAGAAGGAGCCCCTATTAAATAATGAGCAAAGAGAAGTATATGAATATGTGTGCGACAGCTTGGAAAGGAATCTCTCTTCATTGATTTTTATTGATGCACCAAGAGGAACGGGTAAGACATTTATCATCAACTTGATCCTCGCTAAAGTTAGGGGAGATGTTGGTGTTGCTATTGCTGTAGCATCATCAGGTATTGCAGCAACATTGATGCCTGGTGGTAGGACAGCGCATTCAAGATTCAAAATACCCCACAAAGTCAATGAAGATGCCCTTTGTAACATCGATTAAAAACACCAATACTGCAAATTTACTCCAAAATACAAGGCTTATTGTCTGGGATGAGTGCCCCATGATTAGGAGGGAGAGCTTCGAAGCCGTGGACCGGACCCCTTGTGATGTATGCAGCAAGAATGAGGCCTTCAGGGATATTTTAACCATTTGCTGAGGCGATTTCTGTCAGCTTCTACCAGCTGTGAAACGTGGAAATGATGCTGATGTGGAGAATTCATGCATAAAAAATCCTACTTATGGAGAAGTTTCATCAAGTTTCAATTGAAGAGAAACATGCGATTGAGTGAAGGAGAAGGACAATATTCTGAGTTCTTATTGGATGTTGGAGAAGATAAGATTGAGAAAACTGAAAACGATGAAATCAAATTACCTGAAGATATGATTCTCCCAGCAAAAACTATGGAAGAATGCATTGATTTCATCTACCCAACATTCAACAATCCTGCAGAACTGTTCTCGAGGAATTCTATCTTGGTTTCTCTCAATGAAATTATGCGAAAAATAAACTTCACATGCATTAGATGCTTCCCTGGAATCATGAAAGAATACTGTTCCTTCAATGCCGTAAGTGAAGGAGCTAACGCCACTCATTTTCCAACAGAATTCCCTGATTCGGTAGAACTCTCTGGATTGCCGCCACATAAACTGGAATTGAAGAGGGGATCTCCCATCATTTCAGTGAGGAACTTGGATCCACCAAGGCTTTGCAATGGAACGCGAATGATGGTGGAAGAACTGCACAACAATCTCATCATAGCAAAGATAAACACTGGTGTGTTCAATAATGACATTGTCATAATTCCAAGAATTACTCTCAATTTATCAGAAGGGGAAGATGTTCCTCTTCAGTGGAACCAGTTCCTGATACAGTCATGCTTTGCTATGACTATACATAAGGCGCAAGGCCAAATCATGGAGAATGTGTTGATTTATCTGGAGAAACCGGTATTCCAGCATGGTCAGCTGTATGTGGCTTTAAGCCGGGGAAAAAGAAATGAATACGTTAAGAGTATTCTTGAAGGGTGGCAGATCAACCAGAAATGTCATCAAAAGAGTCCTTCATTAAATGAGGAGGAGCTATATTTGTCTTGCTACGTGTCTTTATTCTTTAATAAACTGAGTTTTTCTTCTTTAATTTCTAAAGCACATCACATCAGACTGCACTACCTTTCTCTCAAAGGGTTTCCCAACGGGTTGTCTAGTGGGTATTAAACAGCTTTAAAATGGCTCACAATTCATGACTTAATCTTAGAAGGCATAATCAGGGCATTTGATAATCAGTAGAAGCAAAATCTGCAAGCTTCAAGCTAGCGCATTGCCCCAACCATGATAAAAATTCCTCTTCCAGCATTATTGTTGGCTGGTTACTTGGAGAAATCAGTTAAACATTTTTTTACACTCAATCAACCATGCCTCATCTACAGTGCAACTAACCAAAATTAGACAGTTTAGCCCCAGTATTTTTAAATAAATGGCAAAATTATTCAAATGCTATTTTCAATACATCTAGTTGATAAATATAATGATGAAAATTTAGATGGAACTTTATAACTGTTTGCACAAATATGCAGAAGCTCTACTAGTTTCACTAACTTCAGAATTCCTGAAAGAACAATTCCTGGTATATTCCTGCCACAATACCACAGGGACAAGAAAAGATTACTATTCTATTACAAAACTGAAATTCATTCCTTTCTACTATACCATTAAGATTAAACTCTTAAAAGGTAGAATCACTTTAGCTGCAACATTCCCTACGAAGAATTAAACCAGCTAAACTAGCGTAGGGAAAAAAATAACAGCTTCAATTAGATCAAGGTGCTAATGTGGCAACATTTGCTAGAAAGATAGCAAATGAGGTCTCAACTTTGATACAAATGTAGGACTCTCCAGTTCCCATGGGATGACTAGACACTTGGATTTCCTATGCAAGCTGTTAATGCCTTTGAAGTTATACTCAGGGGTAATAAGGATCAGCATCAAGCAGAAATCACAGGGTCAATGAAAGGTGATTTATAAACTGTAGCTCAAACTCTAGAAATTAAACCTAACTTAAAAAAGAAGCTTTACTGGTTGAATTTTAAAGTTTGATGCATTATTTTGATATTACAAACAGAAAGGCTGACAATTACCTCGCAGAGATCTGAAGGGACACCTTGCAGGGCTTCGTACGCTGTTGTCATCTGAACAGAAACCCAAAAACTGTTCATCCTGAAAGGAAAATATAATCAAAAAGTAGTAAAAAAGCACATTTTAAAAAGCTTATTTCTCTTAGATCAAACTTAATAATTTGTTTTAACTTCTGTATAATTGTCTGGCAGAATGAAATTACCGCCAACAGTGCAGAAGCTCCAGCATCATTTAAGCATGGCAAGCAAGCAGAATCAGGTTTATCATCACTGGTATGTGTTGTGAAATTTGTTAACTTGGCAGCAGCAGTTCAATGCAAAACATAATATAGAAGAAAAAAAAAGTAAATCAATTATAGTATACATATAATTAATAGATTAAAAATCATGCAAAAACAGAAATAATATTTATTAAAAAAGTGAGGTAATGTTCACAGGTTCAATGTCCATTTAGGAATCAGATGGCAGAGGTGTTTCTGAATTGCTGAGCATGTGCCTTCAGGCTTCTGTACCTCCTACCTGTTGGTAACTGAGAAAAGGGCATGCCCTGGGTGCTAGGGGTCCTTAATAATGGAGACACCGCTCCTTGAAAATATCCTGGGTACTTTGTAGGCTAGTACCCAAAATGGAGCTGACTAAATTTATGAATCTCTGCAGCTTCTTCCGGTCCTGTGCAGTAGCACCCCCCCCCCCCCCACCCCGGGCAAACAAAACAGTGATGCAGCCTGACAGAATGCTCACCACGGTACATCTATTGAAGTTTTTGAGTGTTTTTGTTGACATATCAAATCTCTTCAAACTCCTAATGAAGTATAGTCACTGTCTGGCCTTCTTTATAACTGCATCGATATGTTGGGACCAGGTTAAAACCTCAGAGATTTTGACACCCAGGAACTTGAAACTGCTTGCTCTCTCCGTTTCTGATCCCTCTGAGGATTGGTATGTGTTCCTTCGTCTTACCCTTCCTCAAGTCCACAATCAGCTCTTCCATCTTACTGACGTTGAGTGCCAGGTTGTTGCTGTGACACCACTCCACTAGTTGGTATATCTCACTCCTGTACGCCCTCTCATCACCATCTGAGAGTCTACCAACAATGGTTGTATCATCAGCAAATTTATAAATGATATTTCAGCTATGCTTAGTCACACAATTGAGAGAACAGCAGTGGGCTAAGCACACACCCGAGGTACACCAGTGTTGAATGTCAGCGAGGAGATGATATCACCAATCTGCACAGACTGTGGTCTTCCAGTTAGGAAGTCAACTATCCAATTGCAGAGGGAGGTACAGAGGCCCAGGTTCTGCAACTTCTCAATCAGGATTGTGGGAATGATGGTTTTAAATGCTGAGCTATAGTCGATGAATAGCATCCTGACATAGGTGTTTATATTGCCCAGGTGGTCCAAGGCAGTGTGAAGAACCATTAAGATTGTGTCTGCCGTTGACCTATTGTGGCAACAGGCAAATTGCAGTGGGTCCAGGTCCTTGCTGAGGCAGGAGTTCAGTCTAGTCATGACCAACCTCTCAAAGCATTTCATCACTGTAGATGTGAATACTACCGGGCGAGTCATTAAGGCAGCTCACATTATTCTTCCTAGGTACTGGTATAATTGTCTTTTTGAAGCAAGTGGGAATCTGGTCAGCAAATGAGTCAAAAGGCGTAAAAAACTGATTATAGCCATCGATACAGTAAATTTGCCAAGGACAAAATTTCTTTGATGGTATCTTTCATATCTTCAGGTAATTCCAAGTTCGTTGTGCACAGTTAATTTTTAAGGTATATTTATATTTATGTTAAGAAGTTCAATATTTAAAAGATTGGTTTACAGTAGCTGCCAAGTCTCAATCTAATTAGACTGCAAAACTCATTTCTGGAGATGTTGCCCTACTTGAAAAACAAACTAAACGTTTCCCTCTGTTAAAGATATCTGAGAGAAAACAGGCAAGCCAGATCAATCTACCATAAGCAGCATGACCCATAATGGTCCTGCATGTAACATTACAAATGTACAAGCTCTCCTATGACTCCTATAATCAAAGGTGGTGATAAATCAGCATATAGGAGGAAGATTGAAAATCTGGCTGAATGGTGCCACAGCAACCTCACACTCAATGACAGCAAGACCAAGGTGCTGATTATTGACTTCATGAAGAGGAAACTGGAAGTCTATGAGCCAGTCCTCATTAGATCAGAGGTGGATCAGCAGTAAATTCCTCAGCATTTATCATTTCAGAAGGTATAGCAGTGCTTTTGCTTTCTTAGAAGTTTGTGCAAATTCAGCATGTCACATAAAACTTTGACAAACTTCAATAGGTGCACAGTGAAGAGTATACTGTCAGGTTGCATCATGGACTAGTATGGAAACACAAATACCCTTGAACAGAAAAATCTACAATAAGTAGGGAATATAGCTTAGTCCATCACAGGTAAAGCCCTCCCCACCACTGAGCACATTTACAAAGAGTCCTGTCGCAAGAAAGCAACATGCATTGTCAAGGATTTTCACCATCCAGGCCATGTTCTCTTTTCACTGCTGTCATCAGGAAGGAGATATAAGAGCCTCAGGTCCCAACCACCAGGTTCAGGAACAGTCATTATTCCTCAACAATCAGGCTCTGGAACCAGAGGAGATAACTTCAATAGTCAGTTTAATTGATTCCATTATGGTTATTATTGTATTATGGATCTATTGAGTATGTCCGCAAAAAAAAATGAATCTCGGTTGTATGACACATGTACTTTGAACTTTATATAAGCTATCTATCACCCAACATTGAACTGATTCCACAATATGTGAACTCACTCTTAAGGGTTCTCTACAAGTTGTGTCTCAATATTATAATCAGCAGTATTTTTTGTATTTGCAGAGTTTGTCAACTTTACACTTTGGTTGTTCCTCCAAGACTTTGTTTGCACTGCTTCAAGTTTCCTTTTTTTGCTTTGGCCTCATTTTTATTCACTCACTTTCATCCAAGATTCACATCCTTTCAGAGTTTTTGAGGCTAGAATGACCCTTATTCACAAATTAGATCAAAACTGCAGGAAATGAGGACAGAACATTCTGTATGTTACTTCACTCTTGAATCTTCTCTCAGTAGGCCCGTTGCAATTTTCTGGACATAGTCACCAAGATTTGTGGTTGCTTTCGTATACCATGACCATTGCTCTATGGCCTCCAAAAATAATTATCATTATAACAGCAAGATCACATCCAGTGACTGATCTTGAGCTTTGCACTTGAATCAAAATTTGTAGACTAGATTTCTAAACAACCAAAATTAAACATATCCAGTCGTATCCACATAATGACACACACACACACACACACACACACACACAAAATGCAGGAGAAACTCAAAAAGTCATACTGCACCTATGGAGGGAAATAAACAAGTCAATATTTCATGCAGAGACCATTCAAAACTAGAAAGGAAGGGGGCAGAAGCCGGAAAGAGATGGTGAGAGGAGGGATATGAAATAAGAAGTTGTGACATGATAGATTGAATCCTCCAGATCGTATCTTGACCTCAGCCTCCAGAAGGTCACAGTCTCCACCACTTCCGGTTCTGATCTCAACCCCAGCCATCTCCAGCTCCTATCTCAGCCCCATCACCTCCTTTCTTATTGCGCTGGGTCCTACTGCTCCAGTTCTTCCACAACTACTTGCCACCAACCACTAGAATCTCAGACTACCCTCTACAAGATGAAATCTTCCTCCCATCCCACTTTCCTCTGACCTCTCTGCCTTTCCCCTGACTCTAGCTCTAATCCTCAACATGTCTCTCATGGTTTTCCCTCAAACTTCCCTCTCAAGGCAGAATGCTCGGTACTCTGTCCCTATGCCGCACCTCAAAAATTTCCGCGCCTGTCCTGACACCAAGCTCTTCTTCTGTCACCTGTCTCCAAAACACCTTCTATGGCAAGATTACCCCTGCCCCACCAATGGCCCCTTTTCCAATCTTCAACCCTCCTTCTCTTGTAGGACACCCCACCCTGGCCTTTTGTCCATTATGGATATTTTTATCTCTAACTGCCGACGAAACATCAACCTTCTTGACTTCAGCACTGCTCTCTCCTATTCGAACTTCAAGCCCTGAATACACTGCCCTCCACTCTCTGCACCAATCCCAACCTCACCATCAAACCTATTGACAAGGGGTGCTGCTGTAGTATGGCTGACTAATCTCAGCCTTGCTGCTGCATAACAGCAGCACCTCTACTCACTCACCCCTTGAACAGGACCCTGCAACATCACCAACCTCACTTCCTCTGGATAACTCCCATTCACTGCAATCTAGCTCATAGTTCCCATACCCAGTACTGCTAGTTTCTATCTTCTAACCAAGATCAACAAATCTGTCTGTCGCAGTAGGCCCATTGTTTCTGCCTGCCCCAATTCCATTTTGTCTCTCTTGGTTTAATCCATACCTACCAACATCCATGTCACTTCACATGCACTTGATCACTTCAAGCACATTAAGTCTATGAAGGTTCTCAGTCATCCAGGTCATTGTACATCGATAGGTAGTAAATCAAGGCAACTGGACTTCCTGTGTTGTCTAGAAGACGTTTCGCCACTCATCCAAGGTTTCTACCATTCTAATCTACAGTGGATAGTTTTCCGATTTATAAACTCTGAGTTGTTTAAAGGTACAGTAATCACAAGGGTCATTAGGAGTCAGAGATAACGATGAGAGGATCATTAGTCTTATCTCTGCATGAATAGAGGTGTGAGAGACGCCAGGTTAAAGATGTTCCGACTACACTGTAAGTAGCTGATAGCTGGTGTTGTACCCCAATCCCCTCTTTTCATGGATGGGTTTTCCAGTTTGACAAAGATATCTTCTTTAACCCCTCTTTCAAACCACCTGTCCTCCCTGTCCAAAATCTGCATATTGTTATCAAAGGAGTGTCCTTTGTCCATTAGGTGTTGATAGTCTTGATCTGAGGTGTTAGCCCTACTCTATGACTACCCTTCATCAAGACAGCAACAAAACCCAGCAAGGACATCAGCACAACAGAAGTAAAGGGTAAAGCAGACAGAAAAACAGTCATCCCATATATAGCTTGAGTTTCAGAGAAACTCAGAAGGATTTTCAACAAACACCAAATCCCTGTGTTTCTGAAACCTACAAACACACTTAGACAGAAACTCGTCCACCCTAAGGATCCTACACCAAACATAAACGGAGCAATATTGTATATACTATACAATGCAATGAGAACTGCACGGATCTGTATATTGGCGAGACAAAACAACCACTTCACAAACAGATGACCCAACATAGGAGGCACAGCATCTCAGATCAAGACCCGGCTATATACCTACACCTAAAGGACAAGGGACACTCCTTTGATTATAACAATGTGCATACTTTGGACAGGGAGGACAGGTGTTTTGAAAGAGGGGTTGAAGAAGCCATCTTTGTCAAACTGGAAAACCTATCCCTGAACAGAGGGGGTAGAGTATGACACCTCCTATCAGCTACTTACAATGTAGTCCTAACATCTTTACACTTGTCTCACTTCACAGGATAAGTACCAGGAGGGAGTTCAGTGGAGAGGGTCAAGTACTACATCTGCCCATACACCTCCGCCCTCACCACCATTGAGGGCCCCAAAAAGTCCTTCCAGGCAACATCGCCTGAGAGTCTGTCAGGCCAAACTTAGCGAATCTATAGAACAGTAACTGTAAACTTTAAATATCAGGAACTGTTAACTATAAATTGTGCAAATGCAGATATAAATAAATAGCAATAAATACCAAGCATGAAATAACAATATAACAGAGTCCTTAAATGAGTGTAGCTATCCCTTTTTGTTCAAGGGCCTGATGGTTGAGGGGTAGTAGCTGTTCTTGAACCTGGTGGTGAGTCCTGAGGCATCTATACTTTCTATCTGATGGCAGCAGTGAGAAAAGATCATGCCCTGGGTGATGAGGATCTTTGACGATGGATGCTGCCTTTCTACAGCAAATTTTAATGTAGATGTGCTCAAAGGTTGGGAAGGTTTTACCCATGATGTACTGGGCCGAACCCACCACCTTTTGTAGGATTTTCCACTCAAAAGGCATTGGTGTTCCTATACCAGGCTGTAATACAGCCAGTAAGCATACTTTCCACCACACACCTATAGAAGGTTAACAAGGTTTTCAATGACATGCCAAACCTCTGCAGACTCCTGAGAAAGTAGAGACTCTGCCATGCTTTCTTCACAATAATATTTAAATAATGGGTCCAGGACAGATCCTCTGAGATAGTGACACCCAGGAATTTAAAGTTACTGACCTTTTCCACTTCTGATTCTCCAACAATT
The DNA here is from genome assembly GCF_048418815.1 of Hemitrygon akajei. Lineage (NCBI taxonomy): Eukaryota > Metazoa > Chordata > Chondrichthyes > Myliobatiformes > Dasyatidae > Hemitrygon > Hemitrygon akajei. The sequence goes on along the minus strand of NC_133149.1, from coordinate 40,056,766 downwards.
ACTGGCTAATGGACCTCTGGTTTCCCTCTCCTTAAGTCTACAATCAGTTCCTTGGTCTTGTTGACATTGAGTGAGAGGTTGTTGTTATTATACCACTCAGCTAAGTTTTCAATCTCCCTCCTGTATGCTGATTCATCACCCTCTTTGATAGAGCCCACAATAGTCATCAGCAAACTTGTATATGGAGTTGGAACTGTACTTAGCCACACAGTCATAGGTGTAAACCAAGTAGAGCAGGGGGCTAAGCACACATCCCTCTGGTGCTCCTGTGCTGATGGAGATTATGGAGATGTTTTTGCCAATCCAGACTGATAGGGGTCTACACAAGTGAGGAAATCCAGAATCCAATTGCACAAGGGGGTACTGAGGCCCAGGTCTTGGAGCTTACTGATTAGTTTTGAGAGAATGACAGTGTTGTTAAATGCCAAGCTGTAATCAAAAAAGAGCACCCTGATATTTCTTGGAACTGTCTCAAGTCAGAGAGAGTAAACTAACAGAGTTATATAGACAAGAAAGAATTGGGAAATAAATAATGCATTTATAAGATAAATATTGCAAGTTGAAGACACAGGATGTTTTGCATGAAAAGTACTGCAGATACCAATATATTAACAATAGGATGAAACTGAATGTGTAGCTCTACAATTGGTGTGGAAAAAATTAGTAACAATTCCTGGGGAAATAGCATCAGTTCTAGGGAAAGGTGTTCTGTGGCATAGGAATGGGATGACGTGTGAGCAAATCAACCATCCAGGGCTTTAAAAAAGCTTTAAACTAAATAAGGAGAATTGGAGGGGAATGGTGAGAGTGAATTGAGAAGACTTTAGATTAAAAGCAAGGTAATAAGGTAGGGTAACAATAATGGTACTTAGACACCCAAGTATACTAGACACCCAAGTATACTTCATTTAGTCAGAGAAGGCATACAAAAAAAAATTGAAGTTCCTTTACCCGAATACAGAACACACAGCACATGCACTGAGGTGGAAATAACAGGTATTATCATTGGAGTGATATGTTTTTAAAGTTCCAAGATACTTAATCTTTTTTAAAAATGTGTAAAATGGAAATAGATAATAAAGATTGGGAAAATGGCTATAAGGATTGAAGTTCCAAACAACAAATGATCAAACTGATTTGGGTGGAGCTAAGAAACAGCAGCATAAAGATTACAGTAGTGAAAGCTGTCTGCAGGTTCCAAACAGAAGTGGTAGAGCAGGGCTTATATAAATCAGGAAATCAGTTGTGTTTCCCCCCCCCCACAAAGGTACCAGATGATTAATGGTCCAGTCAATTTCCCTTCCCCAGTGAGATGCATGGTTTCAATATGGCCAACAGTATTTGCAAATTCTCTTCTGCTTATCTTTATTTGATTTCAAAGCTTAATGAGTAAATGTTTTGTACCATCAAACTGCCTAGAATTACTTAGGATCAATCAAGGCTGAGTAAACATAATGTTGATCAAGTAATGAAATAAAATACAAAAAGTTACTGAAATTGATGGATGGGTACATGTGGCCCCCGCTTTTTGAACGTTCACCTTACGACAACTCGCTGTTACGAAAGACTTACATTAGTACCTGTTCTCGCTAACCAAAGAGGATTTTCGCTTTTACGAAAAAAAAGACGCCTGCTTTATACATGTGTTTACCCCGAGAAAGACTACAATGACCGTGAAGCCTTGTGCATGCGTGTACGTGCCGATTTCTTTTTCTCCAAATCAATTTTGGCTCGCTGCTTTCCCGAGTTTAATAAGTGAAACTACACTGCACCTACAATATTTCTACTTTATATAGGGTGTAAATTTATCATATCATTCCTGCTTTTATTATATGCTAGTGTTATTTTAGGTTTTATGTGTTATTTGCTTTGATTTGGTGGGTTATTTTTTTGGGTCTGGGAACACTCAAAAATTTATATTTTTCCCATATAAATTAATGGTAATTGCTTCTTCACTTTACGACATTTCGGCTTACAAACGGTTTCATAGGATTGTGGGGGAAACCTGTAGGTGAAAATGGAAAATATAGACTGTGGTGGGAAGATGCAAAACTGAAAAACTTGGAACAGTCAAGCATACAATAAAAGCCCAGGCAGTCCAAGTAATTTATTGTAGACTTCAGAAATGGAAGTTGGGAGAACATACAACAGTCATCATTGAGAAAAGACTATTGCTGAGCAGCAGCATTCTGTATTGATATTACTGAAGAAAAATTTTCTAGAAATATCAAAAGATACTTAAGGGAATTAGGTTACAAACTTTGCTCAGGGTATTATCATGTGCCACATTTTTGCTGACCACTAAATGTGGTGACAGACCTGTTCTCCAACAATTCAAGTGTCTCAGTTTTCATGTTTAGTAGTGCGCTGTAATGTGTTACAAGGTGTTGACACAAACATTAGATTATTGAGCGTTGTAATATATTTAGTGTGACAAAACTCTGCCAAATGGTGCCCAATGAATGCAAAATCTAGTGAGCTTGGTCTCAGATCACACAATTTCCTTAACAGAAAAGTAACCTATTCTTATCCCTCTGTAGAGTAAGGAGAGTTAATATATAAAGTGATGAAACAGACTCACAACAGCATTACAACTTCCTCCATGGGCAACATCAGGAGATCTCCTTTGAACAGTATCCAAATACAACACAGATAGAGTTTCCTTTCCGGTTCATTCTGAGTAGCTGTCAACCAGCTACCAGGAGATCTGGTCCACGATGCACCTGCTTTTGGCATATACGAGAAAGAGTAATGATTTGTGACCAAGACACTTCCTCATGTAAAATTCCTTAATACCTTTGTTTTAAAAAGCAGAATGCCTATACCACCACCTCAGGTAAATCATTATAGTTTTTCCCCATATGACAGATTAGACCTGAATTCCTATTGCTACCACTGCACAGTAGAATACAATTAACATGCAGCTTTGCCTTTAAGCTCACTGGTGATGAACTACTTTTTTTTGCTCATATTCTGAATTTGTTATTTTAGAATTTAATGATTTAATGTATTCTACAAATTTCAGATGGTTTAGGAAGTTACATCTCCCTTTCAAGCTCAAACAGTACATACACAATATGATTTATAATATGAACATACCATCACTACTATTCAGACAACTTTGGCAAAAAAAAAGAGCCATCATTTCTCATGAAGCTCAGCCAGTATGACAGACTACCTTCAAGAGAAGAACACTGAAGATAGAAAGTATGAGAGTTTGTAAACATTACTTGCTTTTTACACTTTAGTCCAGCTGAGGCCAGAATTTTGTCTCTCAGCTAGAAATATGCATTGTACAGGGACAAAAAGTTGAAAACTGAGTATGGTTGGCCCTCCTTATCTGCGGGTTCCACATGCCCGAATTCAACCAACTGCGGATCGGGAAAACCCGGAAGTTCTCTCTCCAGCACTTGTTGTTTGAGCATGTACAGACTATTTTTTCTTGTCATTATTCCCTAAACTAGTGGTCACCAACCTTTTTAAGCCCAAGATCCCCTACCTCAGTCTTAGTGAAAAGCAAGATCGACCCCAGATCGATTAGTTACACGCATGCGCACCGGAACAGAAAAGACCGGAAGTAAAACCCCGCAACACAGAAGTAGAAATAATGTATAAACACCAGGGGTACCCACCTTTTTTGCACCGCGAACCGGTTTAATAGTTTAATATTGACAATATTCTTGCAGACCGGCCGGGGGGGGGGAGAGTGTTAAACACGACCGGAATATAGCGATACTCGAAGCAGGTTCCTTATGTCCAGTCTATTCCGCAATTTCGTTTTCGCGGCTCTTGCCACTTAGCTTCTGTCCCGCTTGCTCGCGTTTTTTCCACTCACAAAATTCAACGCGTTTGTCTTTCAGTGTGAGGTGCTTGGACTCAGGGTACCAAAGCAGTTTTGAGGACTTCATTGCCTCATTAGACAGTCTCCCGCCCGCCGCCAGATGCCTTGGCCAGGTGCGGCTGGTCGTGGCTGGGGTGAGAGGACAAGGTCAGGACCGGAGGTCACCGTACCGGGGCCGCGGCGGTCGCAGTCCGGAGAGAGCGACCAAGCAAGGAGTGCGACAGGGTGCCCCCCCGTAGGATCTATTGGCCGACAAAAATTTGTGTCAGTAGATCACAGTGCAGTAGCTGCTCTGCTATTTACGAAATGCTGAGCCCAAATTAAGTCGTCTGCGAATATTTTAGCACCAGGTTCCCCACGATCATTCAGTGTACTAAACAGGTTTAGAGGCAGCGCCCATCTGTCCGCGCTCCAGGCCAGTAGCAACGGCACTTCCCGCCAGCCGCACAAGGCCAACTAGTGATCCCTGGCGAGAGGGTATCACTGCGTTTAGGCGACTGATGACCTTGGTGGTTGGGGACAACTGAAGTACACTGTATAGTGCGGGAGAGCTACACACATGCGCACTGGGCAGAAAGAACGGAACTAAAACCCCACAACCCGGAAACAATCTCTCAACAGTATTTGTGTATTTATTTTTATTTTTTTTCTGGGATCTACTGGGAAAGTCTCAAAGATCGGCCAGTTGATCGAGATCGACGGGTTGGCGACCACTACCCTAAACAATACAGTATAACAACTATTTACATAGCACTTACATTGTATTAGGTATTATAAGTAATCTAGAGATGATTTAAAGTATACAGGAGAATGTGCATAGGTTACTGCGGATCAGGAATCGGAAAAAAAAAACACGGTAGTTCTTTAAGTTGGAACAGGTACATCCGGTATAATTTAGCGTCAGTTAGTCAAACGTTTGTCTTAGTATACAGCATATATTTTACCTTTCTATGCATATAAAACACTTAAGAAATGTATGTATTTCAATAATTAAACCACTGCATTGCTTAGTAATAATTGTAGCAGGGCGTTCACATGCTCCATTATTCTCACTTTATCCTTTAAAATTGTTCCGATCGTTGACCGACTGTAGCTTAACGCTTTTCCAATGACTGATGGTGTTCCACCTCTTTCCGATCGCTTTATTATTTCCACTTTATTTTCAATCTTGATCGTTTTCCATCAACGGAACAGAAACACTGCGGGCAGCGGGTCCTGAGCTCCGCCGGGTCCTAAAGTCCACCGCACTGAGACAGGTTAAATAAGGTCCAGAGCTCTGCTGGGTCCTAAAGTCCACTGTCTTAAGTATCTGCGTTTTTTGGTATCCACGGGGGGTCCCGGAACCAATCCCCCACAGATAAGGAGGGCCAACTGTAATTATTTAATATATTGAGTGATTTAAACTCTTTGCAACTGAACACAAAAGACCATTTCTTCTGCAAACTCAGAACAAATCTATGAATCCTACTGCAAGAACTTAAACTGGCTAATTTCTACATAAATTTTCTCTGACAGGTGAACAGAATATTTCTTTATGCCAGCATCACTAGATTTCAGTCTCATTTCCAACTCAGCTAATGGCATCATTCACCCAAAAACAGCATGAGAATTCTTGAAAAATTTCACTTTATATTTATCCCTCACCTCTATTTCTAAGCAAATTATTATTAAGTAGATTCAAAACAATCCTTATTCAGGATTTGTTTTATTGATTCTAAGATATGTGCTTACTACACTAAATGAATTCCAAGATACAAATTAAGTATGTATTTTAGAATAAAGTTTAGAATTACAATCAACTTTGGATGAGAAATGACTTTCTAATATCAATCACTTCAATGTACGCAAATGCAACAGCCCAAATATACCATGTGTAGATGGACAAATGTGCAATGAGATGCAACATAGAACAGTACAGTGTTGGACAGGCCATTCAGCCTTTGATGTTGTGCTGATCTTGATACCAACATAGTAAATGTCCTCTCCTGTGTATCATCCATATCCCTCCATTCCCTTCAGATTCATGTGTCTATCTAACAACCTCGAACTCCAAACTGATTGATTCTACCGCAACACACACAAAATGCTGATCCTGAAGAAGGGTCTCAGCCTGAAACATTGACCACTTATTCTTTTCCATAGATGCTGCCTGGCCTGCTGAGTTCCTCCAGCATTTTGTGTGTTCCTTGGATTTCCAGCATCTGCAGGTTTTCTCATGTTTGTGCTTGATTCCACTATTACCCCCAGTAATCTATACCAAGGACCTACCACACTGTGTAAAAAATACTTCATATGCTCCTTGTACAGTACTGAATTCAGAAGAGCTGCAAATTTAAACTCTAGTATTAGAGATGACAAGATCTGCCTAAAAGGGAACATGCTGCATAACCAAAGACACTCTTCTCATTCTGAAGTTATATAAATTGAACTGTTGTGTTTATGGGAGAACTAAATAAGTATGATTACTTCTAGTGCACTCATAAAACCTAACAATTCAATTGTAAAGCTTCCCAATCAAAGAACCATGGAAGGCTCTTTCTCGAAGTAAGGATATTCCCCAGTTCAGCAGAGAAGCGTGAATTAATAGTCCTATTAATTTATTTCCTACATCCAAGGGAGTAAAAATCTTTAGGTTGTGTCTCCATTGCAATGTACAAGCAATAAAGAGGGGAAATGTGCCCAAACATTATGATTTTATGCACAATTGTTTTGCACGCATGTGTGTACAGTCAGATATGCAATCAGATCAATTTGTATTGATAAATCTGATGGCCTGGTGAAAGAAGCTGTCCCAGAGCCTGTTGGTCCTGGCCTTAATGCTGCAGTTTGTGGTTGGGGTGGCTGGAGTCCCTGATGATCCTCTGGGCCCTCTTTACGCACCTGCTGCTGTAGATGTCCTGAATAGAGGCAAGTTCACATCCACAGATACGCTGAGCTGTCCGAAACACTCTCTGCAGTGCTCATCGATTGAGGGTAATACAGTTCCTGTACCAGGCGGTGACACAGCCAGTCAGGACACTCTCAATGGTGCACCTGCAGAAAGTCCTGAGGATTTGGGTAGTTATGCCGAATTTGTTTAGCCATCTGAAGTGAAAGAGGTGCTGCTGTGCTTTTCTCATCACATAGCCAGTATGTACAGTCCAGGTAAGATCAATCTATGATCAACTTCATTTTTTCGACATTAAGGGAGAGATTGTTTTCTTGGCACCACTGTGTCAGGGCATTGACTTCTCCTCTGAGGGCCATCTCATCATTGCTGGAAATAAGGCCCATCAATATCGTGTCATCTGCAAATTTGATCAGCAGATTGGAGCTGTGTGTGGCAACGGGGGGGGGGGGGGGGGGGGCTCAGGATACAGCCCTAGGGGGCACCTGTGTTGAGGGTCAGGAGAGCAGAGGTGAGGTGCAGGCTAAGGTCTCTGAGTTTCTTGCCAAGCCTGGGAGGAATTATGGTGTTGAACGCTGAATTGTAATCCAAGAACAGCATTCTAACACAAGCATCCCTCTTCTCCGGGTGAGAGAGGATGATGCGCAGTGCTGTAGCTATAGCATTGTCTGGTGGTTATGTTGGTAGGCGAATTGTAAAGGGTCCAGTGTGGATGGTAGCATGCTGCAGATGTAGTCCTTGACCAGCCTCTCCAAGCATTTGCTTATGACTGAGGTGAGTGCAACAGGACGCCAATCATTCAGACATAATACCTTAGTTTTCTTTGGAACAGGAAAATAGTGGATGCTTACAAACCAAAAAAAGTTAACATGTAACAGAATCAAAGGCAAAACATTTAAATGCATGTGAAATAAACATACACATTGCTCCCTCTGCTGGAACACTTAAGTCATATGACATTGGGTAAAAATTGACCCTTCTTCCAAATCAGATAACCCATCAGTACACCTAACACAAATCACTAAGTGAAGAGGCATCAAATGACATTCAGACCTACAACACAGCATCATCACTTTCAAGATAGAAAGAATTACAGAGCTATAATTGCAAAAAGACATTGTGTAAAAATGTAAAAACATTTTACATTTAAGCATTAAGAGTTACCGGTATTTACTTCACTATACCAAAACTAGTTATAACTTCAAACTGTGGCTGAGCAAGTAATTGGTCCAACCCAAACATCTCAAACTGAAAGAAAAATATTTCAATGTTTCCTTTAAAGTCAACCTGCAATTTCAGCCACACCAAAAGAGACTGTCACTGCCCCCAAAAATCTGAATGGAAAACATAATGCTGTTGAGAACACAAGGCACTACTGTGAAGCGTTCCCCACTCTCTCTACCAACATTAGCTACCCTCTCATGAAAACTGAGAACTCGAACAAAGTAGAAGGAATTCATTTATTAAAAATCAAATCTGCTCTGAAGCAAACCACACTTTTGAGGAAACCACTTCTTTGTCAGCTCATTCCATATATGGACCACTCTCTGGGTGGAAACCTTGCCCCTAGAATTCCTTTTTTTTTAAATTCTCCCACTTATCATTTAAACTTATGTGCTCTAGTTAGCAAGCCACCAAATAAATCAGGTTGAAATCTAAACATAATAGAATGTACGACTACGTTCATTTAACAGGAAATTCCAAAACTTAGCCAACAATTTTATGAATCATAGACTGCTCATGACACTGGAGACTGTCATTTGGTCAAAGACCTAACGACCCTTAATCCTACTTCCAATATTCTGTCTGCAAATCGTACAAGATATTGCTCTTCAACAACATTTCAGTTTGTTTTAAAGATGCAATGATGATTTCCATCTCAAGCCATTCAGATAGCAAGTTCCAAATCCTTATGTTACTGTTTTCCTGTTTCCACCAATTAATTTCCATTTCCTCTCCCTAATTTTTGGCATCTCATTTTCGACCCCCTCTATCCCTATATATAATGGGATTCTCCACTTGGTGTTCTCTGCCCCAAATAAAGTAACCCCAACCTATGCAGTCTTCCCTCAGTTTCCATGTCCTGGTAAGACCATCTTAAATCTCTTCTATACTCCTTCCTTATTCCTTGTTACAGCAATCACATCTTTGCTGGAATGACCAGAATGCTACACAAAGTTCCAGAAATGGCCTAACAAGTATTGGATGTAACTACAGCACAGTCTATTTACTCTTGTATTGTCTCCATATATCAAGAGAAGCTTCTTGTATACATTTTTAAATCATCTTACCTCTCTGTCCAGCTACTTTTAAAGTTAGTGACAATGCACTCTAAATCTCTTGGTCCAATATCCTCTTATTACATTTCTTTGTCTTGTTACACCTCCTTAGCTGCTTTATATCACAATAAATTAGATTAAATGTCATTTGCCATTTTTCTTCCCAACTAATCAGATCATGCAAATGATTAGTTGGGCAGAATTTTCATCAACCCAAAACACCAACAATCCCTCACAGATGTTGCTTGACCTAGAGTTTCCAGCATTTTATTATTTGCTCCAAATTCCAACGCCTTCTGCCTTATGTCTCCATACTACTCCACTGCTCTTCCTCTCTTTGACAGGGATTCTACAAGTCCCTCTCACTGTTCTCCCTCTGTTGTTTTCTTCAACATCATTACTGATCCTGATGTAAATCTCAACCTGAAATGCCAACCACTCCTTTGTCTCCACAAATGCTGCGAGACCCATTGAGTTCTTCCAGCAATTTATTTTTTGAACCAATTTTTGTATTATTGACAAAGTTCTTCATCATGCCCCCTACATACAAATCTGCCAATATGTACCAACAAAAAGGGATCAATTACTGAGCCTTGGCAAACCCCCAGTGCAACAGTGCAAATAGCCTCCCAGACAAAAAGAATATCCTTACTCTCTTGCTTTGTGCCAATGATCAAAATTTGGATCAAAATTAGACTCTCCTTAGAATCCCATGTAAATTTACTTTTCTGACCAAAACAGAAAATGCTGGAAGTACTCAAAAGATTCTCAACTGAAACTCTGATCATTTCACTCCCCTCAGATGCTGCTTGAACTTTTAAGTATTTTAAGCATTATGTTTATTTTTTGGATTACTAGCATTTGCAACTTTTTGATCCAGTAACTTTACAGATCAGTCTGCTGTATGGAGCTTTTCTACAATGAATTATTTCATCCAAGACAGGAGATAGCCATATGGCCCAGAGTCCCTACAAGCTCACACAAACTAATCCCATCAGTCTCATTTCCCAACAGCCCTGCAATTGGACCTCGCTCATGTGCTCAATCACCCTCCCCCGATTCTTTCGCCACTTACTAATGTTAAGGGATAATTTAGAGCAGCCAATTAACCCAACAGCATATTTTTCGGATGACGGTGCCTAAAGAGCAGCCAAACTCAGTCACAGGGCAAACATGAAACAGACACCACCAGAACTCAGAATCAAAATCTGCACCCCAAAACTGCAAGCCTACAAAACTCAACAATGCCAAACCACGTTACCTAAAATCATATAAACTGTATCAAAAAGAAACTATCATAGAATTCCTCAAAATAAATTCAACTAAACAAGGCCTTAAATCTATACTGTCTATGACTGTCTATAGTCAGTCATAGAGCACTACCTTTAATTTATTGACAACCATCTAAATAATCACCATCCCTCAGAACAGATTCTGAGAATATGCCACACCTAAAGTTAACATAACTGCCTTGTAATGTGGGGTGCATCTTTGCCTCTCTTTTAAAGCAATATTAGTAACCCTACAATTTACTGTGGATGGAAATCACTAAAATAGTCAGTCTCTCCTTCCCCTCAGAGGGATCTGGACCACATGCATCAGAGAGGAATTTGTTCTCTTGCTTCTTTTAACAGGCTTGGAATACAATTCATCTAGGCATAGGAATCTATCCACTTTCAAAGATGCTAAACCCTTACTTAATACTTCCTCTTTTAACTCATCCCATCCACTGTCTCACACATTACTACATCAACACTACCCAGATCTTTTGTAGTTATTTTTATTAAGAACCTTGCCCACATGATTAAGGCCCATACTGGACATTGTTTTTACCTTACTGATCCTTATTCATAACATACTCAAAAATACTCTTTGATTTTATTTTTACGTCTTCCCTTTGCTCTTCTAATTTCCCTTGCACCCTAAAATTGCCTATATTATTCTAGGCTTTCTACAATATTAAACCCCTTTTGATGCCTCATTCCACCTTCACAGCTCTCATTTAGAGAGCTTTGAATACAACAATCACAAATATAAACATGCAAAGCAGCACAAGGCCATAGGACATAAAAGAATTAGGCGACAGAGCCCATCGGGTTTGCTCTGCCATTCTACCATGGCAGATTTATTTTTCCTTTCAACCTAATTTTCTTGCCCCCCCCCCCCGTAACCTTTGACATCCATACTAATCAAGAACCCATCAACCTCACCTTTTGAGGGTGACACAATAGAGTGGTTAGCAAAACATTATTACAGCGCCAGCTACCCGGGTTAAATTCCACTGCTGTAAGAAGTTTGTACGTTTTCCCCGTGACTACGGGAGTTTCCTCTGGGTGCTCCAGTTTCCTCCCACATTCCAAAGGTTAATTGGGCAATGCAGGCTCATTGGGTTAGAAGGGCCTGTTAACATGCTGCATCTCCAAACAAAATTCAAATAAATATTTCCATTGACCTGCACAGTTGTCTGTGGCAATGAATTCTACAAATTTACCACCCTCTGGCTAAAGAAATTCCTCTTTTATGTTCTAAAGGAACGCCCTATTACTCTGGTCATTGACTCTCCCACTACTGAACACATTCTCTCCATCAACAGTCAAAGGCTCTTTACTACTGACTCAAATTGCAAGTTAACTTTTAGGGAATCTGCACCAGGATGGCAAGCCCCTTTGCATTTCTGATTTCTGAATTTGTTCCCTATTTAGAAAACAATTTACAGCTTTATTCCTTCTACCAAAGTGTGTGACCATACACTGTATTCCATCTGCCACTTCCTTGCCCATTCTCCTAATCTGTCCAAGTTCTTCTGCACACTCCCTGCTCCTCCAGCTACCATTGTATCACCTGCAAACTTGGCCACAAAGCCAACAATTCTGTCATCCAGATCATTAACATATAATGTGTAAAGAAGTGGTCCCAACACTGACTCCTGCGGAACACCACTAGTCACCAGCAGCCAACCAGAAAAGACCCCCTTTATTCCCATTCTTTGACCTGTTAATGAAGTGAAGAAACTCCCTGAATCATTCTATCAATGAACTTTAATTCATATTGCAGTTGGTAACTTTTTGGAAGGAAATAAATCCGTCTACTCACTGCATCTAGGCCTCAATTTTATGCCACTTACATTTTACTCAGTCTGTCTCAAAACAAGTAGTCCTAACTTAGTCTCTCCTCTGAACTTTAATTCTCTAGACCTATAAACATTCTCATAAAAGTTGCCTCTCCAGGATTATCACGTTTTATGCATTACGGCACACAGATTTGTACAAACTATTTCAGCTGTGCCCTAATTATGTAGATCTAATATAATCACTTTTCTCCTTCTATGCTTTACACTATGAAGTTTTCAGTATATGAAAATAAATCAACTGGACATCTGAAATCAACAACAAAATGCTTGAAACACTCAGCATCTGAGGAAAGAGAAAGTGAGTTGATGCTTAGGTTTCTTTTCTACAGATGCTAGCCGACCTGCTAAGTGTTTCTAGCGTCTCTTCTCTGTCAGTGTCCAGTACTTTTATGCAGTTATTACTGCTCAGGGCATCTGAGTTTAATTCCAATATCATCTATAAGGAGTCTATAAATCCTCCCCATGGAACTATGGATATTCTCCGGGTGCTCCGGTTTCCTCCAAAAGTCCAATGACATAGGTTAATTGGTCATTGTAAATTGTCCTATGATTAGGCAAGGGTTAAAACAGAGGTTGCTGGGCAGTGTGGCTCGAAGGGCCGGAAAGGCCTGTTCCGTGCTGTTTCTCAATAAATAAATAAAATACATATAAACTTATCTTCTGAGAATAACTCTCCAAAGTGTTGCTGTATATCTTGTTACAATGTGCTGAAAATGGATCAGTAAATTCACTTCCGGAGATGCAACCCCCGAATCATTATTGAAGTTACAAATTTAAACCCAAGTGAAAAGTGCATCAGTAAGCGACAGAAAATGTTATTTTAAAAATGCACTGGGGAGATGGAAAAAAAAAGTTTTCAACAATAACAAGTGTCATTGCAATCGTCTGAAATCTCATCTTTAAACAAATAGGTTTCAAGCACTCTATTCAGCATTCCACCCTAGATACTGCATCATTCAGACTGAAAGGTTCCACTTTTTAAAATCACCTGTATATCATCCCAGCTGATCTCAGCCAGAACATGATTTGCTCTGAAAAATGTTGATTTGAAGGAAGGGGATGTTGTGGAAAGAAGGTACAATTTTAAAAAATCAAACTAGGTTATGTAGATCTCAGAGAAGTGTGGGATTGGCATCTGCTGAAACACAAGTCACTTACAATACCAATGAAACATTTTGTTCTCCAAAATCTGTGGGGGGTGGGCCAATAAAAGTTTATTCGCAATCAGAAGATACAAAAGTAAACAAATAGAAAACCTGCATCCAAAAAATTATATACAAAGCTCAGTGTAAAACTTATTGCTCTATGTCCTTGGTCAAGTGGATGACAGAGTTTTCTGAAAACTATTCCACCCCTTATAGCGCAAGTATTCAGTATTTGTGAAACACTCCCATACAAGTAATTACTTTAGGTTCCATCACTGGATTTCGATGATGTCAGCAATGTCAGAGGTCATACTACAAGTCCCAGCATTCCAAGATTACAGCTGTGTAAAGTGGAAAAGGATTCCCAAACTTGGCTTCTTCCTAAAAATATTAACAAGTGTGTCTGTGTAATATAGATCAGTGCCCACAAAGTTCAAGCTAGTGATGGTCTCTGACAAATCAAACTCACCTGCCAGATTCAGACGTGCAAAAATCAGCTGAATAATATCAAAAAGTCTGACAAAGGATTGAATATTTTCATCATGATCAACAGAAGCTGGCCACATATTTTATTTTACATCAAACCTAAAATACTGTCAAGAGGACGGTTTGTAGGAATATGGAAAACTGACAATTCTGCATTTTAAGGTAATCAGGTGATACATCATGGACAGTACATTGCAGGAAATATAATCCCCCTGCCCTTTAACTGGATACTCCAGAGCTACTCATCTATAGACTTTTCTTAAATATTTAGTCACAAATATATATACGTAATAGCACTGCATGTTCCTACATTTGTTGCACATCATTTTAAGATTTTTCCCCACCGCATGAACTCTAACAAAAAAACTATTCACTTTTACAATGGTGCTTCCTTCCCCCCCCACCACCACCACTTTATTACACCCACAACCAGACCCATCTGAAAGCATATTTAAGAAATTCTAAGGACATTACAACAATAACATCTACGCACAAGCATTATAAGCATTTTGACACTTAATAGAGATTAAAATCAAAGTCCCTTGACATGGTACTTCTGCTGAAAGTTAAATCCGTGAAGCATCTTCTTCAATTCCAGTAGATAATATCCTCCTAAACTAGCTAACATCAGTCTCAAAAACTTGTACCTAAAACCACAAGAACAGCAATGTGGACTACTCCAAGCAAAACTGGGATAATACACATTCTGCAAAAGTGCAATACAAGTTGCTCAATACAACTATATGCAAAGAATTAAATTTGTTTTAAACAGTACCAAAAGGGGCTTTTTCCAATTTAAACTGCAACAATCTAGATTACTCAGGTTTCAATTTGAATCGAGTCATAACAGTATACAAAATTGAATCATAAAAGCTCTGAAATACTGGACAGGGGGGTGTGGTTAGGAAAGGGTTTGCTAAGAATTCACCAAATTAAAAAGCAAACTTTATTCCCTGTCAACTCAAAAACATGAGTCAAGGTTAATGAGACTGTACTAACAACTGCAACCCCTACCCCAAAAAACCCCTGACTCCACTGAACATAGAAATAAAATTAATTTCAGTTTGAAGTTGATGACCGGATATTTGCAAATGCTACAGAAAATATACGGTGAATGGAAAATTAATGATGCAATTTTAAAATGCACATTTGCATACACAAGCATTGAAAGTAAGTGGCATGAAGCGAGTGCGAAGGCAGTATATTTTAAAAAGCTAGGCAGAATTTGCATCATGAACATGATGGCGGTCGCTGGAGGAAAGCCCGCCAAACAGGTGATTAGAAATGCTGGAGCCAGGGTGCAACTCCAGCTCAGGGTAACGTAACGTTAATATATTGTAGAATACAATATTTTGTTTTTAATAAACAAAAAACTTTAAATGAAAACACGTTCCCAGTAGAAAACGGCGTTTTTTGCTGCCCAAAAAATCCGACCACCTCCCCTCTTGGTGCCTGGATGTCAGATCTGTCACACAGGCCGGTCCTGACCAGCACCACTTACTGAAAAATCTTACAGAGACTTTTCCCACTTCAGTAAATGCTGAACCTATGAATTTCCCCGTACATTCCTCAAAAGGACTATTTAAGAAAAAAAATCCTTCTTCAAAAAAAATTACCTCACTGCTGCTGCTTTCTCCGAAGAGGTCATGAAACTTGTGAAGGTTTTTGCTGATAGCGGCAGAGACTGGCAATGCGGCGTCGAAACCGCATTTAAAATCATTTTTCAAGCCCAGAATACGCGAGCGTCCTGATTTTTTCCAGGGCCGAGCTGGGAAACGAGTCCGAGCTGTGTGCGCCATTTTAGGGAGTCTGTTTGTGTGTGTTTTGGGGGGGGGGGGGGGGGGGAGGAGGACCGCCGCCCCGCACTCTGAATTACGCAGCAATCGCGCAGCTGCCGTCGCCGGAAGGCAAATGCCTCATTCACCTTCCGGGACCAGAGAGGAGAGCAGAAGGAAAGACACAAGAACGAGCTTATCACCCCGCAATCTGAATAACCCAGCAGACAAATGAAAGTCTTGAAATTGTATTATTCAGGATTCTGGGACCAAAGTGGGAGGGATTTAATAGTCCACCCCGGAACCTGAATTGAATCACTATGGATACACGTGTTGCTACAAGAGGCGACGTTAAAATTCAGCCTTCTGTGCCCCCAAGGAAAACCATAGGATGCTGAATAAACATTCGATACATCGAAACTGTCCCTGGAGAAATTATACAATAATCAGCAGCCGGGGCCAGGGTACGGTTAACCTTGTATCAGCGTAGTTCAACACTTAGCGGTAGTAAATAGGTACAATTTTAATATACACGAGTCGGGCACTTGGCCACATTACGACATCGTTATCTCAACAGAATAACGTAGCGCAGATATGGTGTCAACTAATAATAATTCGGCGTTATACACTGTCCGGGGTCCACGGGGAATTCTAGAATATGAATTACTCCAAACTATTAATTTATATAATTTATACAAACATTTACACTGTAAATAGTGTGGACTGTTTGAAGCATTGCATAGAAATGCAGCCATTCCAAAACTGTCATTTTAATATTGCGTTTGCATGCGTCTCTGGATGCAAAATGCGGTTTAAGGCTATTTTATAGTGAGGACACAAGCGGAATAAACGCGCCCTTTGGAAGTTCTATTGAGTTAAGATAGCAGCAGTATCCAAATCTTAGCACTTCGAGTACTTGCACTCTAGCTGCTAGTGCGCTGTGGCGCAACTTGGAAAGCATCAACGCAAACAGAAAAATAGGGTTGGGTTAAGATGCAAATTAAGACGCAGACGCCTTTAAAGTTAAACGCAGGAACAGATGGAAACCTCCCGCCCCACACACCATCATCTATTGATAGGAGCAGAGTCTGGGCGCACTGTTCCCTTCGCCGCGAAGGAAGACTGGTTTTGATTTTACATTGACTGAAAAGTGATTACCTTCTGTTCCTCCCGAAATATAAAAAAGCTGCACAGCAGTCAATTTAAATACAAGGACCTTATTATTCTTATTAGGTAGGAGGCACATCTTAATGACCACCTGTCTGAACAAAAGTTATTTTTAATAGCATACATAAAGATCTCAGTAATAACTTCAAGCCTTCAACACAATCATCACTTCTGCCATCATGTTTTCCTCTTGCACCCCCTTCCCCACCAATTCTAAACAGTGCAAGTTCAGAAACGGGAGAGACCAAATTTCCTGGATTCCAAAAACTTGGCAGGGTTGGGGGGGGGGGGGGGAGAGGGTTGCTGAGAAAGCAAGGACATTGAAGTAATGCCTTCATAAGCAAATAAAACCCTGAGAGCATCACTAATAACATCACCCATTGGTTCATTAGCTGACCATAGCATTCTTTCCAATAAACTCAAGTGCTGCTGCAAGCCGGTGTCCTGAAGGATAGGAAGGGATGGACAAGTAGTGGGAAGTACCAGGTCCTTTGCCATTTGGATTCATAGCTCAACTCCAGTAATACACTTTAGCATACTGATGATTTCCCAGATTTTTGCTGCAGACAAAATAAATTCTCTGCTTTGAGAAGCAAGTTGTTGATACTGGAAAGATGTGTGTTCTCCCTTCTAGCAAAATGACAAAATTAAGTATTTTCATTTATTTCTACATTGTAGACACAAAAGCACAGAATTCACTCTTCATCCTTCAAGTTACAGAAAATAGCCTTGAAGTTCTTCATGGGCATCAATAACCTTGGCATGCGTCACTATTTCTTCAAGAATATTTTACAAATGATATACATTCTAAATAGTATGGCAGTTGGGGGAAAATACCAAAAGCATCAACTATACACCTTCCAGTATGAAAGGAATTTATCAGATGATCACTTGTCTTACAAAAGGCAACGGGAAGGAAGCCAATATCAATTACAGCAGTATTGTCTCCCTGGGGAGGGCAGCTAATGGCATAGATCAGGACCTAAATTGTCACCTTGCTGATCTCCAAAACAGTAAATTTCCAGACAGCAATGTGACATGCAATGAAGTGTAAAGAGGCATAATAAAGTTGGCAGATCATACTAAAGTTGGCCATATGGCTTGCAATGAGTAAAGCATTGAACTTCAGTAGAATATCCATCATCTGTTTAGATTACCAGAGATAAACAGGATGTAATAGAAAGAAATGGAAGGAAATACACTTTGAGAGAAGCAATAACACAAGTGAATCAATGAGAGGATTATGAGAAGCATAGAATGTATGGCTAAAGTTCTTAACAGTCTACCACAGCCTTCCCCACCGTTGAGCACATCAGAAGGATCACTGCCACAAGAAAGTAGCATCCATCAAGGACCCACCATCCAGGTCATGCTCTCTTCTTACTGCTGCCATCAGGAGGAAGGTAGAGGAGCCTTACATCCCATGCCATCAGGTTCAAGAATACCTATTACCCTTCACTCACTGGGCTCCTGACCCTGTATAGATAACTTCACCCTCAACAGTGAACTGTTCACCGAACATGACTATGGACTCATTTTCAAAGGACTCTACAACTCACTTCCATGGTATTATTTATTAATTTATTTTTGTATTTGCAGTTTTTCCTCTTTTGCACATTGGTTGCCAGTGTTTTGTGTAGTTTATTGTATTTCTTTGTTCTACTGTGAATGCCTACAAGAAAATGAATCTCAGGGTAGTATATGGTGACATATATGTACTTTGATAATAAGATCATGAGATATAGGAGCAGAATTAGGCCATTTGGCCCTTTGAATCTGCTTCACCATTTCATCATGGCTGATCCAATTTTCCTCTCAGCACTAATGTCCTGACTCCTCCCCATATCCCTTCATTCCCTGACCAAAGATCTATCAACCTCTGCCCCAAATGTACATAAAGACCCGGCCTCCACAGCTGCCTGTGGCAAAGAATTCCACAGATTCATCACTCTCTGGCTAAAGAAAGTCCTCCTCATCTCCATTCAAAAAGGACTCCCCTCTATTCTGAGGCTGTGTCCTCTGGTCTTAGACTTTCCTACCATAGGAAACATCCTCTCCACATCCACTATCAAGGCCTTCCCACCATTCAATAGATTTCAATGAGGCCACCTTTCATTTTTCTGAATTCCAGTGAGTACAGGCCCAGAGCCACCAAACACTCTTCATATGACAAGCCATTCAATCCTAGAATCATTTTTGTGAACCTCCTTTGAACCCTCTCCAGTTTCAGCACTTCCTGAGGGGCCCAAAACTACTCACAATACTCCAAGTGAGGCCTCACCAGTGCTTTATAAAATCTCAACATTACATACTTGTTTTATATTCTAGTCCTTTGCCTTCCTCACAACAGACTCAACCTGCAAATTAATCTTTTGGGAATCCTGCACAAGGACTCCCAAGTCCCTTTGTATCCCAGTTTGTTATGTTTTCTCTCCATTTAGAAAATAGACAGCCCTTTCATTTCTTTTACCAAAGTGCATGGCCATACATTTCCCAACACTGTATTCCACCTGCCATTTCTTTGCCCATTCCCCTAATCTGTCAAAGTCCTTCTGTAGCCTACTTCCTTAAAACTACCTGCCCCTCTGCCCATCTTCATGTCATCTGCAAACTTTGTAACAAAGCCTATTACATCATCCAAATCATTGACATACAGTATAATGTAAAAAGAATCTGTTCCAACACAGACCCCTGTGGAACACCACTAGCCACCAACAGCCAACCAGAAAAGGCTCCTTTTATTCCCACTCTTTGCCACCTGCCAATCAGCCACTGCTTTATCCATGCTAAAATCTTTCCTGTAATACCATGGCCCTGGAGCTTGTTAAGCAGCCTCATGTGTGGCACCTTGACAAAGGGTATGTCGCATCCAGAATTTCTTCCAGGTAGCGGATGATTTCCTTCCACGCCGCTCTGACGTATTGGGAAATCGCGTACTAGGCAAGTTACAGCACTGGTTTGCCATTGCCTTCTGCCTGGTGAGTTTTTTTTTTAAAAAAAAGAGATCACCAGCTCTTAACCTTGACAAAAGCCTTCTGAAAATCCAAGTACACAACATCAACCAATTCTCCTTTGTCTATCCTACTTTTATTTCTTCAAAGAATTCCAACAGATTTCTCAGGCAAGATTTTCCCTTGAGGAAACCATGCTGACTCTGGCCTATTTTATCATGTGCCTCCAAGTACCCTGAGACCTCATCCTTAAAAAATAGACTCCAACATCTTCCCAACCATTACTAATGCCTCTACGATCTCTTCAGCTACCTCTTTCAGAATTCTGGGGTGTACATCCTCTGGTCCTGGTGACTTAACTACCTTCAGTCCTTTCGGTTTCCCAAGAGCCTTCTCTCTAGTAATGGTAACGTCACAAACTTCATGACCCTTGACACCTCGAACTTCCACCATACTGCTAGCGTCTTTCACCATGAAGACTGATGCAAAATACTTATCAGTTCATCTGCCATTTCCTTGTCCCCCATTACTACTTTTCAAGCATTGCTTTCCATTCTCTCCTTTTTTTACACTTTATGTATCTGAATAAACTTTTGGTATCCTCTCTAATATTATTGGCTAGCTTACTTTAGTATTCCATGTTTACCTCTTCTGTTGGTTTTTAAAAGCTTTCCAATTCTCTTCCCACTAGTCTTTGCTCTATTATGTGCCCTCTCTTTGGTTTTTATGTTGGCTTTGACTTCTCTTGTTAGCCATGGTTGTGTCATCTTTCTTTAGAATACTTCTTCCTCTTTGGGATGTATATATCCTGTGCCTTCCAAATTGCTTCCAGAAATTCCAGCCATTGCTGCTCTGCCATCATCCTTAAGTGTTGCCCCCTCCCAAAAAAAAAACAATTCTGGCCAACTTCTCTCTCATGCCTCTGCAATTCCCTTTGATCCATTGTAATACTGATCTATCTGATAATAAATTTGTTGAACTTTGAACTTTAAGACAGCATGATCTGCTGATAAATGTGGTTTAAAAATAGAATATTTTTCTTTATTCAGCAAAACACAACACAAGAGCAGAGAGGTTATGATGGAATTACGTTCAATGCTTGAGGGCTGCAGTTAAAGAATGTGTAAGGTTCTCATTACCACATTATGAGAAAACCCGATGTTGTTTGCCCAGCTACAGGAAGCATGTCATTATGTTGGAAAGGGTGATGAAAAGTTTCAGAAGGATGTTACTGGAACTTAGATTTCTTGGGCTGTAAGGAGAGGCTGGGACATATTTCTCATGAAGCACGAGAGACTGGCAGGTGATCTTAAAGAGATACACAAAATCATGAGGGATGTAGAAAAGGTAGATAAGTCACAGTCTTTCCCAAGGTAGAAGAGTAACACCAGATGACAGATTTAAGAAAGAGAGTAAAGTTTTAATGGGGACTCAAGGAGAAATTTCTTCCATACAGATAGAGGTGAGTATAAAGAAAGAGCTAGAGAGGAAGTGGTAGAGGCAGGTACAATTATGACATTGAAAAGACATTTTGACAGATACATCGATAGAAGAGGTTTAGAGGGATATAGGTCAAATGCAGGCAAATGGGACTAGTTCAGACAATTTGGTCTGAATGAATGAGTTCGGCCAAAGGGCCTGTTTCTGTGCTCAACGGCTATGACTCTAGAGACTGCAGAAATTTGAGGGCTGTAAACTTATAGCCATGATGAAAGGTAGAATAAGCAGTGGCTCTTTTGGAGCCAAGGACAAACGTCATTAACATAGCTATATATAAAGGAACGAAAGCTCAAACAGAATAAGCAGGGATTTACTTCCTTTAGCTGAGGTGTTAAAGATTTAAATTAATCAGAAGTGGAATTAGAGAAGTGTTTGTTTTAAAACCAGGGGGTATGTAGGTGTATGAAGCTCACTGGTGGTAAAAGCAGAACCTGGCTCACATGAAAAAATGCCTGAAATTGTCTGTGAAGCACGCTATCTTCCAAAGTAAACTTACTATCGAAGTACATATGTCACCATATACTACCCTGAGATTTGATTTCTTGTGGACATACACAGTAAATCCAAGAAACACAATAGAATCCATGAAAGACCACACCCAACAGGACGAACAAACAATGTGCAAAAGACAACATGTGACAACAAAAAAAACCAAAAAAATAATAAAGTAAGCAATAAATACTGAGAACATGAAATGAAAAGTCCTTGAAAGTGATTCTATAAGTTGTGGGAACATTTCAGTTTTGGGGTGAGTGAGGTTGTCTCCTCTGGTTCAAGAACCTGATGGCTGAGGGGTAATAACTATTCCTGAACCTGGTGGTGTGGAACCTGAGGCTCCTGTACTTCGTTCCTGATGGTAGCAGTGAGAAGAGCATGGCTTGGATGGTGAGGGTACTTGATCGATGCTGCTTTCCTGTGACAGCACTCCAGGTAGATGTGATCATCGATGTGGAGAGTTTTACCCGTGATGGACTGGGTCGCATCCACTACTTTTTGTAGGATTTTCTGTTCAAGGACATCGGTGTTTCAGACAATGGATCAAGAATGGGGATTAGATTAGAAAGTTCTTTATCAACCAGTAAACAGGATGTCCTCCTCCTGCTGAAATTTTCAAATTGATTCAAATTATTTGTTTTGTACTTAAATAAGACTTTATGGTTCTTCCTTGTAATAATACCCAACCTACAGGAAATGATATACAGAGTTTCAATTTCAAGAATCCAGAATAAAAGATTCTTATTAACACACAAAATGCTGGAGGAACTCAGCAAGTCAGGCAGCATCTATGGAGAAAAGTAAACAGTCAATGTTTTGAGCTGTGACTCTTCATCAGGACTGGAAAGGAAGGGGGCAGAAAGCAGAATGATGGGGGGGTTGTGAGGGAAGGAATACAATCTGGCAGATGATAGTTGAGACCAGGTGAGGGAGCAGGTGGGTGGGTAGGGGAGGGGGGATGAAGTAGGAAGCTGGGAGATGATAGTTGGAAAAGATCAAGGGCTGAAGGAGGAATCTGATAGGAAAGGACCATGGACCAAGGAAGAAAGGGAAGGCTGAGGGTCACCAGAGGTGATGAGCACGTAAGGAAAAAGGGGGTAACAGTGGAACCAGAATGGGGAACAGAAAATGAGAGAAGGGGGACAAGGGGGATTACCAGAAGTCAGTGTGTTCTTACTAATCAGCCAATTGCAAAAGCTG
Organism: Hemitrygon akajei; assembly: GCF_048418815.1. Lineage (NCBI taxonomy): Eukaryota > Metazoa > Chordata > Chondrichthyes > Myliobatiformes > Dasyatidae > Hemitrygon > Hemitrygon akajei. The sequence goes on along the minus strand of NC_133149.1, from coordinate 40,033,910 downwards.
GAAGAGCAATACAAGCACATTAAATTTGCCAATCCACAAAACAACCACACAACTGAACTTCAAAATAGGCATAAGTCACCTGAGAACTTAGAAACAACCTGAAGTATAAAAAATTCTAAGTTAAAAAACTTAAAACTAATGGTTTTGGAACAGGAGAAATACAGGGGAACAACACATGCATCATGTGCTAACATGAGATCTGTATAATATGCATCATTGGTCAGAATAAATCAACAACTATGTGAAACCAATGTCCAGTTTGAAACTTCACTTGTATACTTAGTTAATCTCACAGAGAACCTGAGAGAACATCCTAATTAAATGTTATACATTCACAATATAGATAAAAGAAAAAGGTCCATGTCCTGAACCAAATCCTACTTAAAGGTACATACACACACATCAGACATGCAAAGTAAAATAAGTAAATAAACCAGCCCTGGTAATGATGTTCTCAATTTTAAAATGAGACATTTTACACAGAAGTAAAACTACTTAGGTCATCAAAGTTGGCAACCTCATGAAACCATTCACTAACCCATTAGCCAAGAGCAAATTTGGGGCATGGAAACAAAGAACCAAATGCTAACAAATGTATGGAAGATGCTGGAGAAAAGGGGAAAAAAAGAGATGAGTATACTGTGAAATGCTTCCCTTTAACTTGAACAATTTAAACCATTTTTCAAGGCTTGCACTATAGCCATCTTAAATGAACTCACATTTATGAACCTGGTGTCAATGATGCTCAAAATGTTTCCTTGAGGCTATGACACTCACCCAAAAACAACTATAAAAAATAGTTGTGATCTTTATGGAGGACTTTTACACTGTTTACCAAGCCTAAACTGATAATGAAAACTATTATTAAATGTTTATAATATTAATACAATCATCCAGGATGCTTTCCAAATCACCTTTGCTCAAAGATCTGTTGGTACAATCTCATTTTATATTTAAATTTTCAATTAAGAGCAATGTGCTTTAGTGTCTAAGTACCTTAAGAATATCAGTATGAGAAATAAAAAAGTCACTGGATACACTTGTTTTTTTTAAATGCCTTGAAATGGCAAATTCTCTTCACCATTTAACAGTTTAAAAAGGGTTGGTTCTGAATCACAACTCACTGATTAAATGACACACCAAGTCCAAATCCAAATAGAAACTTAACTTGTTTTAAAAAGCCTCTCAAAGCTCTGATATACTCTAGATTAATTTACACTACAACAAATGAAATTGCCAACTGCTGCAGGATCCCACAAATAACTTCATGGGAACGCTCAATAATCAGATTTTTAGTGCATGCCCATCAGAAAATTGTCAGAAATGGTGCCATTAATACCAAATTATCTAGCTTGACATTACATTCATGATGAACCATTCTCTCCACCACTGGATGTGTCCCAATATCAATTACAGTTAAGGAATTCAAGAGATACAGATCCATGACTGGTAAATGAAGTAAACATAGATGAGATCATTGTCAAAAGAGGCTCAGATCCCATCAGATGTTCTGTTTGGAATTAATACAAGACTCTCCTTACCAGATAACCATCATGAATCAATATCCTCAGAAGAAAATGAAGGGATGGTAGCAGGGAGAACCTTACTTCACATCTTAAAATTACAATCCAAGACCCTGTAATGCAGTAAAGTACAATCGGTATTACTTGCACAGCACGTTTGAGATGGGTTGGGGGAACAGGGGATATGCCTGGATCTGTCAGTTCAAACTACGTACAAAACAAGTTATCCCAAGGATTTCCCACATTAGCCAGAACTACCACAAAACTGCATCCCAATGCTAGCATCATGAAACCTCTGTTGAAAGTGCTAGAAAAAAGTTACACTGTATGTGGTAAATGATAGCTGCAGGGAAGTCACAGGCACCAACTTGAGAAATGCAACTAATTGTAACAGTTGCATTTGGGCATATCATTAGGAATTTCGTAAATACAAGTAGCTTGCCAGAGGACAAATGCTGATACATCTTGTTTGAAAGTACTTTGTGGTGGTACATAGCAATATTCCAACACTGGCAGATAAGCATTGTAACATCTTATCCAGCCAGGCTTATGCAGATATCAGACTAAATTCAATGAAATATGACTGAATAGGCATTAATCTAAAGACTGGAAAACCTGAGACAATCCCATCAATCTGTGTGTTTAATCACTGATTCCTGCAGTACCCAAGGAGCATTGGGCCCAGTGCACATTTCAACTATCCACTTTTTAAACTGAGTCCTGGGGTAAAACAAAAATCACTTGCTAGCATTCCAGAATCATTGAAACTAATTAACTTCAGCTATGTTAAGAATGTATGACTAGTAGTTAGCAGTAACTTAAGTCAAGCTCACATTTTCTGGACCCATTATTTACAAATTCAATGCATCATATTATAAAGATGCCACACAATGACAATTTTCCGTGCCCACATTGTCTAATTGCCATGTAATGAAGCAGAGAAATCACAATATCCTGATCTTCTTGCACTTTGGATCTGTGTCTTTTTCAATTCTTCTAATACATTTTGGTATCTTGCCAGCTTCAAGCAGCCTTATGCTCTTCACCCACTGACATTCTTGATCTTGTCAGATATATCTAATAAAGCCCCATTTTTCATCAAAAGCCATCTCCCGCCACAATCATGAATCTAGAAAGTTAACATTAAATTTGTCCTCCAATATATGTCACTTTTGCACTCTTCGTGGGTGAGTGTGGGCATTTTCCTCCTGCATCTTGTCTTTTACAACATTCAATTTCTCCTTTCTCCTGAGACCTCCCGTCCCATGATCCTTTCCCTTCTCCAACTCTGTATCACTTTTGCCAATCACCTTTCCAGCTCTTAGCTTCATCCCACCCCCTCTGGTCTTCTCCTATCATTTTGCATTTCCCCCTCCCCCCACTACTTTCAAATCTCTTACCATCTTTCCTTTCAGTTAGTCCTGACGAAGGGTGTCGGCCGGAAACATCAACAGCACTTCTTCCTATAGATGCTGCCAGGCCTGCTGTGTTCCACCAGCATTTTGTGTGTGTTGTTGATTCAACAATTTAAATTGTATTCACTTGCTCCTCCAAATACATTACTCATATCTCAATGAAAGCAAGTCAAGGAATTCTTCCCCACTTCCCACCTTCCTCAAAATAGGCTGATTTCTGTACTGATACATAACCAAGAAATTGAGGCTCACCTTAAAACGGTCAGATTTTCCCCAATCATCCCTTCCCTCCCCCAGTAATTTATAAATTTACTCCCACCACCCTTCTTGAGATCCCACAGTACTAAACCAGGCCAAAAGGTGGATTATTTGGCTTCATTACCTCAACAAACCCAGTTTTGCTTACCTCATCTCACCGCAATTCCAGCTAATGAAGATCCAGCAAAGAGAATGCATTAATAAATCTGGAGCTCAAATATCCTTCCTTTCCTAAAACTTCAAAGATTAACAATGTTGTATGTAAAAATTCTCCCCACATTATTCGGAAGCATCAAAAGAAAGCATTATTGGATCAAATCATAAGTAGGGCAAATTAGTAAAATATCAATTATCAGAATCCACTAACCACTTTATTCATAAAAGGTTTTAAAAAATATAACCATATAACAATTACAGCACGGAAACAGGCCATCTTGGCCCTTCTAGTCCGTGCCAAATGCTTACTCTCACCTAGTCCCACCGACCTGCACTCAGCCCATAACACTCCATTCCTTTCCTGTCCATATATGTTGGCACCATCTTCAGCTTTTCAAATTCCAGATAGGTGTCACATTACAACAGACAAAAATCCATTGTGCCTCAACTCCAATACTCACAGTCTAGTAAAAAAAAATTAAAAGAACTGCTTCTAATTCAGCCCCTAGAACTGCCTCTAATGGCTTTATCACCATAGTGCAGCACTAGCTAAATTAGTGTTTTGACATAACTGTAGTGAAATAAATGTATCTTGTGCCTTCCTTGAAATCTACTGGTAGTGAGTGTCAGAAGTGTAAAAATACCCTGATACACATCGTGATGAGCATAAAATGATTAATCAGAAGTGCAGTGTGTGAAGCAAAAGGCAGCACCAGTATTTCAGGTCTTAATAATAGGTTTGTTTATTTTGAAATATTATGTTCATTCATATACAATGGAATGCTTGGACAAACAGAGGAGCTCAGACATTATATCCAATCAGGCTTCCTCGGCCAATGACCTCACCAATGAAAAACCACATCAGAACTTCTGTGGCCACCAATGTATTTCTCAAGGCGTCCTGCAAAAGAGATAATAGAAAGGTTAGTGCAAGTATACTATGTTCAAATGTTAAAAACCTGAAGATTGTGGAAAAGAATGACAATACTGTAAACCTTGAATTTAACATGACTATCAAGCATTTGATTTGACTATCTGCATTTGATTTGTTAATTTATATCGGCAGCAAAAACTTCACCCAAATTTCAAAAAAGGAGAATTTTCCAAAAAGAAACCACCCTGGAGATTTGAATGCAATTCTCAAACTGTTATCTATTGTTAACATCTCAATTCATATGTAAATTAACCCCTTCAGCTGGTCTTTCTTTGCTCTGCAAACCCTAGAAATCACGAGAAACAGCTGTGTGTAAAAATCTTCCTATAAACATTCGTTAAGATCAAATTATTAGTAGGGAAGGGAAATCAGAAATTCTGACTCATTCACCTAGCACTGACCTAAATAAATAGTTTGAAATTTCAAAACCCTGAAGTGGAATCCTCCTATATTTGTGCTCCATCAATGTTCATGATAGCTAAATATCACATTTATACAGTTTATTTAACAAGCCCTTATTCCATAACCTGCAATGTCAGCAGGCAAGAGCAGATGGCAGAGACCATTTACATATGAATGAAAAAGACAACAAAGACAGACTACAAACTCTGAAAAATAATATCTTCTCAGAGAAAAGGGATGTCATGACAGTTTTCTCATTAATCGTAAGTTTAAGGGAAACTATTATAACAAATTAGCTATGGGAGTCAAGATCTTTGAATAATATGCTTATATTCATATCACTTTAGTTATGAGATTTCCAACTGTAGTGTAGCAGTTAGCACGATGTTATTACAACTTGGGGCATTCCGGAGTTCAATTCCGGTGCAATTTTGGAAGGAGTCTCGGTATGTCCTCCCCGTGGGATGCGTGGGTTGTCTCCAGGTGCTCCAGTTTCCTCCCACAGTCCAAAGACATATTGGGGTGGGTTAATTTGTCATAGTAAAGGTTTGGGTTAATTGGGGGTTTCCTGGGGTGACATGGCTCAAAGAGCCAGAAGGGCTTACACTGTGCTATATCGCTAAATTAAATTAAAGAGTTCAAATTTTCCAGGAAATAAATAAATATATATTTTTTATATACAAATAAAAATTCAAGCAGTATACAGGTACAATATTTAATAAAAACTGAAATGAGAACTAATGAAATACAAGCGAGCAGCTTCAACAATGTGGATTAACTCCTAATACACATTCTTGGATTACAACTCATGAGCCAGGAGTACTAGCATGAAAATTAAGTTTTGTTGTCTTGTTCCCACTTCATGGGAAAATGTTCCAGAGGAACTAGTAGCCACAATTTTATAGAGAAAAAAGAACTGATGGAAAGGCACCTGACAAATGGAGAAATAAGCAGGGACATGAAATAGATACCATTCATTTCCTTGTCAACACATCTTATAGAAATTATTTTATAGAAATGAATAAAAATGCTGCAGGTCCCAGTGCCTTAATCACCCAGAGACACTACTCAGATAAGTTAGCTCACCACCACACTGATCAAGATTAGAACCTAATGGCTCCATCCAACACCAGATAGTGCACTTACCTATCAGATTACTTTTAACATTATTTTTGTTAAATGCTTTGTTTGATTTTAAATTAATGTACTGCTTTTCTTCATAAGTTGCTAGTATAGGCTGAACATGTTTGTTATGTTACATGCCTGAATTCTTTCTCTTCCAGCAGCAGCAGGTGCTGACAAAACTGAATTGCCATGTTTCCAAGCTAACTATTGACCCAAGTCATCCCAATGCTTGATATTCAAATGTATGTACAATATCTTAATGCATTAAAGTAGGAGATAGATATGAAATGATACCAACGATGAATGAAGTATACACTACTGTGCAATAGTCTTTAAGCACATATCTATAGCTAGGGTGCCTCACACTTTTGCACAGTACTGTAGTAATTTATGTATTGCACTGCACTGCTGCTGCAAAAATAGAAACCAATTTCATGACATGTGAGTGATGATAAACCTGAATCTGATATGGGTCTCCATAGTGGACTAAGAGTGGGAAAGGGGAAGGGAGAGGGGACGGAACAGGAAGCATCAGAGACATTCTATAATGATCAATAAACCAATTGTTTGGAATCAAATTACCTTGCTTGGTGTCTCAGAGCTGGGCATGTCTGCACCCACACCACCCCCTACCCCGGCACTCCTTCCGCCACATGTCCCACACCCCTCCTGTCACACTCAACCCTTGCCATTCCCAGCATCCTTTTCTCATGGCAGGTTTACAAACTCACTCTCCACTCAACATTGACAAATGGAGAGTACTGTACAGAAGTCTTAGGCACCCTAGCTTAAGACTTTTCCACAGAATTGTACAAGGAGGGATCAGAGAAACAGAAAGCAATTTCTTTAGCATAGTATCCCAAATCATGAAACACTTTGATGGCATGAACCAATTTCCCCAGAGTGATTAGTAAATAAATTCAGAGTAACTTGGCAAGGAAGCAAAAACAATTGTAAAAGCATGAGTTACAGTGACCTAAACCCTACAATTTTAAAAGAAATTACCCACATAAAATTTTCAATGAAGCGGGTGCAAGGTAATGAATGAACTGAAGATTAGATACACTGTACATGCCAATTTGATGTGAGAAATTACTGCAAGTAGTGCATTTTTATCTTTCAATGCACAATTGAAGCTGCCACGATTAGAAAGTACTTCTCATCTCTTAGTTACCTTGACAGTTAGTTGTTTGTAAGTCCCAGCCTTGAAAGATGCAGCAAGGCCCTTAAAGCTTTCGATAGCCACAGGGATTTCACCGGGTGTTGGAGGACTCAGCTCTACCCGAGCATATTTCCAAAAAGTAGCTAGACGAGGCCTTGAATACTTAACAGCAGCTGCAAAACAAATATGCAACCAGGTTTTGTAAAATTCCAATAGAAAAATCAATGAAAGAAAGTAGATAATTGCACCAAATATGGAAAATACAGGCCAGCAATTATCTAAAATAAATACCCAAAACACAACATTTAGTAAAATTTAAGGGAAAAAAAACACAAGTGACTGAAGTGGGGAATTCAAACTCTTTGTTCACTTTCCAAGCCTCCTGATCCCACAATAGGAGTAAATATCTGTATGAAGAAACTCAGCAGGTCAGGCAACATCTATGGAAAGGAATAAAGAGCTGATGTTTCAGGCTGAGATCCTTCATCAAAACTCATCTTCAAAATTTGACTATTCCCTTTATTCAAGCTCAGAAAGCAAAAGATGTATGTAACTTGCTTATGACTGAATAATCTATAACACTTCTTCAAAACTTTCCCATCTAATCCCACTTCTCTGCCATAAATCCATTTCACTGACATACTATATGCTATGAACTAATAAAGCATAGTGACACATAACATTTTAAAAATGCATGAACAGTCAAAAGGTGAACACCTCCATTCATGCTAACAAACAGATGGCCCAACATACAAGTGCTAACATTTCAGGTCAAGACCTAGCTGTATACCTATATCTAAAGATCACTCCTTTGATGATAACAATGTGCATATTTTGGACAGGGAGGACAGGTGTTTTGAAAGAGGGGTTAAAGAAGCCATCTCTGTCAAACTGGAAAACCCATCCTTGAACAGAGGGGGTAGGGTATGACACAGCTACTTACAATGTAGTACTAACATCTTCACCCCGGTGTCTCCACAACAGTTCACACCTCCATTCGTGAAAAGGTAAGACTAATGGCCCTCTCATTACTCTCTATAACTCTCATGTGATTGCTATACCTTTAAACAACTCAAGAGTTTATAAACCGAAAAATCTACCCACCATGGATCAGAACTGAAGCATCTCGGATGAGTGGTGAAATGGCTCCTGGACAACACAGCAAATCCAGATGCTCCAACTATTAACCTCTCTGGCCAAGATATGATCAGTTACATGATACAGCATTACGCAGTTATTGCCAGTCAAAATTGGTGACAGCACCCTTCTTCCAGTTCCCTCAAGGCTGTTCCACCTTTCAATAAAATTACTGCTGACTTGATCTTTATGCTCAACTGTTTTCTTGCCTGATTCCATTGAAATCCAAGAATTGAATATACCCACGAACATAAAGCAAAAATATAATTAAATGCATTTTAGAAAATTCCAAGTGATTCAAAACCTTAAGAAAATTTGTATCCGTCTTGTGGCCAACCTTTTGAGACTTGGTTTTTCATATATAGGAGTTCACTCTCATATCATCTGTTCTATCAAGCTCACGTAGAAATGAGCATATTTCAGTCAGATCACTGCTTGATTTTGAATACCAAAGGGCAAACACTCATTGTGCACAATTTTCCCTAATATAATCAAGAATCTTGCTCAAGAAATAACAACAGAAGTGCTGGAAATACTCAGTAGGCTGGGTAGTATCTGCAGAAAGAGAACTTAATCAATGGTTCAGGTCTGCAGCCCTTCATTTTCAGGAATTAATCTGGTGAACCTATCAGCACCCAAAAGCAATTAAATCCTTCCGCATACAAGCAAAGCAAAATTGTACTCAATACTGAAAGTGCAGTTTCATTAACACCCTGTACAGTTGTATATAGACTTCCTCACTTTTATACTCCATCCATATTGCACCAAAGGCTCACATCCCATTTATTTTCTAAGTAACTTTTGTAATTCTTAAAGCAGGATACCCAAACTCCCCTTAGGACCAACTTTAATAGGCTCACTTTATTCTACAGTCCTCACATATCCCCTATATTTTCATAGACATTTAACTAGTCTGGATATTTTAGGAGGCTGTGTCCAGCTGACTATTTTCCTTTTCATCTATTCTTAGGTGAACAAATATGTAAGATTTGCTTCCTTCAAGAAAGTTATTAATATGGATTGTAAGGACCAACACTGCAGCAATAATCCCAATGCTGTCTTACAAGATGCAAGCAATACACACAAAATGCTGGAGAAACTCAGCAGGCCAGGCAGCATCTTGTAGAAAAGAGTAAATCATCAACGTTTTGGGCCAAGACCCTTCAACAGCACCAAAACGTCGACTCTTTACTCTCTGCCTGGCCTGCTGAGTTCCTCAGGCATTTTGTGTGTATTGCTTGGACTTCTAGCATCTGCAGATTTTCTCTTGTTACAAGAGAAAATGAACATTTTCTGTTAACTAGTTGCCATCTTTCAACCCCCAAGAATAACAAGCTATTCTCTTCAACAGGGGTTTTCATGGGCAGATCCCAGACTAGGATTTAAGACAGACAGACACACACACACGAGACTGCAGCTACTAGAATATTGAGCAAAAAGGATATTGCTGAAGGAACTGTGTGAGTGAGAGATAGCGCCTCCACAGACGCTGCCTAGAAAATGTCGACTGTATTTTCCTTCTACAAATGCTAGTTAATCCTCCAGCATCTGCAGTCTCTCGTGTGACTGAAATAAGTCATATCTATTAAAAGACAGCACTGCTGAAAGCGAGGGGTTGTGGCCTTGGTTAACAGATAGAGAGGCTAAAGCACAGAATACGAACGGGTTCTGTGGCGAGGACAGGCCCAGGCCCACAAACGGATGACCGCGGCCCGAAACGGAGTCAATGAAGATGCAGCCCACCACCGCCGCAGCAGCACCCAGCGTGCGCGATTTTTCCCCTCCCTCACACGCGGCGCAACCGACCTAAAGGCCCGCGAATGCTCCCAGCCTCTTTGCCGTGGCTCCAGCCTAGGGCCGTCTAGTACCTGGTCAGCCGCGGCATTCCCTATCCCGTCCCACAGCATTTTGCTGTAAAACCGAGCCTGTTCACTCGCTCAATCTCCCTGTCCTCTCCTCTCCTCCCTCCCAACCGTCCATCATTACCGCTGGCAAGCATCGGGGTCCCGGTCACCACCCTCTGCACCATCCGCCTCGCTGCCTGTGCCATCTTCACAAAGTCACCTCCGTGGGCTGCTGAAAGTCCCTAGCTATGAGCTGTCTATATTCCTGCCTGACTGCGCGCCCTGTGCAATATACCGAGTTGATAGCCCATCAGGCACATCATTGGCCAGCTAAATCACTGAGTTTAATGTCAGTATCTGGATTCAAGTAATTCGAGGATACAACTTTTCAATAAGTGCAGGTAAATAATAACTAAAAAGTAAAAGTATTTGTAATTTAAATGGTACATTAAACATAAAAGTAATTTCAAAAGTTAGAGTAAAACTTTCACTCACGATCTTTCTCAGACTCGCCTCAACACTGAACTGATGCCACAATCTATAGACTCACTGTCAATGTCTCAGTATTATTTAATTACTTATTATTATTATTATTATTATTATTATATTTTTTATCTCTTCTCAGCTCAAGCTGTTAAAGCCTGTGGTTGTCAATTGCTATGAACCTTTGGATTGTTCTAATGGTGTTTAGTATTGTTGCTTTCTGAAGATTTACATAAATATTATCGTGTAGGCTTAATTGTTTAATATTATCGTGATTTTGGAATGATACCAGTTGTAGAAATTATTATTGGGACACGTTCATGTTCCCGAGTGTTTCAACTTCCTCTTTTAATTCTGCATATTTCTGGTGTTTTCACTTACTGGTTTCTGTATGTTATGTGTGTTCAGAATGGCTACATCTATTAAGTAAGTTGTTCTTGCTCGTTTATCCTGTAATATTATATCCAGATGGTTATTACAGATGGTCCTATCTGTAAGAATGGATTGGTCACAATATAATTTGTGGCACTCTGTCTCTAAAGCTGATCAAGCTTGTATTTATAGTAAGGTCTGGTGTCTTTTATGAGTTTGTATTTTAAAGCAAGATTTTGGTGAATGAGGTTTGCCACTTGAATGTGCCTGTGTTAGTGATCAGATTGAGTTAAACTGCTGCAGGATCCTGGAATGGGTTGGATTCTTTCTGGTTTCTCTTGGCATTTTCTGCATTTATTGTCTTAAATTTTTATGGTATTTTATTATGCATTTTTGATATTTTTTGTGTGTTAACCACCTGGTCCTGTATTACCACAAGGAACCCCTCTTTTTCTGGGAAGAGGTTTCCTTGTCGACATCTAGTCTGCTCAGATTGTGGGGATGTCTTCCATGGAGGGTCATGTTCTTCCGTTGGTTAACTTTTTCTTCAACAGTGATAATTCTTCAGTTTTCTGTTATGTGCTTTCATTTAAGTTTAGTGGTGTATACTTCTTATCAGAATTTCATAAGCTTGTGTGGAGTGCTGAATCCTGTTTTCATTGATGAAAATATATCCTTAATAGTTTTATCTGACTGTTGTGTAAATTTCTGTGTCTGTTATTTCTCTTCCTCCTTCCGTCCTAATCTAAGTGTGTTCAAGTGTACGTAGTGATTTCTAAAAGTTGTTATTTCAGTTGTAAATTATTTCAGTTATTTCTTTGTAAATGTTCAACATCGGTTTGAACCAAGATATTATACCAAAAGAATACATTAATATGGGTGTACCAAAAGTTATATTGTTATATTTTTACTATTAAGCTCTGCTCGTGTATCCACTATAAGAAAAACACTGAAATGGTGTTCATGGAAGGACACTACAGAGGAAACCGCTGCTCTCCAAAAAAAAACATTGCTGCAAATCTCAAGTTTGCAAAAGACCACCTGGATGTTCTACAATGCTCTGTGGACAGTTGAGACAAAAGTTGAACTTTCTGGTAGAAATGCACATTGCTATGTATGGAGGGGAAAGGGCACTGCACACCCACACCAAAACCTCATCCCAACTGTGAAGCATGGTGGAGGGAGCACCATAATTTGGGGCTGCTTTGCTACCTCAGGGCATGGACGGCTTGCAATTGATGACGGGACAATGAATTCAAAATTGTATCAAGACATTTTACAGGAGGATGTCAGGGTAGTTTAAGAGAAGTTGGATAATGCAACAAGGCAATGATCCAAAAGACAAGAGCAAATCATCAACAGAATGGTTTAAAAAGAAGAAAATTTGTGTTTTGGAATGGCCAAGTTAAAATCCTGACCTTAATCGTACAGAAATGTTGTGGAAGGACCTGAAGCAAGCAGTTCATGCAAGGAAGCCCACCAACATCCCAGAGCTGAAGCAGTTTTGTAAGGAGGAATGGCCTAAATAAATCAACAAGTAAAATGTTTTTTTGTGTTATTTATTGAATTGGGTTATTTTTATCTACTTTTAGGACTTGCATGAAGATCTGATCACATTTTAGGTCATATTTATGCAGAAATAGAGAAAATTCTACAGGGTTCACAAACTTCCTAGCACCACTGTATATGTTTCATATTCATCCATTGGTTGTATTGTACCCTGCTGCTCTGTTTTATATTCCACTAGCTCTGTTGCACCTTTCTTTATGTTTAATGTTCTGCACTTATCTAGCCCAAAGTTTATATTTCAGAAAATAGATGTACTATTTGAATTAATTGCTTTAGCTTTACTGATGAAGGAGCATATAATTTCAAATCGTCCATGTATAAAAGATGTGTCGAGGTATAATTCATTTGGTTGTTGCAGGGGCTCGCATACTCAGGGCAAATGAAGATTTAAAGGTGAAATTTGCAGGAAATGTAACAAAGTAGGACACATACAAAGGACCATGCTGCTCAGAGGAAGTGCGAGGGTGACGAAAACAGTGGTCCGACAACAGTGGGATTGAGTTTAGGAGCCGAGAGGTAATGTTGCAGTTATATAGGACCCTGGTCAGACCCCACTTGGAGTATTGTGCTCAGTTCTGGTTGCCTCACTACAGGAAGAATGTGGAAACCATAGAAAGGGTGCAGAGGAGATTTACAAGGAAGTTGCCTGGATTGTGGAGCATGCCTTATGAGAATAGGTTGAGTGAACTCGGCCTTTTCTCCTTGGAGCGTCGGAGGATGAGAGGTGACCTGATAGAGGTGTATAAGATGATGAGAGGCATTGATCGTGTGGATAGTCAGAGGCTTTTCCCCAGGGCTGAAATGGTTAGCACGAGAGGGCATAGTTTAAGGTGCCTGGAATTAGGTACAGAGGAGATGTCAGGGGTAATTTTTTTACACAGAGAGTGGTGAGTGTGTGGAATGGGCTGCCGGGAGCGGTGGTGGAAGTGGATACGATAGGGTCTTTTAAGAGACCCCTGGACAGCTACATGGAGCATAGAAAAATAGAGGGCTGTGGGTAAGCCTAGGTAGTTCTAAGATAAGGACATGTTCGACGCAGCTTTGTGAGTTGAAGGGCCTGTATTATGCTGTAGGTTTTCTATGTTTCTAACAGTTTTTGTAGGCAGTATATGTTAGAATGCTACTGATATATCAATCAGGCAGTTACTTGTGAAATGTGGCTTGGTTTTAAGCTGAAAGAAAATTCAAGGAGCTTCGGGGAATTTGCAAGCATTCAGATTTTGTGAGTATAAAGAACCAGAATCTAAAAAAGACAGTGCTTGCAAGGATACTAGTAAAAGTAATGGGATTAAAATTGCTATCATTAATTGCTGCAGTATAGAAGGAAAATCGGCTGTGATTAATTCATTTATTGAAAGACCAGGAAGGCAGAAGACAGGAAAGCTCCGGGCCCTGACGGTGTGTCGCCCTCCTGCCTGAAGACCTGCACTGATCAGCTGGCCCCCATCTACACACAGATCTTCAGTAGATCACTGGAGCTGTGTGAAGTCCCTCATTGCTTCAAGCGCTCCATTATCATTCCAGTCCCTAAGAAACCCACTATCAAGGGAATAAATGACTACAGGCCTGTTGCTTTGACATCTGTGGTCATGAAGTCCTTTGAGAGACTAGTGTTGGCTCACCTGAAGGACATCATAGGCCCCCTGCTGGACCCCCTGCAGTTTGCTTATCGGGCAAATAGGTCAGTGGATGATGCGGTCAACATGGGACTGCATTACATTCTACAACACCTCGACAACCCAGGAACTTCTGTGAGGGTCCTGTTTGTTGACTTCAGCTCGGCGTTTAACACCATCGTCCCAGAAATCCTCCACTCCAAACTCACCCAGCTTACTGTCTTCCCCGCCATCTGTCGGTGGATCACAAGCTTCCTGACTGACAGGGTGCAGCAAGTGAGGCTGGGGAGCATCATCTCTAGCACCCGGACAATCAGTACCGGATCCCCCCAGGGATGTGTGCTCTCCCCACTGCTCTTCTCCCTTTACACTAATGACTGCACCTCACAGGATCCATCTGTTAAATTCCTGAAGTTTGCAGACGACACAACTGTCATTGGCCTTATCCAAGACAGTGATGAGTCTGCATACAGACAGGAGGTGGAACGGCTGGCCCTCTGGTGTGGTCAGAACAATCTGTAGCTAAATACGCTCAAGACTGTGGAGATGACAGTGGACTTCAGGAGGAGCCCCCCAATACTCCCCCCACTCACGAGACTCAACAGTATTGTGTCTGCTGTGGAGACCTTCAGATTTCTGGGTGTCACAATCTCCCAGGACCTGAAGTGGACACCCAACGTGGACACTCTTATCAAAAAGGCTCAGCAGAGGTTGTATTTCCTACGTCAACTCAGGAAGTACAACCTGCCTCAGGAGCTGCTGATTCAATTCTATTCGGGAATAATCCAGTCTGTTCTCTGTTCATCCATCACTGTCTGGTTTGGATCAGCTACCAAACAAGACAAGAATAGACTCCAAATAACCGTCAGGGCTGCGGAAAGGATTATTGGTGTGAAGCTGCCCTCGATCCAGGACTTATATGCATCTAGAGTCAGGAAGCGAGCAAGCAGCATTACTGTAGACCCATCACACCCTGGACATCACCTGTTCCAACTCCTTCCTTCTGGTAGGCGCTTTGGATCACTGTATGCCAGGACAAATAGGTACAAGAACAGTTTATTCCCGTATGCCATCAGTCTTGACCACTTGAATTTTAGTCTATTATAAATCAAGTCCACCTGTACATTCAATGAGGTGGACCTCATTGTATATAGTTTATGATTATTTGCACTATTGTTTTTGTTTGCTTTTAATTCTGTACAGAGAGAGCTCAGGGAAACCGGCATCAAATTCCCTGTGTGTGTCCTCATACTCGGCGATAATAAAGGATTCGGATTCTGAAACTGAAAATTCTGACATTCTAATTGGGACTGAATCTTGGCTTGGTCCCTCAATAAAATCTGCTGAGATATTCCCTCCCCATCTCTAAATTTTTAGAAAGGACAGAAACTCTCAAGGAGGTGGTGTTTTTATTAGTGTGAAAGAACTGACTTAGGCAGCGATTCTGAGCAAATCTGGTGTCAAGCTACACTTCAGGGACAGACGGTACAGATCAGAAGCTTTTATCGTCCACCTGATGCAAAGTCTGGGCCTCTTTTAGACCTTGAATCGAACGTTTTCAAAATAAACGCGTCATCGCGCTCTCTGTTTATCACCCTGGGGGGTGATTTTAATGCCCCAGGTGTAGATCAGAATGATAGCACACAAAGTGAACCAAAAGGTGCTCTTCAGGAAGCCCTGGCTGATCTGTCTCAGAAAGTCACTTTTCATACCAGATGTGATCATACAAGTGGCACTGAAAACACCTTAGATCTATTGCTGACTTTGCATCTAGATTTAATATCAGAGGTTTCACCTAGTGCTGGAATTAGTGATCGTTTTATTATTCAAGTAAAACTGCACACAAAGACTAAATTTACTCCTAAACCACCTCGTAAAATTCCCCTATGGAGAAAGATGAACGGTGAGGAATTCAAAGACTTAGCAAAACAACTTGGGAAAGACTTATTTAACTTACAACTAGACAAAAGATCTGTTGAAGACAACTGGGTGTGGCTGAGAGACTCACTAAATGATATTGTTACAAATCATGTTCCTCATAAACTCATTAAGGGCGGTATGCATCCTCCTTGTTTTTCAGCAAAGCTAAAACCTCTCTGCAGTAAGATAGAGAAATTTTACATCCGTGCCAAGGAAAGTGGTACAAGACTGGATTGGGACAAATTCACCAGAACGCGAAAGCAAGTCGACCGTCCTGCTAGGAGTGCTCATAGACAACATGTTTCTTCAATTCTTGAAGGAGAGCATCCTAAGGATTTTTGGAAATCTAAAGATTTTTGTGAAATCCAGATGGACAGACAACACTGTGTCCAGACACTTAAGGTGAACAACTGTCTGATCACTGAGGACCAGGAGAAAGCAGAAGCTCTTGCAAACCAATTTCAAAATGTCTTTACCCCGGAAGATACGGAACCTTCATTTTTTCCCGATCTGCCGCCCGGCCCGTATATTGATCTGCCTCCTGTCGAAATTGAGGTTGAAGGTGGCAAAAAGTTATTGCTCAGCATCAATACGACAAAAGCTATTGGGCCAGACCAGATTCAGAATCAAGCCCTCAAGATCGCAGCTGAAGAACTAGCTCCTGTTCTGCAGTTTATCTTCCAGCAGTCGCTCAACTCAGGTGATCTTCCTCTGGATTGGAGAAAGGCAAACGTCACCCCTCTCTTTAAAAAGGGTTCAACCACCAACCCAGCAAATGATCGTCCTGTTTCATTAACAAGCACTTGCTGCAAACTCTTGGAGCATTTAATTGACAGCGATCTGATGAGGCACCTGAGCAGACATAACATTCCTGCTGACAGCCAGCATTGCTTTTCGGAAGCAGAGATCATGCGAGACTCAACTTATCCTGACAACAACTGACCTGGCCAAAAGCTTTGATAGCGATGTCACCATTGATTTAGTAGTGCTCGGGTTCTCTAAAGCATTTAGTGTCATTCCTCAGCAAAGATTACTTCGGAAGCTCGACTTCCATGGTGTTCGCTTTAATACTAAAAGATGGATCGTCTTCAGCGTGTGTGCGTGAATGGTAAAAGCTCTGAATGGCGTCCAGTATTAAGTGGTACACCCCAGGGCACAGGGCTGGGCCCACACTTGTTTTCACTTTACATTAATGACATCCATGAAAAAGTCACAAGCACCACTAGACTTTTTTGCTGATGACTGATATACCTTCCAATTAAGTCAGCTGATGATGAAGATGGTCTCCAAAAAGATCTTGATAGTATGGTTGAGTTGTCACAACAATGGGTTCAATCTGGTTCAATCCTTCCAAATGTGAAACCATGCGTGTCACCAGGAAGAGAAAAACAGGTAAAACATCATATAAAATCCTGGGTGTCACCCTTGCCAGAGAGGGAGGGAGGGAGAGGGGGAGAGAGAGAGAGATCAAAGTAAATCCAAGAGAAGAGCCAAGAAAAGGAGAAGAAAAGTGTCCAGAGCTGTCAGAACCACTTCTTGCAGTCTCAGAATCAACTCCTACAACCGCCACGGAGACCCTAGAACCTGAGATTGTTTCAGGGCCACAGATCTCTCCTGCCAAGCAGAGAGACTTTCCCCCTCTTCACAAGAAAGATGTTATCCCACAAGAGTAAGAAATCTTCCGCAGCGATTAAATCTTGAAGCCTGAATAGGACAATTTGAAATTTACTATGCTGTTTATAGTAGTTGTATTATATGGTATACTGTGTATATAGTTGAGATGCATTCTATATTGAGTTGGCGTTTATAGCTAAACAGGGAGGAGTGTTGTGTATTTAATAGTTTAGTAATATTTGAGTAATATTGTAAATATATTGCTTGAGTAAACATTCAGTGTTTACATAATTCATTGCGGTTATATGAAAAGAAAGTAAATTGTACGTCATCACGTGATAAGTGCGCGCCTCGCTTAAAGTTAAAAACGGAACTAAGACACGACTTTTAGGCTCCCTTGTTCTAATCCGATTAGTTTTATGTTTGGGGGGGGGGGAAGGTTTACAAAACATAACAAAGTTGTCATCAAATTAAACTTAAATCTCCACCAGAAACAATTTTACAGGGTGGCAGCGGTCCAATATAATTTGCCTTCAAGTTAGTTTAAGGACTTTCAACTGTAGTGTATGGCAATATTTATCTCATGTTTTCAGTCATCCAGGTCATTGTAGTAAATCAAGGCAACTGGACTTGCTGTGTTGTCTGGAAGCCGTCTCACTACTCATCCGAGAGGCTTCTCCAGTTCTAATTTACAGTGGGTAGTTTTCCGGGTCGTAAACTCTGAGTTGTTTAAAGGTACAGCAATCACGAGGGTCGTTAGGAGTCATAGAGATAACGATGAGAGGATCATTAGTCTTATCTCTGCATGAATAGAGGTGTGTGAGACGCCAGGTTAAAGATGTTCCGACTACACTGTAAGTAGCTGACAGAAGGATGGTCCAACATTTGGCAGGGGGATGGGAGCCGGAGTGATAGGGCTGAGGAAAAGGAAAACAGAAATAAATCAAAGATAGCGTGCAACAGAGATTAAAGAAAGAACAGGCAGGAGATGAGGCTTAATCAAAACCAGTGGCATGAGTTACAGGGCAATTAAAACATAAAACAACAAATAATGGACTGAGAGTGGAAAGAGATGACATAAGATTGGAAGGTGTAGAGTCTCTATAAGTTGAGTTAAGAAATGACAAGGGTAAGAGGACCCTAATGGCAGTTGTACACAGGCCTCCAAACAGCAGCTGGGATGTGGATTACAAATTACAGCAGGAGATAGAAAAGGCGTGTCAGAAGGGCAATGTCATGATAATCATTGGGGATTTAACTTGGAAGTGGATTAGGAAAACCAGGTCAGTTCTGGACCTCAAGAGAGAGAATTTGTAGAATGTTTAAGGGATGGCTTTTTAGAACAGCTTGTTGTTGAGCCCACTAGGCGATCGCCTGTGCTGGATTGGGAGTTGTGCAATGATCCAGAGGTGATAAGAAAGCTTGAGGTTAAGGAAGTTTTAGGAAGGAGTGATCACAATACGATCAAGTTCACATTGAAATTTGAGAAGGAAAAAATAAAATCCAATGTGTCGGTATTTCAGTGGAATAAAGGAAATTACAATGGCATGAGAGGGAAACTGGTTGAAGTTGACTGGAAAGGGACATTTGCAGGAAGGACAGCAGAGCAGCAATGGCTGGAGTTCCTGCAAAAAATGAGGGAAGTGCAAGACAGATATATTCCAAATGAGAAGAAATTTTCAAAGGGAAGAAGGACACTACCGTGGCTGACAAGTGAAGTCAGAGCCAAGGTAAAAGCAAAAGAGAGGGCATACAAGGAAGCCAGAGCTAGTGGGAAGATAGAGGATTAGGGAACTTTTAAAAACTTGCAGAAGGAAACTAAGATGGGCATTTGGAAGGAAAAGTTCAATTATGAGAGGAAGCTGGCAATTAATATCAAAGAAGATACTAAAAGCTTTTTTAAGTAAATAAAAGTGTAAAAGAGAGTCGAGGGTAGATATAGGACCAATAGAAAATGATGCTGGAGATATTGTAATGAGAGATGCAGAGATGGCAGAGGAACTGAATGCGTATTTTGCATCAGTCTTCACAGTGGAAGACATCTGTAGTATACCGGACATTGAAGCGTGTCAGGGAAGTGAAGTTTGTGCAGTGAAAATTACAACTGAGAAGGTGCTCAGGAAGCTTAATGGTCTGAGGGTGGATAAATCTCCTGGACCTGATGGAATGCACCCTCAGGTTCTGAAGGAAGTAGCATTCCAGACATCTACACCACATGCTGCACCTGCAAAGCTAACAGCATTATGAAGGACCCCACGCACCCCTCATACAAACTCTTCTCCCTCCTGCCATCTGGCAAAAGGTACCGAAGCATTCAGGCTCTCACGACCAGACTGTGCAACAGTTTCTTCCCCCAAGCCATCAGACTCCTCAACACCCAGTGTCTGGACTGACATCTACAACATTTATTATTATATTGAAATTTGTCCTCTACTGTGCCTATTGTCTTGTTTATTATTTATTTATTTATTAATTATTGTACTGCCCTGCACTATTTTGTACACTTTGTGTTCCTGTGTAGGTCTGTAGTCTAGTGTAGTTTTTGTGTTGTTTTACATAGTCTAGTGTAGCCTTGAGTTGTCTCACATAGTCTAGTGTAGTTTTGTGTTGTTTCATACAGCACCAGGGTCCTGGAGGAACATTATTTCGTTTTTACTGTGTACTGTACCAACAGTTTATGGTCGAAATTATGGTAAAAAGCGACTTGACTTGACTTGATAAAGGGATCCTATTCTGGCTGACTGCCGGTTACCAGTGGAGTTCCACAGGGGTTGATGTTGGGACCTGCTGCTTTTTACAATGTGTGTCAATGATTTAGACTATGGGATTGATGGATTTGTGGCTAATTTTGCTGACGATACAAAGATAGGTGGAGGAGCGGTTAGTATTGAGGAAACAGAGAGCCTGAAGAGAGATTTAGATAGTTTAGGTGAATGAGCAAACAAGTGGCAAATGAAATACAATGTTGGAAAGTGTAAGGTCATGCACTTTGGTGGAAGAAATAAATGGACAGACTATTATTTAGATGGGGAGAGAATTCAAAATGTAGAGATGCAAAGGGACTTGGGAGTCCTTGTGCAAGATACCCTAAGGGTTAACCTCCAGGTTGAGTCGGTTGTGAAGGCAAATGTAATGTTGGCATTCATTTCTAGAGGTATAGAATATAAGACCAGGGATGTGATGTTGAGGCTCTATAAGGCACTCGTGAGATCACACTTGGAGTATTGTGTGCAGTTTTGGGCTCCTTATTTTAGAAAGGATATACCGACATTGTAGAGGGTTCAGAGAAGATTGACAAGGATGGTTGCAGGAATGAAAGAGTTATCATATGAGGAACGTCTGGCAGCTCTTGGGCTGCATTCCCTGGAGTTCAGGAGAATGAGGGGGGATCTCATAGAAACACTCCAAATGTTAAAAGGCCTGAACAGATTAGAAATGGCAAAGTTATTTCCCATGGTAGGGGAGTCTAGAACAAGAGGGCATGACTTCAGGATTGAAGGACGTCCATTTAGAACAGAAATGTGGAGAAATTACTTTAGTCAGAGGGTGGTAAATCTGTGGAATTTGTTGCCATGAGTGGCTGCAGAGGCCAAGTCATTGGGTGTATTTAAGGCAGAGATAGATAGGTTCTTGATTAGCCAGGGCATCAAAGGGTATGGGGTGAAAGCAGGGGAGTGGGGATGACTGGAAGAATTGGATCAGCCCATGATTGAATGGCGGAGCAGACTCGATGGGCCGAATGGCTGCAGAAGGTTGTAAATCTAGTCAGCTCCATCTTGGGTACTAGCCTACAAAGTACCCAGGACATCTTTAGGGAGCGGTGTCGCAGAAAGGCAGCATCCATTATTAAGGACCCCCAGCACCCAGGGCATGCCCTTTTCTCACTGTTACCATCAGGTAGGAGGTACAGAAGCCTGAAGGCACACACTCAGTGATTCAGGAACAGCTTCTTCCCCTCTGCCATCCGATTCCTAAATAGACATTGAAGCTTTGGACACTACCTCACTTTTTTAATGTACATATTTCTGTTTTTGCACATTTAAAAAAATCTATTCAATTACGTCATTGATTTACTTGTTTATTTATTATGTTTTATTTCATTTATTATTTTTTCTCTCTGCATAATTGTGTATCGCATTGAACTGCTGCTGCTAAGTTAAGAAATTTCACGTCATATGCCGGTGATAATAAACCTGATTCTGATTCTGTTCCTATATCTTGTGGTCTAACATAGGAGGGCTAACACCTCAGGTCAAGACACGGTTGGTTATCTACAACTGAAGGACAAAGGACACTCCTTTGATAACAATATGCAGATTTTGGACAGGGAGGACAGGTGGTTTGAAAGAGGGGTTAAAGAAGATATCTTTGTCAAACTGGAAAACCCATCCATGAAAAGAGGGGATTGGGGTACAACACCAGCTATCAGCTACTTACAGTGTAGTCGGAACATCTTTAACCTGGCGTCTCTCACACCTCTATTCATGCAGAGATAAGACTAATGATCCTCTCATCGTTATCTCTGACTCCTAATGACCCTTGTGATTACTGTACCTTTAAACAACTCAGAGTTTATAAATCGGAAAACTATCCACTGTAGATTAGAATGGTAGAAACCTCTCGGATGAGTGGCGAAACGTCTTCTAGACAACACAGGAAGTCCAGTAGCCTTGATTTATTACTGCTTGACATGGCAGTTGCCACTTCTGGCCATATTTATCTTGATTGTTTTCCAGAAGCGAGTTTAACATTCGTCTCCATTCCGAACGTTTCTTCAGACGCGCCATGGTGCTTTCTCCCGCACGGCATTTTTACTCTTCTGTACCACTCCTTGAGAGCTTCTCATCTCACTCCACTACTGCTCATGTTCCCGTGCCCAGTCTTATCGCGCTTCTAACTCTAGGGAGTTAGAACCCTGCATCTCGGTCTGATTAACAGCATCGCTGATCTCTCCGATATTTTCTTTCCCCTTCACTTTCCATTGGATTCCATACATTAACCCTTACAGCTCAACAAACAATCTGCTGGAGAAACTCTGTGGGTCGTCAGCCTCCACACGCAGACCCCGTTGTCACCCGAACCGCTGGGTTCCTCCAGTAGATTGGTTGTTGCTCTAGCTTCCAGCCTCCTCAATCTCTTGTGTTCTCTTCCAGCTCCTTCCTGTGTCCTCCCAGTTCCTGGCGGACTGTCCTCTATCATTAACACACAAAGCACTGGTGAACCTCAACAGTGTCATGCAGAGTGTCAATAGAGGGAAATGTCTTCTGATACTGATTGGCAAAGAGTCTGTAACTGGGACTTATAGTTTACAGACACAAACCTTCACCCATAGGGATAGGTTCAGTCAGGTTATTGCGTATGTCACAATCCGATCAGTATCAGCAGGAGGGATAAAAGCCTCGAGGCCAGGGGTCACATATTGTACTGTATCGCCCCTTTCTCAAGTAGTTATTTGCCTCGTCTTTCTCCTCATTCTGTCCTGTCAGCACAATTACCTCATCCCACCCATCCATTCTCGTCCGCATTTCCGCTTCCCTCCCGTTTTATCCTTGACGCAAGCGGTCGCTTGAGGGCTTTTGCTGTCAAAACAGAAGAATAAACAAAGGTTTAGTGAATGGAACGGTGTTCACGCAGCCTCGGCTTCAATCCTGATCTTCGGTACTTCTGCGTAGAATCTGGCTGTTCTCAGTGTGATCGCGCAGTTTTCCTGCAGGCATTCTTGTTTTCCCCAAAGGTGTGCAGGTTTGTAGATTATTTGGTCTTTACTACTGTGTGGGTGAGGGACAGAATCAGGAGAGTTATTGGAAATCTAGGGAGAATAAATGGGATTATTGTCGGATTGGTGGAAGTGGATGTTTAATGCCGCCTCAGTCTTGCTGGACTACTCTGTGACCCAGGTTCCGTCCATTGAATATCCGTCCTGTAGGAGGCTCTATCGGGCACGCGGACTTAAATGTCCAACCACTAATTGGGTATGGGGTATATTAGAGGACTCAATCCTACAATGTAAGTAAAATGTTGCAATATACAGCGAACAAATGCTTTTCAAGAATACACTGCTTATTTTTAGTCGAGTTCAGGAGCCCTACGTCAGGATGGCAGAAGGGCAAAAGGTAGCATAGACTCTGGAACGTGCAGAGGCCAGAGCTTCCGTCCCGCTATCCGCCCACTCACTTCGCAGGTCCTTGTGCCGTAGTAGGGCGTCTCGGTTACCAACCCTTGGCCAATGCCCGACAGGTTCCGAGATGGAACGAAGTGACTTGACCGCTGGGGTTCAGAATGGTGGGCTGTCGAAACGCCTCAGCCTTCCCGTGTTACTACAGTAAACTATCTTCATCTGGAGTGTTTTTTTAAAGGATTATTCCTGCCTTCCTCAGTAAATCTATTGACCGGTTTAATCTCTCATGGGGTTCAATCTGCAACAATAAATCTGCACGTTCTGAACCTGACATGATCACTGGGAAGGAAAATCGTGGAAGGTGCTTCGCTTTTAGTTGATGAGACCTGGAAGTATGTTGTAGAAATGTTACAAATAATTCAAAGTGCATCATTGCCCATTAATGGTGAAACGCTCTGCTGTTTTTGCATTTGTTGTTGTATTTATTATTACAATGTGTACTGTCAACTCATTCACGCGAGCAAGTAATTTCATTGCACCCTGGTGTATATGGTAAAAAAAATAATCTGGATCTTCTCGCAGCCAGTGATACTGACAAAACTCCCTTGCTGATGTTCAACATTGTATATCAACACTTGGTATCTTGCTTTTGTACGGCCGGTGTTTCGAGGGTGTTTATTAGCGTAGGGTTCGTCCTTGTTTAACTATCGGGAAACCGTGGGCAAATCTGGGACACTTGCGGTTTCTCTACCAACTATGCGGGGCGGGGGAAGAATATATATTAGACTGGTAACCAGCTTTCTCGACCTTGCTCAAACGCCCGGGGAAAAGGTCTGTTGTCTTTGCCCTGATAGATTAGCTCTCTCAGTCGGGACTTCCCTCCTTTCATCTCCCCAAAAGCAATATTTCCTAGACCCTGATCGACCCACAATGTGCGTATTCTATCTTTGCGTTAAGTATTTCCGTAAATGTCCTCTTCTCTATCTCCCGTCTGCTCTTTCAGTCCTGAAACGTCAATTGCCCATTCCTCTCAGTAGTTCCCACTTTGACCTGCTGCATTCCTTCTGCGCTTTATATTACTCCCGTGAACACCAACCAGTCCCCGTCTATATTAAATCAGCTCCTGATATTGCCTTGTCCTTACAAAGGTAAACCCGCTTTGGGACCGACGCTGTTTTTTATTCCTCACTGGGCCCGTGGCTTCCGCAATTTGTCTGCGGGCCGGGGAAGCCCGACCGCCTCGCATTAGCATCCTCTGCTGAGTGCCACTCTCTGTGTTGGCTGTGGTCCTTCGTGATTTCCCCGTTTATGGCTTCGGATTCATTTATTTAATGCTCATTCACAAACTCCCTCCATTCTCTGGAGAGTCCATTGTTCATGATCTAAAGGGTGTCGCGCTTCACAGATGTTGCGGTTGTTTTCCTGAGTGACCTACCTGGTGAAGTTAACTGAACATTCTGTCGACAATCACTTGTGATTTGTAGATACGACTGTATGGTAGCGCGGAGCCTGCTGGCTGTTTGGTAACCCTTCATTTACGCCGTTGCTTCCAAGCTGGCGATACCTATTTATCTGTTGCACTATGTTTGTTGTGGCCGAAATAAAGACGAATCTCGTGCTGACGTTTGCTATGGTCTCACACACGAGGAAATCTGCAGATGCTGGAAATTCAAGCAATACACACAAAATGCTGGTGGAACACAGCAGGCCAGGCAGCATCTATAGGAAGAAACACTGTCGACGTTTCGGGCCGAAACCCTTCGTCAGGACTAACTGAAAGAAAAGATAGTAAGAGATTTGAGAGGGAAATCCGAAATGATAGAAGACTATGGTCTGCCTGAGTGTTTATGATCGGCATCATCACCATAAACTCGAACTGCATAGTGGGGAATATCCCAAATGTTTAAATCATGGCCTGGTATGGAAACACCAATGCCATAGAAAGTGGTAGTTACAGCCCAGTCTATCACAAGCAAATCCCTCCTCACTATACATAGAAGGCATATTCTATCATTAACGACACACAACACTCAGGTCATGACCTCTTCTCGCTACTACCATTGGGCAGGAACTACAGAAGCCTTGGGTTACACAGCACCGCTGTGGATAGCTTCATCCATCACTATTCTGAACTGGTTCTATCACCTACAGACTCACTTTCATGTGCTCAGTAGTGATCTGTTTATAATTTTTTCTTGTAAATGCTTGCAAGAGAATTAATTTCAAGGCAGTATATGGTAACATATCTTAATAATTGATAATAAATTTACTTTGAACTCACCGCATCACTCACTCTAAACATCTCAATCAAGAGGGCCAGGATACTGGAAAAGCAGTGAGACTCTGGCCAGAACAAATAATCCCAGCAATACAGAGTGAGACAGCAGCAAAGAATAGCCTTAAAACTCTTGTACTGGGGTAGGATCAATTCATGATAGTATTGTATTGTAGATATTGACGACTATCTAGGTACTCTACAACGGGTGTTAGCAGCCTCCATTTATTCAGCCCCAATGTCTACCTTCACAGTCTCCTCCCCCCTTTACTTATCTCAACCACTTTGACATACTGTCTCCCAACTCTACTCCTCCCCCACCTGGCTCCATCTACACACCATCCAATCCTCACTTGTTTGCCCCTGTCTACCCTTACCTCACTTCTTTATACTGGTTATTTCCCCTCTACACTTAGTCCTGATGTCAGGTCCCAACCTGAAACTACCCCTCTATCTGCACAGAGGCTGCCTGACTAGAGCTCCTCTAACTCCTGTTTCCAATCAGCTTCAAATAAATTTTCATCTCCCTCTTACAGGTGATCACCCAACTTGAAGCAACACAATGGATTTTATCAGTCCATAAGGATGTTTTTTTGAAAATAATCTAGACTATATTAGATCACCTGCTTGTCATATCTTATGAGCTGAAGTGTCAAAGAAAGGAATTGTATAACAGCAGTTGATTGAATAAGATGCACTTTGCACTGGCATCCATAGTTAATCCCCCCCCCCCCCCCCCACAACACACCCAAAAATCAGTACTGCACCAGCCACAGCATTCACAGGCTTTTTAACAAAAGCCTTGGCAGAAAAGAAAATACACAAAAGGTGCAAACTCGATTACAAAACTGGCAGGTTTTTTGGTGAACCTAAAACATGTTTAATGAATGATCAGGAGGGTCAGCTTGTAGTTCAGTCACTCTCCAGCCCCAGTAAATTTGAAATGCAAGATGCCTAATACATCTAATGCTTTGGTGCAATAATTTGCTGATGTAATTTCCTAATAAAACCAAGTGAGGAGCAACATGACACAAAGTTACTAACAGAGAATCGAGCAGGTAATGCAATTTTCGCATTCACCAACTTCAATGCCATCAAGAACATGACACCAATCACATTTAATGCTTGAAAAGATATCGATACGAATAAAATACAAGGAATTTGGAAAATAATGTTGATCTACTTTAGAATTTTGATACTGAATAAAGTTTTTAATGAACAATGGCTTCAATTTATGAATTATTTCCATGCTTACAGGTAAATTTAAAGCATCTCTGTGCATATGTCTCACCTTTCAAAGGATTGGATGAGATTTACCCATCTCTTTCCCTTTTGAAAAATAATTCTAGTGGTCTTCACAGAAACATGATCAACAATAATGATTTCATTCCACAGTCCTTCAGTATCACAACTTCAATATCTGCCAACCTCTAGACGATGCTGGTGTATCAAAATTGCAAAGCATAGCAAGGTAACTACATCTTTGAAGCATGCAGTCATACCTGAAGTTTTAATCCTAATCTTTCATTCATTATACTGTCAAGGCTACAGTAGTGAACAAACTAATGAAAACAGCAATGATGTAGAAGTAGGATAGGTGCAAAATCATTGCTCATTCCTGTACAATTCAAATCTTCAAGCAACTTACAAATCTTGAATATCTTCTGTGAAAATTTCTATACGATGTTATAAGAATTCAAAATAATGGGTGTAATTTCATAAATAATGTTAACATTCAAATAATGTTCACAGGTGATTATAAGTATTCCAAAAGTAAAACAGTACAGTTCCTGTAAGTCAAGAATAAAACAGAAAATGCTGGAAAATGTCAAATATCTGTGGAGAGACAGAGTTAAGGGTTCAGCCTGATGACCTATCAGCCGACACCAATGACATAACAGGATGGCTCCAGAACTATTCAGCACAAAGCTAGATCTGACATAAGAGAAGGATTTGTGCTTAGTTAACTTAGTAAGTTGTGCGAAGTTATAACATTCTTCTAACTAAATGAAGGTAAAACGTGATAAAGTTTTCCTTAACAACAATAAAGGCTGCTTTAATCTTACATTAAGCAAGAATTTCTATACAGTGGAAAATAATGAATTAAATGTTTGCATTCTGTGGTACTTCCTTCCAATCTCTATCTCCACAAGACTCTACCAAAAAACAGAAAGCACTCAGACCTTTTATGAAACAAAATGAAATCATTAAAAGGTCAAAGGAAAATCCTTTAAAATTTTCCTTGAAAGGCCCAAATATATGGAGTTCAGTGTGTCACAACTCAACAGAACATGTGGCCTGCAAGATCCCATAATCAGTATTTTAAGGCAGCAAGTGGGGCAGTGGATTTAAAATGTGTGCAAAAGTATAAAATCAAATGATCAAAGCAAAGCCAGAGCACCAAAACCTGCAAAATCAACATCAACTTGAGCTCGTCACTGCACACCACCACCCAGAACTAGTAGATACACAAACATTTTAAAAAACATTATTTTGTGCTATTCTTATGCCACAAATCTCTAACACTTAAAATACAAATAATACTTAATACATTAAATAACTTTCACCATTCATTTAGATTCACCGCTCAAGGGCGACAGTTGTGTTGCTGAATAACAACCATAAACCTGAATTTGGCTGGAAATGTTTCCATAAACTTGGACATCCATATCTAAGTTGGCATTTTTTTTGCATTAATCCTGTATAATTTAGGTAATGTTCATTTATCCTAATATAAGCTTGCATAACCAGTATTCACTCTCATTAAGGAAATAGGCCTAAGTGTCAACTAATGACTTGGAAATAAGCAATTAATGATAAACTCAATCTTTTAGGCAAATAAGTTGGAAGAATGAAGAGAAAGCACAGGAATCTTCAAAATAAATCATTACCTTGCTCATGGACAGCAATTCCTATTAGAAAACTGTTGAAATTTATTTAAGCAGAATAAGCCATTTCTCTATGTTGCAGACTTTGAGAGAAAAGGCATCATACAATGGAAATATTTTTATTAAGCTGCCAAAGGCCAATTCAAGTGCTTAAGGTTTCCTTCTACAATATCTGGCTTAACAAATGAGTGTGTTGCCAGGGGGCGGGCAAGAAGAAGAACATTACATAATTTCAGATATCATTGGGTTCATTTGCCTGGGAGTAGAGCTATTGATGTTTTTCTTAAATTGAGCATTCTGTACATTAACATTAACTTCCTAATATAGGTGATCTGTTCTGTACACTAAACGTGGATAAAATTATAATATTTTCTTTGCAGTTATGGGGTAGGGTTCCCAGTGTACAATACTTGCAGATGCACTGAAACACGCCAATGTTTGGAGGGATTCAACCGCACCTCTGGCACCATGAACATCATAAAAGGAATTTTCAGATGTTCCTCAATGCAATTCCTGGCATGACAGATGTAGCACCAGTTCATATTTTTCCCTAAACTATTTAAACATGTTAGGGATTACCCCACCTCTTTGTAGATTATTTATTTATTACAGAAAATATACTACTTGTCTTGAGACATGATGATTATACAGACCAACTTCACCAATATAGGTGCATTACTATTAGTTGCTTCTTCCCACTTTACATCCCCTTCTAGCTGGAAAAACAAGTATCCAGTTAAAGTTTAAAGAAAAGTGATTCTGATAAGTTACAGAGAAATAAATACACAATCTTGGGACTAATGTTGTGCTGCAGTAGCCATCACATTTCTTTTTGGGCTATTTAAGTAGAATCTCTACTCCCACAGAATAAGTTAACAGGCCCATTGAAACAAATGGAAAAGGAATTTCACAACAGCACAAATAACGCTTGATTATAATAGCAAAGCATAATTTCAATGTCATTAAAAACACCAACTCAAGCAGCCATTTTGTTAGTCATGAACTCATCACTCATTTAACTTATGTTAAGGTCCTCTGCAAGTACTGATTTACAGTCAGCCAACTCATAAGGAAAACACTGGATACTATCTGCTAAAGCTGGCAGTTGGCTGCTTAAGAGCAAAAGTGAAACTGTGCTGGGCCAAACTCTTGCACAGTTACAAGAAGAACATTCACTAGATTGATTCGTACTAAACAAGGATTGTGAAGTTGGATTAAGATATGCCATTAAGGTATAATCCCTGGATAGTCCTGGTACGATAGGCAGGTATAGTCAGCAGTAAATGTCCCATAACTATGCATGCCAATTATCTTCTTGCTTTATCATTCTAAATCTGCCCATTTTGATCCTTTTGTCGTTTCCTTTCAGCCAGCCACTGCTGAATTTTCTCTCTTATTTCTGAGTTTGGTTTGATCTGATCCATTGTGAGTGGGCTACGATTGAACGGATCTGTTTGGTCACTGAAAGGAAAAAAAAAACACACATAACAAGAGAAACAGAGAATGGAAATGAAATTCATCCTTGAAAATACAATTATCAAATCTGGACTGTGAAAATAAATTGCTTACCTGAGGAGGTGCCTAGCTATAGTTGATCTATCAACTGTCACCCGAGAGGAGGGCAGCAAAACTGGATCAGTCATCAGTGTGCTCATTATTGGGTCAAGGAATTCATCCGGTGCATCTACAAATATCTCCTCTTCCTGCTGTTGTAGGTCTGCAAGGGACTGATTAGCAGATGAATGTTATTGTGGTCAAGAATGACACCATAGCAAAAGGGAACATCCCTAAACTTAACAATACTGGAGTGGCAGACAAGACATGAAACAAAGGCTTAAATAACAATAGAAAAAAATGTAAATGCTTAAAAGGGCAGGTAGCATCTGTAGGAAAGAGTAAAACAGAGTTAATGTTTCAATCCAAGACCATTTATCAGAATTGGCAAAGAGAAAGGAAGATAGTTTTCAGATGCAATAATGGGAAAAAGAAACGGGTGGAACAAGGGGAATATCTCTTGATGAAACCAAATGGGTTAATGAGGCATTTGAAACAGTTTATGCTCATGTCATGTGCAGTTAACAGCAAGGCCATGGGACATGCCCAATGAGCTAGATTGTACTTTTGGAAAGAGAAAACAGCTAAAATTATAGATGGATGACTAATACGGATAAAAAAAATACCTAAAGTTGGCAAATTCAATATGAAGTCTGTGCCCAGACCAGATGAACTGTTGTTTCTTAAACTTATCTTGGGCTTCATTGTATCAGATTGCATTACAATCTTTGCACGAGTCACCATGTATATTGTTTACAATGAGTTTCACGCAAGAAAGGAATTTCATTATACACTAGCATTCAGAATCTGAATCCGGCTTATTATCATCATCAGCATGTGATGTGAAATTTGTTAACTTAGCACCAGCAGTTCAATGCAATACATAATATAGAAGAGAAAAATAAACTAAAAAATAAACAAGTAAATCAATTACAGTATATGTACATTGAATAGATTATAAACCGTGCAATAAACAGAAGTATTGTATATTAAAAAAAGTGAGGTAGTGTCCGAGGGTTCAATGTCCATTTAGGAATCGGATGGCAGAGGGTAAGAAGTTGTTCCTGAACTGCTGAGTGTGTGCCTTCAGGCTTCTGGACCTTCTACCTGATGGTAACAGTAAGAAAAGGACATGCCCTGGGTGCTGGAGGTCCCTAATAATGGACACTGCCTTCTGAGACACCGCTCCCTGAAGATGTCTCCCTGTAGGCTACTACCCAAGATGGAGCTTATTTAGGTCCTGTGCAGTAGCCCCCCCCCCCCCCCCCCCCCCCCCATACCAGACAGTGATGCAGCCTGTCAGAATGCTTTCCACAGTACATCTATAGAAGTTTTTGAGTGTATTTGTTGATATGCCAAGTCTCTTCAAACTCCTAACAAAGTATAGCCACTGTCTTGCCTTCTTTATAACTATGTCAATATGTTGGGACCAGGTTAGATCCTCAGAGATCTTGACACCCAGGAACTTGAAACTGCTCACTTTCTCCACTTCTGATCCCTCTGAGGATTGATACGTATTCCTTCGTTTTACCCTTCCTGAAGTCCACAATCAGCTCTTTCGTCTTACTGACATTGAGTGTGTGGGGTTGTTGCTGCAGCACCACTCCACTAGTTGGCATATCTCACTCCTGTACGCTCTCTCGTCACCACCTGAGATTCTTCCAACAATGGTTGTGTCATCACCAAATTTAGATGGTATCTGAGCGATGCCTAGCCACACAGTCATGTGTATAGGGCTAAGCACACACCCCTGAGGTGCTATCACCAATCCGCACAGATTGTGGTCTTCTGGTTAGGAAGTTGCGGATCCAATTGCAGAGAGAGGTACAGAGGCTCAGGTTTTGATATGACAATAAACTAAGCAAAATATGAATCTACGGGGGGGGGGGGGGGGGTCTCATATAGAAAAGTCACACTGTGGTGGTGAATTAAAGTGGCAGGCAGCCAGAGGGTTACCTCTGCAGATTGAATGCAAGTACTTTGCAAACTAGTCACCCAATCTGCATTTGGTTTCTTCAACTTAACAGATTCCTCTTTCCACAGATGCTGCCTGACCTGCTGACCATGCCGAGCACTTCCTATTTCTGATTTCCAGAATCACCTGCTTGTTATAATTTCATGGAGAGAAGACTGTTGCCAAGAAGAGGCTATCACCAATTTATGCAGAGCATATCAGATTACAGCCATGATATAGGAATCCCTATGGAATTCCATTCACAGGGCCCTCCATAATTCTAATTCACAAATTAACAGATTAATCTGGAGATTAGTTCCACAGAAACTAACTGAACTATTTTAATTCAAGTAGCATTTTGTTGAGTCATCACATTTACTGGCTCAGCAATGACGTAGCTTCTGGATTGGTATATGGACAGGAAAGGAATGGAGGGTTATGGGCTGAGTGCAGGTCGGTGGGACTAGGTGAGAGTAAGCGTTCGGCACGGACTAGAAGGGCCAAGATGGCCTGTTTCCATGCTGTAATTGTTATATGGTTATATGGATGTCCATGATGTTTTAACAGGAAAGACTAAAGTTTACTTTGGATTACTGGCATGTTACTCTATTTATTGGAGCTAATTTTAATAAACAGGTGAGATATCACAGCTAGCATCTCAAAGTAAAGCAGCCACCTGTGTGTTTTCATTTTATCACCAAATTACTGAACTACATTGTTTTGCAGAAATCTTAGCTATTAGTTTTCTTTATTTTATTTAGATATACAGCACTGTAACATGTCTAAAAACTAAAACTAAATTGAAGGCCTGCTTTGATTTCTTTAATGCTGCAATTATAGTTAGTAAATAGAAATATACACGTCAGAATTGAAGTGTTGAAATTGATATCCATTAGGAAGGGCATTCTCCCCACTTTTAGCTTTACCACATGAATAGTAAAGACACCCTAGTCATAAGATTAAGTTTCATGTCATAATGCACTGAGCTAAAACACAAATTAACAATCCTTCTGTCCATACAAAACAACTTCCCATCTAACTTCAAATTGAAATTACGGATGTCCACAATGCCCATAATCTATAGACATCCATAATCTTAAAACCCAGGCTTAAGAAGACAAGTGTATGGTGTTGCAATTCTATTTCAGTATCTCCGCTAACTCACATTGTTTTCCTTTATCCTCAAGCTAACATCTCAGCGAGATATGGATTATCGTCTATTTCCTTTCACTTACTAGTTCATTCTATGCCCAAGCAACATCCAATGCAACTTGGAGCCATCCCAGTGAATACCTTTACAATGTTCAGTTTCCTGTATCAACATATTGTAAGACAGTTCACTATGAATGCATAACAATCAAAAAACATCTAAAACATCATCATCTTGTTAGGTGGTATGCTCAGCTGCTATTGTAATGCTATTTCAATCATCGTGATCTCAAAGTCTCTGCAGTCACCAGAGACAGTATCTTTGTGTCTAATTAAACCACTTGATTAAACACATGACATACTGACCTTTATTTTATCAGCCAGTTCACTGAATGCCATGATCATGTTGCCAGGCTTGTTGATCTTTTTCAATACTCTCACCGTCTGTGCAAATAGCATAGGGGAATAGGAGCGCCCATCCTTTGGTACTGTAGCACAGAAATCATCCTTTGCTCTGAAGGAGCAAGAGAAGGAGAATTAACAATTATAAACTAAGGTGACCAAACATTTTTAAACAAGTTGTTTGGTTTTGATCCAAATATCAAGGGAAAGTTAAAAACACATTTTAACTGCATGTTTGAGAAAATATCAAAACTAAATTCAGACATGGATTAAGGCATGCAAGTTAGTCCATTTAAACCAAGGAAATCCCATGATCAGAATGAAGGCGAAAACCAAACAAAAATCCCAATGATGTCACATATACTATCTCTTCTTGAGGAAGAAGTTGATTTAAATGAAGATCATGTACTTGAATACATTCATACTACTTTGTTCCTATACTCACTTTATACTGGATAATTACGCAATCGTAAGCGTGCCCGTAGTTTTACCTTCTTTGGAAGTTAAGGGGGGGTCAGTTTGTCATGGAATACTAACAAAATTCTTACAGATGTACTGTTGAAAATATCTTGACTGGTTGCATCAAGGCCTGGTACAGCAACTGTAATGGCAGGAACATAAAAAGCTGCAGAGAGTAATGGTCTCTGGCCAATATATCACGGGCACCTCCCTCCTGACCACCAATAATACCTACAGGAGGCACTACATCCAAAGGCAACATTCATAAGACATAGCAAAAGAATTGGGTCATTCAGCTCATCGAGTTTGCTCTGCCATTCAATCATGGCTGATTTAATTTCCCTCTCAACCCCATTTTCTTGCCTCCCCCTCCATAATCTTTGACACCTTTACTAATCAAAAACCTATTAAGTTCCACTTTAAATATACCCAATGACTTGGCTTCCACAGATGTCGGTGGCAATGAATTCCAGATTCACTACCATATGGCTACAGAAATTCCTCACCCCTGCTCTAAAGGGACATCCTTCTAGTCAGACTGTGCCCTCTGGTCCCAGGCTCTCACACCACTGGAAACATCTTCTTCACCTCCACTCTTATCTACGCCTTTTAAGATTCAGTAGGTTTCAATGACAATTCCCCTCATTTTTCTAAACTCCAACAAATACAGGCCCAGAGCAATCAAACACTCTGTATCATTAATTATCAAAGATCCCCATCAGCCAGTTGGGCCATGCTATCTTCTCACTGCAGAAAGATCAGAAACCTGAAGTCCTAGACCATTAGATTCAAGAATAGTTATTTCCCTTCACTTCAACCATCCAGTTCCTGACCCAACCAGCAAAATCCTAATCACTAGTGTTCAGCAACAGATTGACCACTTTGCACAAAATGGACTTTGTTTTCTTATAAAAATTGTGTATAATTTATGATTAATTTGCTTTGCTTGTGAATGCTGCTTCTATATTATGTGCCTGTGGTGTTGCTGCACTTAAGTTCTTCATTGCACCTGTACATACAAATGTCCTTGTGTATAGAATAAACCAGACTTTAAAGACCCTGTAGAGATTAAAGATCAGCGGCCTGCTCAATTGAGTTGAATTTCTTTTCTGTGCTCTTTTTGACGCACTATATTTTCCACATAAACTGAAATCCTTGCCCGTCTAATTTAAAATTAGAAGAGTAAAGAATATTTATGTTAAAATGGTGCACAAATTGCACATAGGAGATCAAATGCTGTAACTGGCAAAGAATATATGTATTAACTTTAAATGGGAGGAAAAACAAGGGGGAAATTAGTATTCTATTTTCCACGGCCTTGGATGCTAATTACTACAACAACCTGAAGGGACTGGGGATACTGTCTATTTTACAGCATTCTTAGTGATAATAAATCTTGAGTCTTCAGTAATCAAGTATTAAACTGGAATATTCCAATTCTGAGACTCAGACTCTAGGTATTCTATGAAACTGAATTACATTTTGTTGAACTGTTGTCACTTACCCCAAGTTCAAGTAGATGGTGCAAATATCAGATACCAACTGTTGAGGCTTAAAGTCAAATTCACTGAAATCCTTGACTTTCAGGGCACCCATTTTAGGCCCCACTAAGTGCTGAAGAAAGTAATTCAGCATCGAGATGATCCGCTCAGCAAGGATGGGATGCACACACAAGGCCTTGATTTCTAGCAGAGAGAATTATGTTTGGTAACTAAACTAATCACAGTTTGAAGGCAGCTTTTAAAAACTAAAATACCTTCTAGTCTTTCCTTCCACTCCTGTCAGTATTGATGCGTCCTTAGAAATTAAATAATCACTATTCTCAAAACACATTGTCACAAAGTTCAAACAAAACACAAACACATATTCACAGTGTCACATGTTAAGTTTTCAAGTAAAATTGGGTTTTAGGTGACTAATATTTCTGAGAATAAGTATCTTAAGCATCATTGCTTTGTAACCAGAATCAGGTTCTTTCTTGGCTTGCCTGTAGGAAGCTAATTACAAAGTCTACAGCTGAACAAATGACAATCAGATTATACTGCTTAGTCTACTGAAGTCACTCACAGGTCATGTATGAGATCACAATGTTCAGCTTTTGAAATCTGAATTACACTTTCAAAAATAGTATCAAGTCATGGGGATGTTTAACACCATAAGACACAAGAGAAGAATTAGGCCATTTGGACCATTGAGTCTGCTCCACCATTTGATCATAGCTGATTTATTATCCCTTTCAACCCTATTCTGCTGCTTTCGCTCCATAACCTTTGACACCCTGACTAATCAAGAACCTATCAACGTACACTTTAAAGTTACTCAATGACTTACCCTCCACAGATGTCCGTGGCAATAAATTCCACAGATTCATCACTCTCTCACTTAAGGGTTTCTTCCTCATCCATATGTTTTAAAATCAGGAGGCAAAACAAAGGAAATCATGAACTATTATGAAGGAAGAATTATTCAGAAATTTGAGGATGAATTCTGTATGAATCAGCTAGGGAGCAGGATGAGGGTTGACGGATATAGAACTCAAAATTCAGATTCTTGTGCATTAAGGCTCTACTCAAAATGCTCTGAACTTCAGAAACTGCTTATTGCAACCTTCTGCTGATCAGAACATAAAGATTTGAATAGAACAGCCAATATCAAAATTTTTAATGTAAAGGACATAACCCCCAGTCCTGAGTTTTAATGTTAAGTACTTCATTTACATCAGAAAAGGTAGTAGTATTCTAAAGGCAACCAGGAAGCAACCGTAGCTGACAAGGAAAGTCAAAGACAGCATAAAGCAAAAGAGAAAGCGTATAATAGAGCAAAAATTAGTGGGAAGTTAGAGGATTGGTTTTTAAAAGCTTCCCAATATAATACAACTAATAAAGCCATAAGGAGGGAAAAAATGAAATAAGAAGATAAATTAGCCAAAAATATCAAAGAGGATACCAAACGATTTATCAGATATATAAAAAGAAAGGCGAGAGTAGATATCAGGCTGCTGGAAAATGATGCTGGAGAGGTAGTAATGGGGGACAAGGAAATGGCAGATGAACTGAATAAATATTTTGCATCAGTCCTCACTGTGGAAGACACTAGCACAATGTTGGAATTTCAAGAGTGTCAGGGGTAGAAGTGAGTGCAATTGCTATTACTGGGGAGAAAGTGCTTGGGAAGCTGAAAGGTCTGAAGGAAGGTAAGTCAGCTAGACCACACGGACTGCACCTCAGGGTTCTGATAGAGGTAGCTGGAGGGATTGTCAAGGCATTAGTAATGATCTTTCAAGAATCACTAGATTCTGGCATGGTTCCAAAGGACTGGAAAACTGCAAATGTCACTCCATTCTTCAAGAAGGTAGGGAGACAGAAGAAAGGAAATTATAGACTAGTTAGCCTGACCTCAATGGTTAGGAAAATGTTGGAGTTGATTTTTTTTTTAAGGATGAGGTTTCAGGGTACTTGGAGGCGCATGATAAAATAGGCCAGTCAGCATGGTTTCCTCAAGGGAAAATCTTGCCTGACAAATCTGTTGGAAATTTTTGAGGAAATAATAAGCAGGTTAGACAACGGAGAATCAGTGGATGTTGTGTACTTGGATTTTCAGAAGACCTTTGCCAAGGTGCCACATACAAGGCTGCTTAACAAGGTAAGAGCTATGGTATTACAGAAAAGATACAAGCATAGATAGAGGATTGGCTGACTGGCAGGAGGCAAAGAGTGGGAATAAAGGGAGCCTTTTCAGTGGCTAATGGTGTTCTGCAGGGGTTGGTGAAGGACCACTTTTTAAAAAAATGTCAATGCTTTGGATGATGGAATTGATGGCCTTGTGGCCAAGTTTGCAGATAGGTGGAGGGGTAGGTAGTGTTGAGGAAGCAGACAGGCTGCAGAAGGACTTGATTAGGAGAATGGATGAAGAAATGACAGATGAAATGCAGTGTCGAGACGTATATGATCATGCAGTTTGGTAGAAGGACTAAGAGCATAGACTATTTTCCAAACGAGGAGAAAATTCAAAAATCTGACGTGCAGAAAGGGACTTAAGAGTCCTTGTGCAGGATTCCCTAAAGGTTGAGTCAGTGGTGAACAAGGATATAAAGCCTCAGCATTACAAGGCACTGGTGAGGTCTCACTTGGAGTATTATTAGCAGTTTTGGACTCCTCATCTAAGAAAGTATGTGCTGAGATTGAAAAATTCAGAGGAGGTTCATGAGAATGTTTCTGGGAATGAAAGGCGAACTCATTGAAACATATCAAATACTGAAAAGCCTCGACAGAGTGGATGTGGAGAGGATGTTCCTATCATGGGGATCTAGGACCAGAGGGCACAACCTTAGAATAGAGGGATGACCACTTAAAGTAGAGATGGAGGAGGAATTTCTTTAGCCAGAGGGTGGTGAATCTGTGGAATTTGTTGCTACAGGTGGCTGTGGAGGCCAGATCATTGGGTGTATTTAAGATGGAGGTTGATAGGTTCTTGATTAGTCAGGGCATGAACAGTTACAGGAAGAAGGCAGGAGAATGGGGTTAAGAGGGAAAATGGATTAGCCATGGTGAAATGGCAGAGCAGACTCAGTGGGCCGAATAGCCTAATCCTGCTCCTATGTCTCACGGTCTTACCAGTATTTGGAAGATTCATTTGCTGCATGGAGGGAAGTGATCTGGCCTAACATGCACATGTCAATATTTTTGAGGTGCAAGATTAATGTTCATGCTGTTTCTTTTCCTGTTTTACATATTTATTCCATTAATATTTGCAAATCAATATTGAACTTTCTTCAGCCAATATATTCTAGATCACAACTTAGGATCTACAGAGCCCTGGTGAGATCCCACCTGGAGTATTGTGTGCAGTTTTGGTCTCCAAATTTGAGGAAGGACATTCTTGCTATTGAGGGAGTGCAGCGTAGGTTCACAAGGTTAATTCCTGGAATGGCGGGACTGTCATATGTTGAAAGATTGGAGCGACTGGGCTTGTATACACTGGAATTTAGAAGGATGAGAGGGGATCTGATTGAAACATATAAGATTATTAAGGGTTTGGACACACTGGAGGCAGGAAACATGTTCCCGCTGATGGGCGAGCCCAGAACTAGAGGCCACAGTTTAAGAATAAGGGGTAGGCCATTTAGAACAGAGATGCGGAAAAACTTTTTCACCCAGAGAATGGTGGATATGTGGAATGCTCTGCCCCAGAAGGCAGTGGAGGCCAAGTCTCTGGATGCATTCAAGAGAGAGTTAGATAGAGCTCTTATAGATAGCGGGGTCAAGGGATATGGGGAGAGGGCAGGAACAGGGTACTGATTGTGTATGATCAGCCATGATCACAACGAATGGCGGTGCTGGCTAGAAGGGCCGAATGGCCTACTCCTGCACCTACTGTCTATTGTCTATTATGGACATGCCCTCTTCTTACTGCTACCATCAGGGAGGAGTTACAGGAGCCTGAAGACATGTAACATTTTAGGAACAGCTTCTTCCCCTCCACCATCAGATCTTTAAACGAATCATAAGTGCTACCTCACTTTTTGCACTCTTTTTGTCTTATATTATGTCTTTCCAGTTACCAAATAACACTTAATACTACTGAGATAATACAAAACCAAGGACTCTTATTTCCCCACCATCTTCCTTTGTTAGCCAATATACAGAACTGTGCAAAAATTTTAGACACCGTACTGCATGCACTGGATTCTTGCCCTTTACAGAAATGAAATAAAACAAGGCATATTTTACACACCCAGAGATTTACCTACCTTTTTATCTTAAATAAATGATCTGAACTCATCTGGTAGTTACAAATATTTGGAGTTTATTAAAGTTCACATGTTGCATTAGGTACTAATGCTCCATTGACTCCCCTTGTGCCGTATGTGGCAGTTCAAAAGCACTGACCTGAAGTGAGAAAGGCCAATGTTCCAATTGTTTCATTGGACATAATGTTGTGGAAACGTGCAAGTTGTCCAAACATCTGAAGGTTTCCCTCCTTTTCCCTACGAGTTTCAGGAGGCAAACTATTCCATTCTCCTCGATCCTTCTCAATTTGTTGAATCTTAATCTTGCTCAAATACTGTAAAAGATAATAAAACTAAGACACTCAAACAATTTAAATGCTTAAACACGATAGAAACATTATTCCAAGCCTGTCATGTCATTTGTTAGCTTTTTGCATTTTCATGTGGATTTCTGATTAGTCAATTCAAAAGAAAAGTAATTCAAAAAATATTTATAACCTCCCCACTTGACCCCATAACTTAATTAAATATATATCACTGTGTTGATGTACTGCTGAGAAAGAATTAGTCTCAGCTGTAATGCCTTCAAGAGACATTCACACAAAGAACTGAGAGGACACTAAGTCTGCAGACATATCAGAAGTGAATGAGATCATCTGGTACATGACCATGAGTCACTATGTTCAGAAGAGGAGCAGTGAAAGAAAATAAAAAGAATAAATTAATTATTGCCTATCTGACTTTTTGTTTTTGAATGGACTACAGAAGAACACGCTTAAAACCTGACATACAAACAAAAATGACTTGCTAGCACGAGATACCTGGATGGCTTCATCCAACAGAAAAATGGCATCGTTGATGAGCAAATTGAGAAATCGAAGAAAAAGAGGAGGGTTCATTGCCTCCAAGTTGTCAAAAGCATAGTCAGCTAAATTCTGAAAGCCAAAGAGAATAAACAGTTCAGTTGCAAAACAATTTATACCATGCAATCATATGTTTATGACCGTTGCAAAATAAAGTCTCTTCCTGGATTTTTCCCAGACATTAAACCTTAAATTTCACTGCAAGATTAACATCCAGAGAATTTCCTCTTGTCCTGAAGTTGTGTCTTATCAAGATAAGCCCATAAGACATAGGAGCAGAATTAGGCCATTTGGCCTATCAAGTCTGCTCCGCCTTTCAATCATGGCTGATCCATATACCCCCTCCTCAGCCTTCTTAACTTTTGATGCGGTGTCCAATCAACACCCTATCAAGCTCTGCCTTAAATACACCCAATGACCTGGTCTCCACAGCTGCCCTTGGCAACCAACTCCACAAATTCACCACCCTCTAGCCAAAGAAACTTCTCCGCATCTGTTTTAAATGGACAGCCCTCTATCCTGAGGCTGTGCCCTCTTGTCCTAGACTCCCCCACCATGGGGAACATCTTTTCCACATCTACTCTGT
Organism: Hemitrygon akajei; assembly: GCF_048418815.1. NCBI lineage: Eukaryota > Metazoa > Chordata > Chondrichthyes > Myliobatiformes > Dasyatidae > Hemitrygon > Hemitrygon akajei. The sequence continues at coordinate 39,992,404 of NC_133149.1, read as the reverse complement.
CTAGGCCTTTCAACATTCAAAAGGTTTCAATGATGTTCCCACCCCCACCCCCCCAATTCCTTCTAAATTTTGGTGAACACAGACTCAGAGCTATCAACCGTCCCTTGTATGATAACCCTTTCATTCCTGGAATCATCCTTGTGGAACCTCCTCTGGACCCTGCGCAACACCAGCACATCTTTCCTCAGATGATTAGTCCAAAACTGTTCAACAGTGCCTTATAAAGCCTCAGCATCACATCACTGCTCTTGTATTCTAAACCTCTTGAAATGAATGCTAACATTGCATTTGGCTTTCTCTCCACCAACTCTACCTGCAAGTTAACCTTTAGGGTGTTCTGCACAAGGACTCCCTTTGCAACTCAGATTTCTGGATTTTCTCCCCGTTTAGAAACTAGTCTGCACATTTACTTCTACTATCAAAGTGCATGACCATGCATTTTCCAACATTGTATTTCATTTGCCATTTTCTTGCCCATTTTCCTAATCTGTCCAAGTCCTTTTGTAGCCTATCTGTTTCAATAGACAATAGGTGCAGAAGTAGACCATTTGGCCCTTCGAGCCTGCAGCGCCATTTTGAGATCATGGCTGATCATCTACTATCAATACCCAGTTCCTGCCTTGTCCCCATATCCCTTGAGTCCCCTATCCATAAGATACCTATCTAGCTCCTTCTTGAAAGCATCCAGAGAATTAGCCTCCACTGCCTTACAAGGCAGTGCATTCCAGACCCCCACAACTCTCTGGGAGAAGAAGTTTTTCCTTAACTCTGTCCTAAATGACCTACCCCTTAATCTCAAACCATGCCCTCTGGTACTGGACTCTCCCAGCATCTGGAACATATTTCCTGCCTCTATCTTGTCCAATCCCTTAATAATCTTATATGTTGCAATCAGATCCCCTCTCAATCTCCTTAATTCCAGTGTGTACAAGCCCAGTCTCTCTAACCTCTCTGCGTAAGACAGTCCTGACATCCCAGGAATTAACCTCGTGAATCTACGCTGCACTTCCTCTACAGCCAGGATGTCCTTCCTTAACCCTGGAGACCAAAACTGTACACAATACTACAGGTGTGGTCTCACCAGGGCCCTGTACAAATGCAAGAGGATTTCCTTGCTCTTGTACTCAATTCCCTTTGTAATAAAGGCCAACATTTCATTAGCCTTCTTCACTGCCTGCTGCACTTGCTCATTCACCTTCAGTGACTGATGAACAAGGATTCCTAGATCTCTTTGTATTTCTCCCTTACCTAACTTTACACCGTTCATATAATAATCTGCCTTCCTGTTCTTACTCCCAAAGTGGATAACCTCACACTTATTCACATTAAACGTCATCTGCCAAGTATCTGCCCACTCACCCAGCCTATCCAAGTCACCCTGAATTCTCCTAACATCCTCATCACATGTCACACTGCCACCCAGCTTAGTATCATCAGCAAACTTGCTGATGTTATTTTCAATGCCTTCATCTAAATCGTTGACGTAAATCGTAAACAGCTGTGGTCCCAATACCGAGCCCTGTGGCACCCCACTAGCCACCACCTGCCATTCCGAGAAACACCCATTCACCGCTACCCTTGCTTTCTATCTGCCAACCAGTTTTCTATCCATGTCAATGCCTTCCCCCCGATGCCCTGAGCTTTGATTTTACCCACCAATCTCCTATGTGGGACCTTATCAAATGCCTTCTGAAAAATCGAGGTACACCACATCCACTGGATCTCCCTTGTCTAACTTCCTGGTTACATCCTCGAAAAACTCCAATAGATTAGTCAAGCATGACTTACCCTTGGTAAGTCCATGCTGGCTCGGCCCAATCCTATCACTGCTATCTAGATATGCCACTATTTCATCTTTAATAATGGACTCTAGCATCTTCCCCACTACTGATGTTAGGCTGACAGGTCGATAGTTCTCTGTTTTCTCCCTCCCTCCTTTCTTAAAAAGTAGGATAACATTAGCCATTCTCCAATCCTCAGGAACTGATCTTGAATCTAAGGAACATTGGAAAATGATTACCAATGCATTCGCAATTTTCAGGGCCACCTCCTTTAGTACCCTAGGATGCAGACCATCTGGACCTGGGGATTTGTCAGCCTTCAGTTCCATCAGTCTACTCATCACCGTTTCCTTCCTAATGTCAATCTGTTTCATTTCCTCTGTTACCCTATGTCCTTGGCCCATCCATACATTCTGGGAGATTGCTTGTGTCTTCCTTAGTGAAGACAGATCTAAAGTACTTATTAAATTCTTCTGCCATTTCTCTGTTTCTCATAACAATTTCACCCAATTCATTCTTCAAGGGCCCAACATTGTTCTTAACTATCTTCTTTCTCTTCACATACCTGAAAAAGCTTTTGCTATTCTCCTTTATATTCCTGGCTAGCTAGCGTTCGTACCTCATTTTTTCTCCCCATATTGCCTTTTTAGTTAAATTCTGTTGTTCCTTAAAAATTTCCCAATCATTTGTCCTCCCACTCACCTGAGCTCTGTCATACTTTTTTTAAAAAATGCTATGCAATCTCTGACTTCCTTTGTCAACCACTGTGGCCCCTTTCCCCCCTTTGAATCCTTCCTTCTCCGGGGGATGAACTGATTTTGCACCTTGTGCATTATTCCCAAGAATACCTGCCATTGCTGTTCCACTGTCTTTTCTGCTAGGATATCCATCCAGTTAACTTTGGCCAGCTCCTCCTTCATGGCTCCATAGTCTCCTTTGTTCAACTGCAACACTGACACCTCCGAGCTGCCCTTATCCTTCTCAAATTGCAGATAAAAACTTATCATATTATGATCACTACCTCCTAATGGCTCCTTTACTTCAAGATCACTTATCAAATCCTGTTCATTACATAACACTAAATCCAGAATAGCCTTGTCCCTGGTCGGCTCTCGTACAAGCTGTTCCAGGAATGCATCCCTTAGGCACTCTACAAACTCCCTATCCTGGGGTCCAGCACCAACCTGATTCTCCCAGTTCACCTGCATGTTGAAATCCCCCATAACTACTGCGACATTACCTTTGCCACATGCCAATGTTAACTCCCTATTCAACTTGCACCCAATATCCATGCTACTGTTTGGTGGCCTATAGACAACACCCATTAGGGTCCTTTTGCCCTTACTGTTCCTCAATTCTATCCACACAGTTTCCTTGACACTATCTGCCCCATCACCAATCTTCGTATCATCTGCAAACTTGGCAACAGAGCCATCTATTCCACCATCGAAAATCATTGATAATACAGCACAAAAAGCAGTGGTCCCAACACTGACCCCGTGGAACACCACTAGTCTCCGGCAGCCAACCACAAAGGGATCCTTTTATTCCTACTTGTTGCCTCTTACCAATCTATAGTCTTGTGAGACCATGGGTTTGCGCCTTGGAAGGTTTCCAGGGCACAGGCCTGGGCAGGGTTGTGTGGGAGACCGGCAGTTGCCCAAGCTGCAAGCCTTCCCCTCTCCATGCCACCGATGTTGTCCAAGGGAAGGGCACTGGGACCCAAGCAGCTTGGCACTGGTGTCGTCGCAGAGCAATGTGTTGTTAAGTGCCTTGCTCAAGGACACAACGCGTTGCCTCAGCTGAGGCTCGAACCGGTGACTTTCAGATCACTAGACCGACGCCTTATCAACTACGCCACGCGCCAACACTTCTTACCAATCAGCCAATGGTTAACCATGCCAGTAATTTTCCTGTAATACCATGGACTCTTGACTTGGTAAGCAGCCTCATGTGTCACACCATGTCAAAGGCCTTCTGAAAGTCCAAATAGGCAACATCTACTGCATTCCTTTTATCTATCTTACTTATAATCAAAGAATTCCAACAGGTTTGTCAGGCAAGATTTTCGATTAAGGAAACCATGCTGACTTTATCCCACTTGTCCTGTGTCAGCAAATACTTCATAACCTCATCCTTAACAACTGACCCTAACATCTTTCCATCCACTGAGGTCACACTAATTGGTCTATAATTTCCTTTCTGCTGCCTTCCACCTTTCTTAAAGAGAGTGGAGTGATGTTTGCAATTTTCCAGTCCTCTGGCACCATGCCTGAATCCAATGATTTTTGAAAAGTCATTACAAATGCCTCCACAATCTTTAACGCTACCTCTTTCAGGACCCTAGGGATGCAGTTCTTCTGGTCCAGATGACTTCGGTTCAGCTTTTGAGCACCTTCTCCCTTGTAGTAATAACTGCACTCACTTCTCTTCCCTCACACCCTTCAACATCTAGCACACTGCTAGTGTCTTCCACAGTGAAGACTGATGCAAAATACTCATCTGCCATTTCCTTGTCCTCCATTATTATTGCTCCGGCCTCATTTTCTAGCAGTTCTATATCCACTATCATCTCTTATTCACATTTAAAAAAAAACATACTTGAAAAAGCTTTTACTATACGCTTTGATATTGTTTGCCAGCTTGCTTTCATATTTCATCTTTTCCCTCCTAATGATTCTTTTAGCTGCTCTCTGTAGGGTTTTAATAGCTTCCCAATCCTCTGTCTTCCCGCTCATTTTTGCTGTTGTAAGATGATCGATAGAGGATGCATTCTACATTAGAAACAGCAATTAGAGCAGATCAAAACTCAACCCACTCTCCAAAAATATGAAGTAGATGTACTGTAGGAATTTTGAACTTTCTATTGTAAGCATACAACCAAGTACTCAGGGCCAACAAAACTTTAAAGTAATTATATAGAGACAAGCAGGCTTAGTTACATCAGTTGCATAAAATCACAGTAAAAGCTTTTCCTAAATGTTCACTATTGCCATGTAAACTCATTTCAGTTCAACAAGAATCTACTCCAACATGTGCAAGAGAAAGTCAATTAGAAATTTTTTTTTAAAAAAACACATGCTTGTCTGACAACTTTACTTGTATGTTCTGTTTATTATGTTACTACCTTAATATTAAAAATAGTTAATGCAGTATAGAGCTTCAAATGTAGCGCATTTGAAACACTTCCCATGGACCAACTACAAAAAGTATATTTGTTATACAAAGTGTACGGCATACAAGGATAATACATTTAATAAATAAAAATAATACAGACCTTGATGCTTTGTCTGTAGTTATCATATCCCCACATGTATTTTAGGATAGGGTACATAGGTCGTCTATAGTTAAACTTCTGTTCAAACTGGTGTGGATCTCCTAAAGATAGAAAATGTCAGTTGTCACACGAAAGCTATATTCATGTATAGCAATTGCCTATTAGTTGTAAGCTCTTTAGGATACGAGTCCAACTTTTTACATTTGTATACATTTGTCATTTATAATACAATGCTGAATCTGATGTTCAGATTCCAGCTAATTCATAAAACTGTCCAAGAGATGGATGAGATAACTCTTAGCATTGCTCTGTCCAGTTATTTAAACCCTCATCCTTCCCATCTCAGTATCCGCACTTTCTTAAATGACTTTGGAATTTTCAAAACTTATGTTACACTTAATAAAAAACTGACATTTTGCCATTTTAGGCAGATGTCATGCTCCTCTCTCCCATTGTTATAAATGAAGCTTGAAATTATGTTTTGAATTTGTCCCTTGTTTGTACTTTTCACCAAAGATTTTCTTGGGTACAAAATTTCAAAATAACCTGATCATGGGCAATCTGACAACAGCATTACTTTAATACCAGTCTTGTGCTTGGGTCAGGTCCATAGGAGTCAGGCTGGGTAGCCAATTTAATTTCTACGTGACAGCAGTCTCCTTTCAAAACTGACAAACCAACATTACAACAAACATTAGACCAAGAATGTGCAGTAATGGCACTGCCTCTGATTTAAATGTCCTTGTGCCTCAATATCTAGCCCTGAATAAGTGAATGCTATTTCCACTGATATTTCTAATGTAATCATCCTGTTAGATTATTTACACCCATTTCTTTGGTTTCTCCAACTGATGCCAAACAGAACATTGCTTCCCCAGGCTTTTGCCAAATCTCGTTGCTTGGGTAACTTGAGCATAGCTGTATGAGGTTTTCTTCCCTCCTGTATGGAAACGTACAACTCCTTTTCAGCAAGTGTCCAATCACTAATTCAATGCATTGTGAAAGTCAAGTGTAAATCTAGGTCCTGAGTGCCTCAATGTGCTGCAGCTCCATTGCAATCATTTATAGAAGCAAAGATTTTTAACTTACAGAATTCTATGACTAGGCATGCTTAGTTACATCTGAACAATTTACAAGACTTCTCCTTTCTATATTTGTGACAGTCACAGCAAGTTTATCTACTGACCCATACAAAGCAAGTAAACTTCAGCATTTGAGTTAATTCAACTCAAAGTGAATCAGTGGTAAAAGTGACACAAATAACCTCAGCATTAAAGGTTAGAAAACAGCTTGCATTCTTGGCAGCTATCATGCAACTATTAATGCATGTGCTTGCATATGAAACCACTGAACATGTTAGGAATAAAAAGCCTTTTCACCAGCTTGGTGTTTCATGAACAGTTCTAGTCACCACACTACGAAGAATCTGGTTATATTAGAGAAGAACACATTAGAAATTGTGCATGAAATGGAACACTGTAGATATAAGGAAAGATTAGACAGACTGGATTAATTCTCACTGGAATGTAGGAGGCTGAGGGGTGGTATTATTGAGGTTAATTAAATTATGAGAGGAATAGATAATATAGTTTGTCAGAATGTTCTTCTCAAGGCAGAGGTGTCTAGAACTACAGAGCATAAGTTAATGGGAGAGGGGAGAAATTCAGAAGAGATCTGAGGGGCAGGTTTTTCCCACATAAAAGGTGGCATTATCGGGAATGAGTTGAGACAGACGGAATTACAATGTTTAAAACACTGAACAGGTCTTTAGATAGGAAAGATGGCAATATGGGTCTATTATATGCAAATCTATTCGTGTAGATAAGCATCACAGTTGGCATGGACAAAGTGGGCTGAAGGGGCCCGTTTCTGTGCTGTATGATTCGATGAGCTGTGTGTATGTGAAGAGTGGCCATTTATATCTAGGGACTTAACCACTACAAAGCATTTATTTCTTACTGAGGCACGATTTTATGACAAGGTAATTTAAAATAGCTCACTTCAAAATTATTCATGAACAATTTATGCACTATTTAATTCCTTGCATTCCAGTCCTTAAACATTCATTCCCTTTAAATGACCATCCAAGTCAGGCAATAGTAAGCATCACCAAGAACAAAGTTAAAATTCAGTGACAAAGGGCTAGAGTGAATTCAAATGCAAAGGATGAGAATAAAGAACAGAACATCTGCAAAAAGACCCTTGACTCATTTGGATCTTATCACTGACAGAATGAAACAAATCCTAACTTTTTCTTACTGTAAAGTGGTTAGCAACGAGGTTTTATGATATAATGGACTCTCAGGTCCTATTCATTATGAGTGAAGTTCAAGCCTGACTCATCATTTATATCAATGCTACATATTCTACATTAGTCAAACAGTAATTATAAATCTGGATAGCCATGTTATTTTAGCTCATCTAGGTGGAAATAACCTCAGTTACCCTATTCTTACATTCTAAATGATTCAAATATTTCTTTCTTTTATCTTAAAGACATACTTTCCTAAGTTTTATTCATATTGTACACTTTGTAACAGCAGCTGTAAATATGGCATTTGAAATTGTTGTATTGACCTATCATTAAAAAATCTTAAAAATACTCAATCCTATTCACTTGGACATCTTCTTCACCCAACAAGTGAACTAGGGAAGACAAGAACTTCAAAGCAATGTATACTTTACATAGTTTAATTCTACTAAAGTGAAATCAGGAATAGGTTCATGATTCAACAATCCAGTAAAAACTGAACATAAGCTTTGCAATAGAAATATTCATTTATTTTTGAGCACTACTCATTAGTTGAACCTAAAATTACCTACTTATCCACACAATATATTGAAAATAGGTGATTTTAGAGGAACAAAAAAAATGTGGTTAGAAAATTTAGACTACTACAGCTGAAATACACAGCTACAGCCATGGACAATACAGCAATACATTAAAAAAAATTATCCAAGACTCAAAAGTCGAACTTCGGACGTCAGTCTCCAGTTGCAAGCGTGGTCCCCCTTTAATTCAGCAGAAGAGAGGATGCTGCACTGGATTAAAAGTTCATTTAAGGAGAAGAGGATTCCGATTTTCACTACCGTTTATTCTGCTAGCAAACGTAGTCTCTGGAAAATAAAATCGAAGACCTCAGAGCAAGATTGCCGTGCCAGAGGGACATTAGGACTTAATTTTTTTTGGTTTCACAAGTATTGGATATCCCCCCCCACCATTCCGGACACAGCGAAACAGCTCGCTGGCTTCATGATTCACTGCCAAGACAGGACTACTGCCGAGTCTTTCAAAGGCAGAGGAGGAAGACTAAGCTTTATGATTAACTCCTCATGGTGCACAAACATGGCAGTTCTGTCCCAGTCCTGCTCACCCAACCTGGAATGTCCAGTGATTAAGTGTCGTCCATTTTATATGTCATGGGAGTTCTCAGCCATCATCTTGGTAGTGATGTACATTCCACCTTAGGGCTGTGTCATACAGCCTCTAGACAAACTGAGCAACATAATCAATAGGCATGCAACAGTGAACCCCGATGCCTTCCTCATCATTTTGGTGGGATTTTAACCAGGCCAGCTTGAAAAAGTCCCTAAATAATTATTACCAACAAATCACTTGTGGTACCAGAGGAACCAACACACTGGACCGCTGTTCTACTACCATCAAGAGCGCTTACCGTGCTATCCCACTTTGGGAAGTCTGATCACCGGGCTGTACTTCTACTTCCTGAGTACAGGTAGAGACTGAAGACCGCAGCACCAGTAGAGAGGACTGAGAAGGTATGGATAAAGGAGGGGCAGGAGTGCTTACAGGACTGCTTTAAATCGGTGGACTGGACTGTATCCAGGGATTCATCTTCAAATCTGAATGAGTATGCTACAACTGTCACTGACTTCATTTAAACTTGTGTGAATGAATGTGAGCCTACAAGAACATATCGTACATACCCAAATAAAAACCCATGAATGAACCAGATTCGCAGTCTGTTGAGGGCTAGATCTGTGGCATTCAAGAGCAAAAGAACAATTCCAGTTGAGGTTAGAGGCAGAATGGGATGCACATCAACTCTGGCAGAGTCTGTAGACCATTATTTACTACAAAGCAAAACCTAACATCATGAATGGCAGTGATGTTGCATTCCCAGATGAGCTCAATGCGTATTATCCACGTGTTCAAAGGGAGAATAAAACTACAGCTATGAGGATCCCCGCAGCATCTGGTGACCCTGTGAGCTCTGTCTTGGAGGCCAATATCAGAACGTCTTTCAAGAGGGTGAACACTCACAAGGCGACAGGCCCCAGTGGGGTACTCAGTAGGACTCTGAAAACCTGTGCCAACCAGCTGGCGGACGTGTTCAAAGACATTAAATAATCTCATTGCTACAGTCAGAAGTGCCCACCTGCTTCAAAAGGACAACAATCATACCAGTGCCCAAGAAGAGCAGGGTGAGCTGTCTTAAAGACTATCGTCCAGCAATACTCACATCTATGGTGATGAAATGCTTTGGGAGGCTGGTTATGAATAGTATCAACTCCTGTCTCAGTAAGGACCTGGACCCACTTCAATTTGCCTATCACCACAATAGGTCTACAACGGATGCAATCTCACTGGCTCTTCATGTGGCCTTGGATCACCTGGACAATACTAATACTTGTATCAGTCTGCTGTTTATTGACTACGGCTCAGCATTTAACACAATCATTTGTACAGTTCTGATCAGAAAGTTCCAAAGCCTTGACTTCCTCAGCAGAAGACCACAGTCTGTGCTATGAGAAATAACATCTCCACTCAATGGTAACCAAAACTGGCACACCTCAAGGATGTGTGCTTAGCCCACTGCTCTTCTCTTTCTACACCCATGGCTCAAATGGCATCTATAAATTTGTTGACGATGCACTATTGTTGGCAGAATTTCAGATGGTGAGGAGGTGTACTGAAGCAAGATAAATTAGCTGGTTGAGTGATGTCACAGCAACAACCTTGCACTCAGCATCAGTAAGACCCAAGAACTGATTGTGGACCAGAAAGGGTAAGACAAGGGAACAGAAATGGGAAGGATGATCAATTTCAAGTGCCTGTGTGTCAACACCTCTGAGGATCTATCCCAACATATCAATGCAATTACAAGTAAGGCATGACAGCAGCTACATTTCATTTGGAGTTTGAGAAAATGTGGTATGTCACCAAAGCCATTTGCAAATTTCTGCAGATGTACCATGGAGAGCATTCCAACCGGTTGCATCACCGTCTGGTATTTTGGGGTGGGGGGGAGAGAATGGGGTGATGAGGGAGGGGGAGGGAGAGAGGGAGAGGGAGAATATATATATACACATACACACACACACAGCAGTTTCTCGAAGTTCTCCCCCAACCCCACCTCAGAAGTTGTGTTGTGAGATTGTCTTAATTAGCACTAATAAAATGGCTGGGATCTTCCCATTTTGCATGGTTCAAATATAAAATCACCATGCTAAAAGCAGAATAGATTATTCTAGTTACTTCTTCCACCCAGGCTATAGTAAAGGACATTACCACACACTGCTGCTATTACCTAATCCTTCCCTGGAAAACTCTAAAAGTTCATAGGCATTGAAACATCAGTGGAGGACAATTAAAAACAGTCTGCTCTATATATTTTTTTAAAAGGGCATTCAAAACAATTTTGTTGGGAAGGAAGAGAGAGGATTTAGAAGTCATCAAGTCAAGGTGCCTTTTTGTCTTTGTGTCAAGATGTGCTTAGGACAGACATGAGGATTCATAAGGCAAAACTTGAAATGACTATTGTTGCAATGTTAAAGCCTTTGATGCAGAGAGCAGTCACTTGTGCAATGTCTCCCCCACCCCCACCCCCCCAACTCATGGCTCCATCAGGCTCTCTTCCTGACCTGTTCCTTCCCATTTATATGCATTAAAAATGGTGCATGTTAAAATCACTGTACATCAAAAATAGAATTCATGCTGGTTAGCAATCACGCCAAAAAACGTGGGTACTTTTTATTTTTTAAACCCTGGTGACTTGCCTGGAAAGTAGGATGTGATGATATGCAGTTGCAAGAAAAAGCTTGTGAACTCTTTGCAATTACCTGGTTTTCTGCATTAATTACTCGTAAAATGTGATCTGATCTTCATCCAAGTCACAATAATGACAAAAACAATTTGCCTCAACTAATAACATACAAACATTTGTACTACTCATCAATACTGAGAACACCATTTAAACAATCACAGTCTAGGTTTAAAAAGAAGTATGTGAACCTCTGGGGTAATGCATTCCACAAAAACTATTTACAGTCAGGTGTTCAAATCAATGAGATGAGATTAGAGGTGTGGGTTGTAGAGGAGTCCTGCCCTTTTTTAAAAAAAAAGGCACACAAAGTCAAGTTACTGACAGAGCCCGCTCTTCTCAAGAAAGATTTGTTTATGTGCACCATGCCTCGATCAAAACAGCTTTCAGAGGACCTTAGAAATACTTTTATAGCCTTTTCCAGCTTCATGCGTCTCCATAATTCTTCTAAAGACCTGAGTGTTCATCAGTCCACAGTAAGAGAAATTGGAGGAAACTGTTGCTACCCTCCCTAGGAGTGGGCATCCTGCAAAGATCACACCAAGAGCACAATGTGAAATGCTGAAGGAGGTGAAAAAGAACCCAAGGGGAACAGCAAAAGACCTACAGAAATCTCCAGAACTAGCTAAGTACACCGCTGCTTTCCAAAAAAAAAATATTGGTGCATGTCTCAAGTCTGCAAAACACCATCTGGATGTTCCACTATGCTCCTAGGACAAGGTTCTGTGGACAGATGAGACAAAAGGTTCTCTGCAGATACCAAAAAAACGCGAATGCTCAAGTCCCTTATATAAAATGGCATAGTATTTGCACATAATCTATGCACACCCTCCCGTATACTTTAAATCATCACTAGATTACCTATAATACCTAATAAAATGTAAATGCTATGTAAATAGTTGTTGTACTGTCTTGTTTAGGGAATATTGACAAGAAAACTGTACATGTTCCTCTCACTCACAACACAAGCAGCGAACGAACGAGACACGAGGTGAACAATGATCAAACAACGAGTAAAACTTGTAATACCTGTACAGTAGTTGTTACAGTGTCTTGTTTAGGGAATAAGGACACTTTGGAGGAGGCTCAATAATACTAAAGTCAGGAGCTGTGGAGGTTGAGGGCTGAGGATCTTCAAGCGTTGAACGTCCAGACTTCAGAAGTGCAGATGCTTCAGTTAGAAACATTGTTATAGGAAGCTGTCTCTTCTTTTTCTTTGCATCATCAAGCAAATCTTGCAGTGGTTGTAGGCATGTTGTTATCCCTTGGGTGACATGGTGGCTTTGTTCCATCGAAGGATCGAACAACAAGTGCTGGAAGAGCACTTCCGGGTTTTCTCAATTCGCGGTTGGTTAAATTCGCACATGCGGAACTCACGGATAAGGAGGGCCGACTGTGCAATTGTTTGTGTGTTATTACTTTAGGCAGATTGTGTTTGTCTATTACTGTGACTTAGATGAAGATCAAACCCATTTTTTGAGTAATTAATGCAGAAAACAGCAAAAGACCTGTAGTCTCTTAAATCCTAGAACATCTCCAAGTACTTTGTAGCCAATGAAGTACATTTAAAAGTCTGGTTGTTATAGTTATACACAATTGCATCATTATATCTCAAACGTACCTGTGAATTCAATGTCCACAAACACTTTAATAAGAGCTTCAGCGAGATAATATGCTTGCCGAAAGGAGGAGAAGACCCGTTCTCGGTTGAACATGCTGCTAATCATTGGGTTCTGCACCTGCTCCATGTGAGGCATCACAGCCTCAAGCACCTCAGCCAGCTTTGCTCGCAAGTGAGGGTTCTTCATCCTGTGAATTCAAGGGATACAGAGAAACAAGCCAGTCAGTCAGCATGCATTTGTTAATGTGATTCAGATGTTAGGAATTTGGTAAGTAAAATGATACAAATGAAGATATGCAACACTGAAGCACAATTCATTTTCAGAAGCAGTTTCCCTCATTTTTGAACCAAACATCCTTTACTGACAGGAGATTGTCTTAATCAGTGCTGATAAAATTCAACTTGGAATCTTCACCATTTGCATGATTTAAATACAAAGAGGTGACCATGCTGATACAATCAGCATGGTACAATAACAAGTAATATAAATCAGGGGCAAGTCAAATTATGCCACAGTTAAATAATGTCTACTGTCTTCAACATAAAACAAAATATCTTGTACCAGCCAATGTGTTTGAGTGATATTCTTAATTCATCACTTCAAACTGCTATTACCATTATCTGCTTCTAAAGCCAGTAATTCTGAGGAGCGCTGATGATTGAATGCTTTTCTAGTGCGACAAAACAAAGATGTCAAATGACCAAACGCAAACTTAATTGAAATCCAATGATGAGACTGATCAATATTGCAGATGAAATAATTATTGTGAAAGTCAGTACTCCAAACGACACTGCACATGTTTCCTTGTGTGCCGCTTAACCTAAGTGTTCCTATGACACAAATCTATATCAAACATTTGTATCCATTCCTTTGGGATATCTCATTAAAGCTGCAAATATCTGCTGCCATTATTTGTGAAGGGGCATTTTTTTTTTTTACACCAAAATCTGTCAGGTAGTTCCCAGAATTTAGGAGAATATTTTCCATTTGTTATGAAACATTTTACGTATGCAGGAAGCTTTTGTGTGCATCCACAGGACTCCAACTGGAAAACCTGTTATGTTTTGCTGATGGTTTTTGCTCTCTGGGGAGAGCAGCAATGCTGGTTCTAGCTGATAACCTTCAATGAAAGGCCTCCAGGCTGTTTGGAGAAGTTGGGATGGCAAGTATCTGTTATATTTCTCTTTTTATGCCACTGCAAAAAAATATTGAAACTTACTGCTCTACTGCAACATGCTCAGAGTCACAATGACAATATGAGAGAAGTTTCTAATTTTAACCCAAATATTTTGGAATAAAAACAATGCAATAGCCTCCTCATCTGCCAGTTTCACAGCTGAGGAGAAATAAACATTGGACTTCTTATAATGGTCAGCAACAAAATAAAGCACAAAAGTTTGCCTACTTTTTTTTTTAAAAAAACTAGAATTTTTAAAAAAAAGTACAAATACCCAATTTAAATGATAGTGCTCAATGTGCCTTCTCTCATACTGCTGTTATTAAGCCCATCTAAAGTTTTGGGAAAGAGAAAATCTTCACTGTGCATGCTAAGTTGCAGGCAAGGTTGGAATTTCAAGATAAAGTCCATCACTGAACTGCTGCAGTTAAGAGATGAACCTTACTGACATGCCTCAAAAAAAGATTAAATCTACAGCTTCTTCTAGTGGAGGGAAACAATTCTGCATGCCTCATTTTGGAGTGTAATCAATGGATACTGTGGACATAACCATTCAGATTATCATACCTACAGTGCCTTGAAAAAGTATTGAGTCCTCAATAACTATTTTCGCATTTTACTGTCTTGTTTTCTAAATTTATAATATATTGAAGTAGGATTTTTGAGAAAATCTACAAAACATTGTGCATCATGTCAAATCAAAAGGAAAATTCCAAAATCTGTCAACAGTTTACTAAAAATTAAGAAACAAAATTAGGCTGAACAAGTATTCATCTCCTTTGTAACTACTACGCTAACTGTCCTCACCCTACCAACTCATCCAATTTGTTGATGTAGAAAATTGGAGGATCACCTGTTTACAATGAATAAGAATATTGTAAATACCCCTCTCTCTGTAAGGTCCAATAGTATCAGATGAGACTAAAGTGGACATTTTTAGCCTCAACATTAAGTGGTACATGTGGCATAAATCAAATACTGCACATTGGCCAGGTAACATCATTATGACTGTAAAGCATGGTGGAGGTAGCATCATGCTGTGGAGATCCTTTTCAGCAACAGAAACTGGAAATCTGGTCAGGATTAATGGGAAGTTGAGTGCTACTAAATACAGAGATCCTGGATAAAAAGGGGCTTTCCTTCCTCCAACATCAACATTGCCCTCACCTGCATTTCTTCCATTTTGCGCATGTCTGCCCTCGTCCTATCCTCCCTCCACTCCACTGGGAATGGGGCTACTCTTGCCCTCACCTACAATCCCACTAGCCTCCGTGTCCAGTACAATTCTCCATAACTTCTGACATCTCCAACGGAATCCCACCACCAAGCAACCTTACCTGCCCATCACCTCCCTCTGGTGCTCTTCCCCCATCCCTTCTATGGTTTTCTAACCTCTCCTTTCAGATTCCCCCTTCTCCAGCCCTTTATCTCTTACATCAATCAACTTCCCAGCTCCTTACTCCACCCCTTCCCCTCTCCCAGTTTCACCTATCACCTTGTATCTCTTCCTCCCCTCACCCATCTTCTTGCTCTGAATTCACATCATTTTTTCCTCCAGTCCTGATGAAGGGCCTTAGCCCGAAACATTGACTGTTTACTCTTTTCCATAGATGCTGCCTGGCCTGCTGAGTTCCTCCAGCGTTTAAGGACTCTTTATCTTGTTATCTCATGTTCTCGTTATTTATTGCTATTCATTTATATTTGCATTTGCAGAGTTTGTCATCTTCTGGACTCTGGTTGATCTTTCATTGATCCTGTTATAGTTATTGTTCTATATATTTGTTGAACATGCCTACAAGAAAATGAATCGCAGGATTGTAAATGATAACATATGTGTACCTTGATAATAAAATTTATTTTGAACTTTGAACGTGCAGAAAATGTTACTTTGGTAAATAAGTGTTCAGGTGGAGCAAGAGGCAAGTTGGACATCAAGTCCCTCAGTAAACAGCAAAGTCTAAACACTGCCCAGATCAATGTAATGCATTACATTGAAGAAAGATGAATTTGGGCAGTCTGAATTTAATTCTTAGCATATTTAGGAATATTAGTTCAAAATTAAATCTCATTTGTACAATTGATTAGGAAATGTAATAGCAATGCAACAATCAAGAAAGGGCTGTTCCTCTGGAACTGGGTCACTAGGTATCTTCTTGCGACGGAGGAGGAACACAATTGATCATCCATCCATGCTGTAACTTCTCTGAAGGTGCTTGCTACTGGAACTTGTTGTGTAATGGAAGAGTGCAGTATTAGCATATAATAAATATAGCAGATTTTGCATTGGGAGTTAAGGCTTACACATTGCTGATGGTGCAAGGCCCACTAGCAAATTGAAAAAGTTCCTGGC